>NC_134819.1:12316145-12488645 GCF_046742065.1 Oratosquilla oratoria
AAGGAACCTCTGGACACTGTCTCGATAAAGTCCTTAACGTCACTGGTCACAAGAGGTTCCTCGGCGCTGAAGACCACATCGTCCGCACGCTTCGTTTCAAGCCACCCCGCCACATAGGCCGCACTGCACTCTTCATTCACAGTCAGTGTCACATCTGTGGTATATTATATATATATATATATATATATATATATATATATATATATATATATATATATATATATATGTACGTGTGCGTGTGTGTGTATATGTGCGTGTATTTACCTAGTTGTATTTTACGGGAAGGGGAGCTATGCTCGTGGTGTCCCATCTTCATATCTCATTTTATCTAAACTGTTTTTAAATTCATGTATTGTTTTTGCACACACCACTTTCTCATCTAACTTATTCCAAATGTCTATTACTCTGTGAGTGTGGTGTGTTTGTGTCTGTACGCGTGCGTGTTCTATCTACTATTTTTTCTTTCTTTCTCGAGTTAAAACGTGCCACAAGCATGAAGCTTACCTGTGTGCCACCTTTGACAATGGCATCAAACAGCCAATACAACAATGGCTCGGAACATTTGGTGGCCGGACACCTGCCCAACTGCTCCCAAGAGGGGGGAGGCGGAGGGTCGCACATAGGCCGTCAACGATACAGAACCCTCAACTGAACGTGTGTAGATGGCAGGGTCGGCGAGGGAGAACAGGGAAGGGGAAGGAGGGGATGGAAGGTAAAAGAAGGAATGGAAGGGGATGGAAGAGGCATGAGGGCATGGATGGGGATGGAAGGGGAAGTTGGGAAAGGAGGGAATTAATGGGGGAAGGATGGGAAGAAGGGGGAAGGAGGGGTTGGAAGGGGAAGGAAGGTGATGGTGGGGAAAGGAGGGAATGAAAGGGGAAGAAGGGGAAGGAGGGGAGGGAGGGGGAAGAAGGGGATGGAGGGGGAAGGAAGGGGAAGGAGGGGAAGGAAGGAGAAGGATGTGGAGGGGAAAAGGAGGAGGAAGGAAAGGATAGAAAGCTATGAATTGAAATAGAACGGGAAGGAGGGCAAGAAGGGGAAGGAGGGGGTAGGAGAGGATGGAAACGGAAGGAGGGGATGGAAGGGGAAGGAGAGGAAGGACGGGGATGGAAGGGAAAGGAGAGTATGGAGACGGAAGGAGGGAATGGAACGGGAAGAAGATGGAGGCGGAAGGAGGGGATGGAAGGGGAAGGAGGAAGAAGGGGTATGGAAGGGGAAGGAGAGGATGGAGACGGAAGGAGGGGATGGAAGGGGAAGTAGAGGATGGAGACGGAAGGAGGGGATGGAAGGGGAAGTAGAGGATGGAGACGGAAGGAGGGGATGGAAAGGGAAAGAGATGATGGAGACGGAAGGAAGGAGGGGGATGGAAGGGGAAGGAGGAAGGAGGGGGATGGAAGGGGAAGGAGGAAGGTGAGGGATGGAAGGGGAAGGAGGAAGGAGGGGGATGGAAGGGGAAGGAGAGGATGGAGACGGAAGGTGGGGATGGAAGGGGAAGGAAAGGATGGAGATGGAAGAAGGGGATGGAAGGGGAAGGAGAGGATGGAGATACAAGGGGAAGGAGGGCAAGAAGGGGAAGGAGGGGGTAGGAGAGGATGGAAACGGAAGGAGGGGATGGAAGGGGAAGGAGAGGAAGGACGGGGATGGAAGGGGAAGGAGAGGATGGAGACGGATGGAGGGGATGGAACGGGAAGGAGAAGATGGAGACGGAAGGAGGGGATGGAAGGGGAAGGAGGAAGAAGGGGGATGGAAGGGGAAGGAGAGGATGGAGACGGAAGGAGGAAGGAGGGGGATGGAAGGAGAAGGAAGAAGAAAGGGGGTGGAAGGGGAAGGAGAGGATGGAGACGGAAGGAGGAAGGAGGGGGATGGAAGAAGGAAGGGGGTGGAAGGGGAAGGAGAGGATGGAGACGGAAGGAGGAGGGAGGGGGATGGAAGGGGAAGGAAGAAGGAAGGGGATGGAAGGGGAAGGAGAGGATGGAGACGGAAGGTGGGGGTGGAAGGGGAAGGAAAGGATAGAGATGAAAGGAGGGGATGGATGGGGAAGGAGAGGATGGAGACGGAAGGAGGGGATGGAAGGGGAAGGAGAGAATGGAGACGGAAGGAGGAAGGAGGGGGATGGAAGGGGAAGGAGGAAGGAGGGGGATGGAAGGGGAAGGAGAGGATGGAGAAGGAGAGGATGGAGACGGAAGGAGGGAATAGAAGGGGAAGGAGAGGATGGAGACGGAAGGAGGGGATGGAAGGGGAAGGAGAGGATGGAGACGGAAGGTGGGGATGGAAGGGGAAGGAGAGGATGGAGGCGGAAGGAAGGGATGGAAGGGGAAGGAGAGGATGGAGACGGAAGGAGGAAGGAGGGGGATGGAAGGGGAAGGAGGAAGGAGGGGGATGGAAGGGGAAGGAGGAAGGAGGGGGATGGAAGGGGAAGGAAGAAGGAAGGGGATGGAAGGGGAAGGAGAGGATGGAGACGGAAGATGGGGGTGGAAGGGGAAGGAAAAGATGGAGATGAAAGGAGGGGATGGATGGGGAAGGAGAGGATGGAGACGGAAGGAGGGGATGGAAGGGGAAGGAGAGAATGGAGACGGAAGGAGGAAGGAGGGGGATGGAAGGGGAAGGAGGGGGATGGAAGGGGAAGGAGAGGATGGAGATGGAAGGAGGGGATGGAAGGGGAAGGAGAGGATGGAGACGGAAGGAGGAAGGAAAGGATGGAGATGGAAGGAGGGGATGGAAGGAGATGGAGAGGATGGAGACGGAAGGAGGGGACGGAAGGGGAAGGAGAGGATAGAGACGGAAGGAGGAAGAAGGGGGATGGAAGGGGAGGGAGAGGATGGAGACGGAAGGAAGGGATGGAAGGGGAAATAGAGGATGGAGACGGATGAGGAGATGGAGACGGAAGGAGGGGGATGGAAGGGGAAGGAAGAAGGAAGGGGATGGAAGGGGAAGGAAGAAGGAAGGGGACGGAAGGGGAAGGAGAGGATGGAGACGGAAGATGGGGGTGGAAGGGGAAGGAAAGGATGGAGATGAAAGGAGGGGATGGATGGGAAAGGAGAGGATGGAGATGGAAGAGGAAGGAGAGGATGGAGACGGAAGGAGGGGATGGAAGGAGAAGGAGGGGATGGAAGGGGAAGGAGGGGGATGGAAGGGGAAGGAGGGGGATGGAAGGGGAAGGAGGAAGGAGGGGGATAGAAGGGGAAGGAGGGTGAAGGAAGGGGAAGGAGGAAGGAGGGGGATGGAAGGGGAAGGAGAGGATGGAGATGGAAGGAGGGGGTGGAAGGGGAAGGAGAGGATGGAGACAGAAGGAGGAAGGAGGGGGATGGAAGGGGAGGGAGAGGATGGAGACGGAAGGAAGGGATGGAAGGGTGGAAGGAGAGGATGGAGACGGATGAGGAGATGGAGACGGAAGGAGGAAGGAGGGAGATGGAAGGGGAAGGAGGAAGGAGGGGGATGGAAGGGGATGAAGGGGAAGGAGGGGATGGATGGGGAAGTATGGGGATGGAGGGAATGAAGAGGGAGGGGCACGAGAGGGATGGAAGGGGAAGGAGGAGGATAGAGGGGATAGAAAGGGAAAGAGGAAATGGAAGGGCATGGAACGGGAAGGAGGGGAAGGAACGGGAAGGAGGGAAGGAGGGGAAGGAAGGGGAAGGAAAGTGAAGGAGGGGATGAAAGGGGGAAGGAGGTATGAGGGGATGGAAGGGGAAAGAGGAAATGGAAAGGGATGGAACGGAAAGGGGGGAAGGGGGGAAGGGATGGGGGAAGGAGGGGGGGGGAGGGGGGAGGGGGAGGAGGGAAGGGATGGGGATGGAAGGGGGAGGAAAGGGAGGGAAGGGGGGAGGAGGGGATGGAGGGGGGAGGGGGAGGGGGGAGGGAGGAGGGGAAGGGAGGGGGAGGGATGGAAGGGGAAGGAAGGGGGGAGGGATGGGGAAGGAGGGGGGAGGGGGAGAGAGGGGAAGGGGGGGGGGTGGGGGGGAGGAGGGAGGAAGGAGAGGGGGAAGGGTTGGAAGGGGAAAGGAGAAGGGGGAGGGTGGATGGGGAAGGAGTGGATAGAAGGGGAAGCAGAGGGAAGAGGGTAAAGCAGGGGGAAGGAGAGGGACTGAGAGAAAAAAAGGAGGGGACTGAAAAGTGGAAGGAAGAAAGGGAAAGTGGGGATGGAAGGGGAAGGAGAGTGAAGAAGGGGAAAGAAGGAAGAGGAGGAGAGGATGGAGAGGGAAGGAGGGGATGACAGTGGAAGGAGGAGATGGAAGGGGAAGGAGAAATGGAAAGGAGGGGATGGAAGGGGAAGGAGGGGGAAGAAGGGAAAGGAAGGTGAAGAAGGGGATGGGAGGGGAAGGAGAGGATGGAGACGGAAGGAGGGGATGGAAGGGGAAGAAGGAAGGGGAAGGTGAAGAGTTTCCTGCTCAAACTCTGCTATCCAACCCGAAGAAGGAACAATGGATGAATTAAGAGATTCCTTCGTGTGATGCAGATGACAGTGTCAGTGACAGTGAAGATTTTGAAGAATCTACAGAGGATAACCAGCATATACCGGACCATGAAACAGAAAATGAGAAACAAAAAGAAATTGTCTGTGGAGATCCTGGTGTTTCAGGTACAGAGAAATTAAGTGCTTTACCATCTACTTCTACGGCAATGGAGCGTCCAAGGAAAACGTCAAGATCACACATTTAGTGTAAGAAGTTAAACATATGACAGAGAAGAATGATGAGATATTTGTGGATTAGGCCTCAAGGGGATACCACATAAAAAAAAAAAAACACGTGACTACGTGCCCTTATTGGAGGAAAAAAGTACCAATATTATGTATTGCACACGCAAAATTTTTATATATCTATCAAACTATCACTTGTAGAGTAAAAATACATATAACTTTTTATAGAGAACTGTATGAGCTATATATTAGTTATTTTAATCAAACTAACCGTTTTTAGGGAAATAGAAAAAAAAAAAAAAAAAAAAAATTGGCGGCCATTTTCCAAGATGGCGGACGAAACTCAGGGTGGACCGATGGGGGTCTTCTGATATGTTATTTCTAAGTTTCCAAAAAGTCATTCTCCAATTTTCAGCTTGTATTTCTATTTGTTTTATTAGTATTATTATTTTTTTTTTCATAATTTGACTGGACTAGGAAGAATCCCCCGCAGCAAGGAAAAGAAGAGGAGACAAGGAGGGGGGGGGTGCTGGAAGATGGGGAGTAGAGGCGGAAGGAGGAAAAGGATAGGGGAGGCGAGAAGGAGGAGGGGGAAGGGGAGAAGAGGGGGAAGGACAGGAGGGAGAACGGGGACAGGAGGGGGAAGAGGGGGAAGGACAGGAGGGAGAACGGGGACAGGAGGGGGAAGGGGGAGAGGGAGAGGGGAAGGGAATTGAGGAATGGGGAAGGGGAAGGGGAAGGGGAGAGGGAGAGGGGAAGGGAATTAAGGAATGAGGAGGGGGAAGGGAAGAGGAGGGATAAGGGTAGAGGAAAGAGGAGGGGAAGAGGGGAGGGAAAGGAAAGAGAGGAATGGAGGAGAGGAAAGGAGGGGGTTACGGAAGAGGAGGGGGAAGGTGAGAGGACGAGGAAGGGTAGAGGAGGGGAAGGGAAGAGGAGAGGTAACGGGAGAGGAGGAGAAGGGGAGAGGAGGAAGGGGAAGAAGAGAGGAAAGGGAAGGGGAGAGGAAGAGGAAGGGGAAGAAGAGAGGAAAGGGAAGGGAAGAGGGGGAAGGTGACAGAGGGGGAGGAAGAAGGGGAGAGGGGGAGGGGAAGAGGGAAATGGGCTAGGGGGAGAGGAACAGGAGGTGGGGGAAGGAAAATAGGGGAAATGGGAACGGGGGAGGGGGAAATACGGGGATGGGAAGGGGAGACAGGGGGGGGGGAGGGGGGAATAGAGGGAGAAGGGGAATAGAGGGAGAAGGGGAAATGGGGAAGGGCATGGGGGAAATAGGGGGGAAGGAGAAAGAGGGGATGGGGAAGGGGAAAGGAGAGTGATGGGGACATGGGGGTTGGGGAAGTGGAAAGTGGGGGAAGGGGGGAAGGGGAAAGTGGACTGGGGAAGGAAAAACTGGGGTGACAGGAAATATGGGAGGGGAGCCGGGGAAAGAGGGGGAGGGGGAAAGAGAGGTAAAGGGAGGGGAAAAAAGAAAGAGGGGGAGGGGAAGGGGGAGGGAAAAGAGGGGGAGGGGAGAGGGAAGAGGAGGAAGGGAAGAGGGGGAAGGGAAGGAAGGGGAGGAACATAAGAGGAAATGAGGGGAAATATGGGGGCAAGGGATGAGACAAATGGGGGAAGGGGAAGGTACGAGAGGAATGGGGAGGGGAGAGGAAGGGAAGGGGAAGCATGGGGTGGGGGGAAGGGTAAAAAAAAGGGGAAAGTGAAAAGGGGGTAGTGGGGGAAGGGGAAAAGGGGAGGTAAAAAAGGGGAACTTAGAAAAATGGGGGAGGGGAAAAAGGAGACGGAAAGAAGGGGGAAAGAGAACAATGGGAGGAGGAGATAGAGACGTGGGGGAAGGGAAGAGAAGGGGAAGAAGTGGGGTGGGAAGGGGAAGAAGGGGAGGGGGAAGAAGTAGAGACCGAGATGAAAGGGAAAGAAGGGGAGTGGGAGGGGAAAGAAGGGAGTGGGAGGGGAAAGAAGGGAGTGGGAGGGGGAAGAAGAAGAAACCGAGATGAAAGGGAAAGAAGGGGAGTGGGAGGGGAAAGAAGGGAGTGGGAGGGGAAAGAAGGGAGTGGAAGGGGAACCAAGGAGGGAGGGAAACGGGTGAGGAAGGGTGAAGGAAGGGGAAGGGAGAAAGGAAGGGCAAGGGGGAAGGAAGGGAAGGGGAAAAGGACGGAGAACATAAGAATGGAGGAGACTGAAAGAGAATATCAGGCCCTACACTAGGCAGTTGTATGTCCATTACCACCTATCATCCCCATCTATTCATTCAGCACTCACTACGTGGGTTCCAAGTCTATTCCATTCAGTAACCACTCTATTGGTAAACCAGTTCTTACCTATATCCTTCTCAAACCTAAATTTGTCCAATTTAAACCCATTACTATTATCCCTGTTGACTTAATACGATGACCTTATCTGCATCACCCTTGGTAAAGCCCCTGACCCATTTAAACACCTCTATTAGTTCACCCCAAACTCTTCGTCTTTCCAGTGAGTGTAAGTTACGGTATCAAAGCCTGTCTTCGTCTTTGCATAAATTTGGCCATTCTCCTCTGTACTGATTCTAGTGAATTAATATCAATTCAATAGGACGGAGATCAAAACTGTACCACATTGTCAATGATGGGTCTATCACGAGATAAGAGTTTAATAACTACATCTGCACTTTTGATTGTAATCGTCCGAGCAATAAATCCTTATGTACTGTTCACCTTATTCCTGGCATTAATGCACCGTTTCCTGTATCAGGACTCACTAACGCTACCAAGTACCTTTCACATTCTATTTTTACCAATATGGTGTTATCATTGCTATACCTGTTTGCTGGCTTGTGTAAGCCTACGCTTAACACCGTGCACTTTCAGACACTTAAGTTCATTTGTCATTTCATCGACCATGCATACAATTGATTAAAATATTCTTGCAATATTCCAGCGTCTTCCCCTGACCATATGGAGTCCTATTTTAGTGTCATCTGCAAAGTTATTAACATCATTATTATTCCCATTGCCAAGTCGTTTATATTCATAATTAATAATAATGGACCTAAACCGGAGCCCTGGGGAAATCCACTAGTAACACTAATACTCCATTTGGATTTTACACCATCAATGGTGATCCGCTGTCTTGTCACTAATTCATACTAATCCATTCACTTTTCTTTCTATGCCACGAGGCACCTTCTCGAACGCTTTGTTAAAGTCAAGGTAAATAACATCGTAAATATCATTGTTATCTGCCGCCTAGTAGACATTAGTGTAAAAGAACAAAATATTAATCACACATGACCTACCCTTGGTGAACCCATGCTGTGAGTCACGACTCAGATGCCTCTCAATATGATCCCTGATAATATTAACTATTAACAAGAACAGAATTTTACCTATAACCTAAGCCAAATTGATTGACTTGTATTTGTGCATAGAATATTTATCACCCTTTCTAAAAACGGGAACAACGTTTGCCCGACCCCGCGAAAGAGACACAATTCCAGTGTCATCATCATGGCTTGGCTTCGCGAACGAAGATTTAAGAAGTTTGTCCACGTCGTCGACCGCAGGCACGCTCATGGCTGACCAGACCGATGCGGGAAAGGCAGGTACGTGAGCAGTGTCTGCATGGGAATGTAGTGTCCGGTGTGGTGGTGAAGGAGGCACGGACCTTCCTCCTCTGGCGCTTGTCTTTGAGTGTATATCTCCTGTCGTCTTCAAATTGGGTGACAGTTTGATGGATCATGTGGCGCCAGGCATCACGGTCTTCAGCTTGGTCTGACCAACACTGGTGGTCAATATGGCATGCGGTGAGGGTTTTCTTGAGACAGTCCTTGTATCGTTTCTTGGGGGCTCCTCTCTCTCGATGACCGGTGGAGAGTTCGCCATACAGGACAATCTTTGGTAGGCGATGGTCTTCCATTTTTGAGACATGCCCTGCCCATCGGAGCTGGTATTTCAGTAGCATGGCTTCGATGCTGGGGGTCTCTGCCCGCTCCAGAACTTCGACATTTGTGACCAAGTCCCTCCAGTGGATGTTGAGGATGGTGCGGAGGCAGCGCTGTTGGAAGCGCTCGAGGAGACGGATATGACTGCGGTAGGTGACCCAGGTCTCAGAGCCGTAGAGAAGAGTGGTGAGAACAACGGCCCTGTAAACGCGGATCTTTGTCTTGCTCTTCAGGTTTTTGTTGTTCCAGACTTGTTTGTACAGTTTGCCAAAAGAGCTGTTGGCCTTAGAAAGTCTGTTGTCGATTTCTTTATCGATCCTTGCATCGGATGAGATGGTGCAGCCCAGATAAGTAAAGTGCTGTGTTGATTTCAGCTCCGTATCGCCAATGGTTATATGAGGCTGGTGGTAGTTGATTTGTGGGGCAGGCTGATGAAGGACCTCCGTCTTTTTGAGGCTGACCTCGAGGCCGAAGAGCCGCGAGGCGTCTGCAAAGCAAGACGTGATGTGCTGCAGGGCTCGTTCTGTGTGGGCGACGAGGGCAGCATCGTCCGCAAAGAGAAGGTCCTGAATCAGTCTCTCCTGTGTCTTAGTGTGGGCTTGGAGGCGCCGTAGGTTAAAGAGGCTGCCATCCAGGCGGTACCTGACGTACACCCCATCCTCATCATCCAGGTCTTCTGCAGCTTGCTTGAGCATCATACTGAAGAAGATGCTGAAAAGAGTTGGTGCCAAGACGCAACCCTGCTTCACGCCGTTGGAGATGGGAAAGGGCTCCGATAGGTCACCGTTTAGTGTCAGTGTCAACCGACTTACTAAATCATCCGTTAACTGTTCAGATTTCAAATTTGCACTTTTTAGCACTCGGAAATTTTCGTTTGAAACCGGGGATTTTGTAGCTTTAAATCTACCAGTGTGACTACTTCCTTGCTAATACTGATGCTAGTAAAAAAGAAAAAGGGGAAAAGGGGAAGAAGGAGATGAAGTGGAAGGGGAAGAAATGGAAGAGGAAGACGGAGCAGAAGGGGAATACGGGGGAGAAAGGAGAGGGGAAGGAGAAGGGAAGAGAGGTGGATAAATTGAGGAGAAGGGAAGGAGTGGGGAAGGGGAGAAGGGAAGGAGAATTGAGAGAGAAGGAAAAGCGAAAGGAAATAAAGGGGACGGAGAGGGGAGAGACGAAGGAAGAAAGGGGAAGGAGAGGGAAGGCTTGGGTAAAGGAGAGGCACATAAAAAAGAAGGGAAAGAGAAAGAAGGGAAGAAGATGGGGAGAAGTGGGGAGGTAGAGGGGAAATAGAGGGGATGAGAGAGAAAAGAGGAGGGAAAATGATAGAAAGGAGAGGGGAAACAGGGTACGAATGAGACTAGAGGTAGAGACAGAAAAGAGAAGGTTAGAGGATGGCGGAGATGAAGAAAGCGGAGAGGGAAAAGGAGAGAGAAACGAAGGGGAAGGAGAGAGGAATACGAAGGGCATCAGAGAGGGGAATGGGAAGGGAAGGCGAGAGGACGGTGAAGAGATGGAGACAAAGAAAAGGGAAGGAGAGGGGTGAAGGAACTGCGACACAAAAGAGAGGAAAAAGAGCACACCTATAAATAAAAAGATGTATATCATATATACTCGTGTATATATATATATATATATATATATATATATATATATATAGATATATATATACGTAATATATATAACATTCATTTGTAGATATTTATATGTATTTATTTACTTAATATCAAATATGTAATCAAGAATTTCAATCATCCTCATTTATTTTGTTGCTATCTACCCCTGTCGCCAAAACGATGCTGCCAACGTGGGAAGGCACTGCGAGGGGTCCACATGTATTATGCAAAGAGCCCACCACTCATCCTCATGTACATTCCTTTGAAAAAAAAAAAACAGTATATCTGCTTAACTAATCGGGAATAAACTTAGTCCAAGGTTCCAGTGTTTCTTACTACCTCCAATACTTTTTTTTTTTTTTTTTTTTTTTTTTTTTGACAGTACCACTTGAAGGCCACCAGTGCACCCTCACGGTACTTCGTGTCACCATCCTGCATGTCGTCATGACGTGGATGGCACTAATTACCAAGTCGCCTCGGGAATCTAAACCTCTCAGTTGTCATGGCGTTCTATGACTATCGCCAGGCGATTTTATTCAGTCTAGGATGTGGCCACACCCGAAAGAGAGAGAGAGAGAGAGAGAGAGAGAGAGAGAGAGAGAGAGAGAGAGAGAGAGAGAGAGAGAGAGAGAGAGAGAGAGGGGGGGGGTCGCCACCTTGAGAATTCCTAATCGACCTCTTACGCCACCAGAACGACGGCATTTTCTGCGTGGCAGGCATATGTAGCTCCACCATCAGGCAGCAACAGCAACAAAAATAAACATTCTAGTAAATATAAACAAATAAATAAATAAATAAAATAATAACAAAAGCTAAAATAATGAAAATATAAAGAACATCAAAAATAGCAACAAAGATAACAAAAATAGCAATAACAACAATGATAATAATAACGATCGCTGACACAATCACGGCTGACCACTGGCGCATTAATTTGATTCGCTTCTTCTGTCACCACTCGACAAGGGTTCAGCCACATTTGGCTTACCCTGCCAATAATTTCGTGCAATACAGATGGTCAAGTGATATTATTATACCGTGTAGACTATTGTCTCTGAGACAAATAAAAACTTCGTTTCATAACTGACACTTGGTCCGAGGTCACATTGGGTTATTGGGTTGGGCACCGCACGTTGCTCAACACGTTGTATGCAAGAACCTTATGCAATGCTGCAACACACATCTCGTGCTCGGTCGGTCGGTCGCTCTGAAACCGACATTCCACGAATGCGGATTTAGACGAGACTCATCGTAAAGACTAACAAATTCTCTTGGGTGCAATGGTGATGCAAGGAATCGGAAGCGTGTTCGTCTCGCATCCTCTTCCTAGGCGTGGGTTCGAGTCTCGCACTCCTCTTAGACTCCTAGCGGTGACTGTAACCTGCACCAACAGTCCCTAAAGCGCATTGGACAGAGGTGACGGCTTCATTCGCAACTACTCAGCGCCTCCTGGTGTACGCTCCTCACCTTTTTCGTGAAGAGTTCGAAGGCTCCAATTAGGAAATAAATTTCACTTGAGAATCGCAAGCAAATAACACTCTTATTACAAACGTAAACAAATCCTTTTATTCCTTAATTCCCGACAACACTATTCTTTGTTACCAGGCAACAGAACGTTATAAAACAGGAAGATTTTTTTTTTCTTTCCTACCCTGCAGGCATCCATTTGGCCAACGCACTGCCGAGGTTCCTTCCTCGCATTTATTAAGAACAAAAATCTCAAACGAGTCATCTTGCTGTGACGATGCTAAAATGTGAACATCGAGAAATATCATCATCCTTACCTCTCCTGTCTAATTTTTTTAATTCTCTCCGATTTTGATCATGAAAATCTGGGGTCCCTTACTGCTTACTTGATTTATATTCTTATACAGTTATTTAATTTATATTAGCATTTTTTTTTCTTAAACAGAATGTACCAGGTATATAGTAACGGTCGCTAAACTTGCGCATTGGAAACCAAGTTCAAGATACACATATGTCCATTTTTGGTGAAAACATCTTTATCGATGTCGATGTCATTTCCTCAGACGTTGTGACGTCACACGTTTCCAATCTGTTCCCAATCCAGTTTCCAGCCTGCTCCTTCCAGTTCCTGTGTCTATATTCCAAAGGCAATGAACATCACCAACCGCTCCCCGTGCGACGATTCTATAAGAATATTACGACCAATTCCAGGCCAGGGATCGACGGGTCACTGCGAGAGTTCCGAACGTCAATGAGAGTCGTCTCCCTGTCTCCCGTCTTCAAACTCCACCAATTTCTTCAACTTCTATTTGTAGGTGCCCCCGAAGGGTTGACACTGTCTTCGAATTGGGCCCATGATCTTGATTTACCAACCTCGACTATATTTCCTCCACCTACACAAAGCCAGCTGACAACAGGAGACTGCTCCCTTCTTTCTACTATTTTCACTGGGTGACACAGAGACAACTCCACATTAATACAATGTAAACATCAGTCAAAAACTTCTCCCCTGAGGCTCTGGAGAGCCCGAGCACCCTTGCAATCTGGTAGTCGGGGCTGCGGGTTTCCAGTCAGTCAAACTCGTGGCGATATTGAATCAGTTCCAGCCGCCACCTAGGAAGGGATCAGTCCCGTGATTTTGCACCGTCTCCGGCGCCCTTCCCTTCCCTACCACCGGTTCGCAGACCCCAATCCGTGCGGCCACGTGACCCAAAGAACACCTGAAACAGGCCAATAACTCGAATTCGGGGTGACTACTCGTCACTCGATGTCCCAAAAGCACCAAAACCTGTTCCCAAATTGAATTCATAAAAAATCCTTACATAAACGATACACACATTTCCACACACACACATATATATATATCATATATACATGCATATATATAGTGACCCATCTTGACAGTGTCGGGATGGGGGGTGGGGGATTGGGGGTTGCGAGGTCGGTTGGGGGGAGGATGGAGGGAGTGGGTGGGAAGGAGATTATTGACCAAGGATGTCGACTTTAATAACACGTCTACATGAGAATCTGCTCCCTCAATATTCATATGTGTATATTATATACACATATATATATATATATATATTATATATATATCTACATATATATACACATATACATATACATATATATATACATATATATACACATATACATATACATATACATATATACATATACATATATACATATACATACATATATATACATACATATATATATACATATATACACATATATATATATATATATATATATATATATATATATAAACGTATGTAAGAGGCCGGTAGATAGAGGTAGACATTTAGGTAGATCGAGAGGTAGGTGAAAAGATATGAAAATTTTATTAGGTTGTTATGATACAATGGCCGACTGCAAGTTACATAGTTATTTACATTATTATAATTTTTATTTATTATTTTATTAATATTTTTTTTTTTTTTTTTTTTTTTTTTGAATCCGACCTAGATATGGATCAAAAGGTCTCCTGTCGGCATGCTCCGCCTTTGTAATCCTTTGATTTGCAGAATGGCGGAGTTACCGTCTTGTGTTTGTAAATATAGGATATCGAGAGGTGCTGATGTGACTGAATGTAAACACAGAGCTAGTTCTGCTTGCGACAAATTGCTTGCGTAAACAAGATTTCTGAGACAGTATAACAGTCTTGTGCTTTGTGTCCCCAAGTACTGTATAACAAAACATAGGATTCTAGTTTCTTGAATAAAACTGTGACCCGGAACTTATATATTTCGTTACAACCTATTTTGACTGAACATGTGTGTGTATATATATATATATATATATATATATATATATATATATAATCTTCCTGAGAAATTCTTTAAAAACGAAACGTCTTAACACTGATACAATTACAGAATACCTAGTGTGTGATATATGGGAAGGGGTGCTCATGGATACCCGAAATGGTTAATTTACAACGTAGTGTGTAATTGAAGTAAAATGGAAGAAAACGATGACGGCCAGAGAAACTCAGAGATGGCCGTCCGCCGTGTTCGTTCGTGTTACAATATAAACATGTACCCAGAGCCATCTACCGGCGCAAGGGCGAAGCAAAATGTAAACGTAGGCTTCAGATCACCAAGAGGTACGAAAAGGTTTATACTTGATAATGGTGATGAGGGTCATTTCTCTGGATTTAATGTTTTTTTTTTTTTTTTTTTTTGTAATTATAGACATAGAGAGGGACATGAGAAATATGAACGAATCATGGAAGCAATAAACTATCAATCTATGGAAGACAAATATCTAAAAAAGGAAGTGACTTAAAAAAGTAAACACTGAAATAAAAGAGTTATGTGCAATAAAAAAAAATAACTGGCCGAGTTAAAATGTGTAAATGAGAGGTTGAAAAACAATAAAAAGACAAATAACGAGACCCTACGGAAAGAGGTGGATGATCGGATAAAAGTAATGACCATGGAAGCGGTAAAAAACATAAAAGACGATTTGCAACAACTCAGGAATGATTGGAAGACAAAGAAGATAAGGTAATTTTTAAAGAAATAGTTCACCAACAATTGCAGAAGGCCGTAGATGCAGTCATTAGGGTAATTAAAGAAAGAAAATCTAGTACGTGATACAGTAGACAAAAAAATAAATAAATAAAATGTATAGTAAATATATGGTCTCAAAGAAAAAGATACCCCAAATTGGTTCCTGAGAGACAAAGACAAAGAATCGGCAAGAAATCTTCTAAAAGTAGTACAAGATAAAGGACAAGAAATAGAGGAAATGCACCAAATTGGTAAATATACTAAGGAAAATGAAAAAGTCGACGACCAAAGACCAAATAAGGTCACAAATGGCAGCGGAAGAAATCTTAGCAAGAAACGAACACTATAAAAATATATGGAAAAAAAAGACATGAATGATGAGGAAAGAGAAAACAATTACATTACGAAATGAAGCTTAAAAAAAGAGAGAGAAGAACGGGGACCAAGATAATGCAGTTCCATTTCAACCAATATGTGGTCACTTTTACTTATTGGTGTCTTATATTCAATCTTTTCCACTATTTCGGGTTCTGATTTGATTATTAGGTCCAGTCTCGATGGTTCTTCTTCATTTCTATACCTAGTGTTCTCTTGAATCCATTGCATCATTGTATGATCAATAATCATATCAAGTAGTACATTTCCCCATGAGTCGTCTCCACCCTTTACTGCCATCTCTTTCCAGCAGACTTTTTTACAATTAAAGTCACCCATTATAACTATTCTTCCTCCATCTTCCATTATCTTATTTAATGTTATCCTTGTGTCTTCTAACATACTTTTATTTTCTCTCTCTTCCCACGAGGCTGTTTTATTACAAAATTTTTGCTCTTCCTATCTTTGTCTTCCACTTCCATCATAATCATCTCTACTCTATTCTTTCCATATGTGACATTCCTCACATTTACATCCTTCTTAGTCAGGAACATAGCTCCACCCCCTTGTTTTGCCTCTCTGTTTCTAAGCCAATAATTATATGCAACATGTCCTACATTGTTGGGTGGTAGTGGACCTTTCAATTTTGTCTCTACAATTCTCATTTTGTCCGGTTCTTTTTCCTTCTGATAACCATTCATTTCATTCAATCCTATTATTAAGCCATCTATATTTGCGTAAGACACTTAGTTTTCTGCTACTTCCATTGTATTTTCTGTTTCCCTTTTGTTTTTCTCTGTTATGTGCCATTTCCTCACTTTCATATTCACTTCTCTCCAATAGAATTCCTCTTTTTCTAACTTTGTTCTGTTCTCGTTTTTTCCTTAGCTTCTTGTCTTTTTGTTTTCTCATCCTCTCTTTCCTCTTTATTCATTTCTTTTTATCCATACCTTTTTATATTGTTCACTGTCTGCTAGTTTCCCTATTTTTGCTAAGATATTCTCTGCTGTCGTTTGTAACCTGAATTTAACTTTAATTGATCTGGTTTTATCTGTACTATATTTCCTGAGTCTATACATTTCTTCAATTTGTTTCCCGATTTCAGGTTCATCTTCCTGAACTAATTCTAATATATTATTTACTTTTTCTTTTTCCTCCTAAATTCTTGAAGTCCTATTTAGATCATACTTCTGTTCCATCCCTAATGTAATTATACATTTCTTTTTATCTGCTAAGTCTCTTACTATATTCTTCTGTCTCATCACTTTAATAACTGTCTTCAGTTTGTTCTTTCATCTGTTGTGTCACTAGATAATTAAATGCAATTTTGTTGTTCGCTTGGACTTTTTTTCCAACCCTGTGGTTCTTTTGGTATGGACTCTTTATTCTCTGTATTATTCCTCTTTACTTCCTCATTCTCACCTTTTCTTCTCTTAACTGTCTTTTTAATACTTCTATTTCTTTAGTTTTTTGTTCACCTTCTCTCGTTCTTCCAATTTTTCAACTCTCTGCGTGAGTTTACCGAACCTATCCTCCCAATGTTTGACAATTTTCTCAAGTTTTTCTTCTAGGCTCCCCCCCTCATTAAATCCATGGAAATTATTATCTTCACCTTCCATTGTGCTGCTCTTACCTATATTTCTAATCTTTACATTTTTGTTAATCCCTTCTTCATCACCAAAATCCTCCGGGCCGCGTTTGTTGACATGGCGTCTGCCTGCCTGGACCAAGTCCTCCCCTTCCTCATTTCCTTCCATTTCCCTCAGTAATCCCTCCCCTTCTCCTTTTTCATCACCTTCCCACTACACCACGAGCTTTCCCCTTCCCTATAAATACAAAAAGGTACTTCCTCGACGTTGAGATCCACGAAAATTTCCCTTCTTTTTCGGAGCTCCAATCTTCGCTGTGAATCCGTCTACGTGTGTGTATTTACCTATTTACCTAGTTGCATTTTGCGGGAAGGGGAGCTATGCTCGTGGTGTCACGCCTTTGTATCTCACAGTGTCTAGTTTACTTTTAAACTCATGAATGGTTTTTGCGCATACTATTTCATTATCCAGCTTGTTCCACGTGTCCACTACTCTATGTGGAAAACGGCTTTTCTTCAGTTCTCTTCTGTATAGCTATGTTTTTTTTTCCATGTCCTGTGTTTCTCTTGTCCCAGTTTAGTAAGTCCTCTCTATCGAGTATCTCTGTGCCTTTCATGATTCTGTAGATGGTCAGTAGGTCACCTCTCTTCTTTGCTCCAGCGTCGGTAACTCCAGTTTAGCCAATCTCTCCTCATATGATAGGTTTGCAAGTGCAGGTGCCATTTTTGTTGATGCTCGGGTTCTTTCTATTTTCTTTATATTCTCTTTGGTACTGGGGGACCACAATGTCGCCGCATATTCTAGTCTAGGCCTTATCAATGTAACCAACATTTTTTTTTTTTATCATGTCTTCGTCCAAGTATGCAAATGCCACTTTTATTGATCTTAGCAAGTTGTAAGCCTCCCCAACAATTTTGTTAATCTGTTTATCATGGGACAAATCGTTTGTGATAATTACCCCCAAATCTTTTTCGGATCCTGCCTTCTTTACCTCCTTGGTTCCAATTGTATATTTTCCTGATATTCTGTTTTTGCTTTTTCCAAACTCCATTATGCTACACTTCTTAGTATCAAAGTCAACTTCCCATTTCTGACTCCAGTTCCATACCTTATTCAGGCCTTCCTGCAGTGCGTCACAGTCCTTTTCAGTTTCCACTTTCCTTAACAGTTTGGCATCGTCTGCAAAGAAGCTCATGTAACATTTCATATCCTCGTCCATGTCATTCACATAAATAGCAAACATTATTGGTGCCAATACAGATCCTTGCAGTACTCCACTGATCACCTCTTTCCAATCTGAATATTTTTCTCTGAGCACTACTCTCATCTTTCTACCAGTCAGGAAGTCCTCCATCCATTTTAGTAGGTTCCCTTGTATTCCTCCTATGTGTTCCAGTTTTGTTTTTTGTTTTTCTTAGTAATTTTCTGTGTGGTACTTTGTCAAAAGCTTTTTGCAAATCTAGGAAGGCACAATCAGCCCATCCATTTCTTTCTTGCACTATGTCTGTTAGTCTTGAGTAGAAGCATATTAAGTCTGTGGTGCAGGATCTTCCTTGTCTGAACCCAAATTGTCTTGGGTTTATCATGTTGTCTTCCAGATGTTTTACCCATCTATTCTTGATGATTTTCTCACAAATTTTGGCTATAGTGCTTGTTAGTGATACTGGCCTATAGTTGGTAGGTTCTTCCTTGTTTCCTCCTTTATATATTGGTACAATGTTAGTATTTTTCCAGTCTTTAGGTATCTTTCCTTCTTTGAGTAAGCTATTTATTATGTTGTGTATTTTGTCCGTTAGTTCTTCTTTGCATTCCTTTAGAATCCAATTTGTGTGTGTGTGTGTGTGTGTGTGTGTGTGTGTGTGTGTGCGCGCGCGCATAAGAGAAAGAACAGTAACACGTACAGTACATCTTCATACAGTTAGTTCCTTTACACAAACCTGTTTATATTTTGCACCAATTGCCACGGATGCCACAACACAAACAACCACAGTCCCAACACAAAATTTCACAAAAATACACGAAAACATGCTCATACCGACATTCAAAATACATATTTCCCTGTTGAGTACCTAATATATTTGTTTGCACACGTTCACTTACAGTTTACGTGTGTTCTTTTACAACACAACTGTATCAATGCAACAGCGGTAGATGAATCTGTACAATTCTGTGACATGCCATGGGCCAAGTTCGAGTGTCCGCTACGGTGCGCCCAATCCCATAAATACGATACACGCTCGCAAGTGCAGCACGGACGGACCTCAGGGTCGTCTTGACGTAAGCGGATTGAGAACGACCCTGGCCACTCCCCTCGACGACTTCAGGACCTTCCGACCTGGCGAGGGCGGCGGCGTCAGCGCCGTACATCGTCAAATGTTGAGCACCCAACGCTCCTGCCAGAATCTTGCAGACGCATTGGAGAGTGATGACAAAGGCACGGACGATGACGCCAAAACAGGAGCCGCGTATCTGTCGCCGTGTGAGCGTCTGCCTCCGTGAGGCTAGTTTCACACATTTCGATTTTTTTGCCATCCGCCGTCCACGTCGCCGTGCTCTCAAATAACATGGGTGTCTATGGATGCTTTCACACGTGGTCGTGACGTGTGAAAGCGTCCATAGACACCTATGACGTGTCGTGTCGTGGACGGCGCATAGCAAGAGTCGATACGCGCGAAACGAGCGTGAGTGTGCTGCCGTGAGTGTGCCTCCGTGAGTGCCACTGTAACAGCGTCTGCTATTGCCGCCGTGTGAATGTCCTGACCTTTTTAAATTCCCTTTATCTGTTTCCAGACGTATCGACTTTCTGACGTCCGCCGTGAACGACATGACGCGACGCCGTGTTAACACAACGTAAGACGCCGTCCACATCTACGACGAACGGTGAGAAATCAATGTTTCTGAAAGCGGTTTTCCACGGCTACGGACGACTTGTTCCGGGAGCCACCATACACCATCAGCTGAAGGAAATTCCCTCAGGTTCAAAGCCTATCTCGGTTAACCCTCATTCTGTTACTGATGATGGAAACATTCTGTTCTACGAAAGGGCTCAAATCCTGGGATTATCAGCCTCAATTTGCTCAACTTTCCTCTTCTCCACCCATTATCCCTCGTTACTACAGCAGGAACAGAATTCTTTCCCATGGGATCCCTTCCTCAACTTTAGTTCAATCAATCCATTGCCCCAGGTTTCTCTTGCAGGAAACCCACGACCCCTCATGTAACCGCCAACGGTCTCCAGCTTAAACCCATAATAAAAGTGTGTTGACTGAATAAGGTGAGTGGGACATTGTAGAACAAGACGCTTTGGGCCTTCTATGGGGACGGCTGCGTCTGGGGCAGTTGGAATCTGTGCCTACGAAAATTCTATGTTGGTACTGTTTCAGTGCAACTTGGTGACCTGAAAGTATGGTTTTCACACTTGTCTTGAGAGTGATTTCACAGTTGGGTCTGGGGAAACCTCCTGAGGTACAGAATTTGGATATCTACCGCGTGGTACTTGTTTTGTGAACCGAGTATGTTTTCGTATGGATGTGCTGTCGGGTGGTGCGTCTGCCCGTGGAGAAGCCCCTGCGGCGGCAAAGGACGGTCGGTACAAGTCACATGGCGCAGAATAAACGCCGCTCACCTACCCTCTCCCGTCTCCCCACGGAGGACGCGGTGCCTGGTTTCCGAACTTCGTCTTCGGAAACATTGCAATAAACTATCTACCTTGCTCGACATACTCAAAAATAAACACGTGTATGTACAGTATGCTGGAAACCACGTAACCCAAAATGCGATGAGGAGTCCAATATGTGTATCTATTATCAGGAAATCCATCCACTCTGAGTGAATTTACTTGTTTGTTTGTTTACTCTGTAATTTCCCTTTGATAACAAAACCTAACGACATGACGCCATGCAGTCTACTTCCTCGAATTAGTTTCAGGCTGCCATCTTTAAACATGACGTAACAGCATTAGTTTCCTTTCAAACAGAGATAAATAAATAAGTAAAAATTTACCTGCTGCCCTTTAGTCCTTATGATCCTGTCATACCTCTCACGAACTCACGCAAAACCCAGCAAGCGGCAAGCCAACCTCTTTACATCTCGCTAGCCTGACGGAGGACACGCCCCCGTCCAAATGGATTAGCACCAGTTGGCTCACTTAAGCTGCACAGGACAGCAGACCCCCAATCAGATGTGGATATTGGCTTTAGTCACTAAACAACTGCATAAGCATTTCCTCATACTAGGACAACTTGAGTGGGGGAAGATAATGTGAAAACACACACGTGTAAGTTCACAAATAAGTTGTATAATTTCAATGAATATAAATTTGTACATTTAGAAACGAGCACTATAGGCTTACCAATGCAATCGCTATACCTGTGTGTGTGTGCGATTTGTTACCTAATCAAACTTTGTATTAAATTCACACATGGAAAACTGCCAACCGGCGACTTTCCTCTTCTTCGGTGACAGAAACAGTCCCACACAGACAAGAGTCCAAAGTTTCTTCCAACAGAGATCTACGGGAGGGCCCAAAAACCACTGCCAGCCACAGGGCCCTGCGAGTGTTCGAGGACAGTCGAGGCAATAAGGGACTTCGGAACGAATGAAAATAAAATCATTGTTCGCTGATTTTCCTCGACTCAAACTTACAATAATTCTATCTCAAGTTCTTTCCATTGTTGCTATAGTTTTCATCATTATTCCCAGCACACACATGGTCGTCTACGACACAATGGCCTAATATAATTATCAGTATCACCTTTTTTCAACATTTCATAATATCACAAAAATAATATAAACAACATGTGAAAACCGGTGTTTCCCCAAGACTTGTATAACTTTGCATTTCAAATAAATATATAAAATCATGAATATAAAAATAAATAATACATACACATGATATACAAGGGGCCCACTCCCTATAAGGGGATGTCCATGTAATGATAAAGATGATGACAATAACTAATAATAATAATCATATGATAATGCCAACACAAATCGTATTTTCAACTAAAGCTTGAGGACTCCCGCTAATGATTCTGATGGGCCTGACGCCAGACGATGTTATTCACTTTGGCAAACGACATCGTGGTAGAGGGGCGAGACACTTTTCCCTGGTCTCTCCTGACATGAAAACTGGGCACTCGTGATAATATTTATTGCCTTAGATTTAACTAACAACTCACAGACCCAGTAGACCTCACAGGAAATAAAGAAAACATTACTGTTCTTTGCGTTATTTTCCGGTAGGTCTGCTTTTACACCAATGACCTCTTGAGGAAGGGAAGCAGTCGCCGGTTGTCAATTCTCCACGCGTGAAAAAAAGAGGAAGTGATAAAATTTAAGCTGATAAGAGATTTTGGACCTAACGGTCCGGAGACCGAGCGCCAGCCCCAGAGGTACTCCCAAGTATAGCTAAGGGTCTTGACGGGCTTCACAGAAGAGCTGTGGAGGGACGATTCCCTCCCACGTGCGTCTCGCAGGATCACCACTAACAGGTTACTTCTTATTGGTCTTGGGGCAGGGCATATCATAGGGTATACATTTCGCAAAACAAGTGTTACCACCATCTTCCAGACCATTCTAGACTTGAGCAAAATAGCACCAACATAGGTCCAAAGGAGTTACTACTCCCTTCCGTGACGGGTGGCACTTTTCTTCTTACTCTGCTTGTCGCCAGGCGATTTCATTCATCTACCAGGCAATCGCTCGCGAGCCAGAGTTAGCCTGTTCATCGATCAGCACCATCTTTCGTACCGCTTGTCACTAATCCTTCTATGTTGCCAGGTGCCAGACTATCTAATTTATCGTTGCGGCAATTGCTGCTCTCAAAGACCCAACGTGAATATAAACCCACTGACCCCTTTCGAACCAGGTTGTACTCTCCTTTTCGTTCAAGTTGCCGCCAAGCTATTCCATTTACCACTTTCCTTTATGAGCCATTACGACCGACTCCTTCCGTACAGTGCTTCCAAACTTTTTATGGCGTCTGTCGTCTGGCTATTTCATTCAGTCACGTGGCACACTACCTTGGTACTGAAGGGGTGCCAGCTGCTCCCTCTCCTCCATGTCACCGTCATAACCTCAATCCGTCACGTGCTTAAACTAATGGACTCATCCTCCCAACTTCAAGTCTCAATCTCTCGTTTTACGTTTTCTAAACTACAACGCGCAATTACAACCCTCCATACTTACATTTATTCATTAGTTAACTTTTATCATAACTATATCGTTTTCATCTTCACACTCCTTGCTCCATATGATGTCACGAATGTAAATCCCAAAGGAAATAGAAGAAAAAATACTGCCATATGGAAAATGTTCGACATAACTATGTACAGAGTGAAACTTTTTCACAATAATAATTGACAGCAGTATGCTAATTGAACCACAGCACTACTGTATCTGGCTCACAAGTTAGGTCATATATTTAATATTTGCTACTTTATAAAACACAAATAGGCAAGTAACTCTGAACAAACACACAATCTCGTAGCGCCGTCCTAATCTATCTTCAATCCTATTTCTACCCTCCCACCTTCGACCCTTCCGTGCGACTAACCGTGCTGCTGGCAACAGCGACACGCACCACGCCACTCCAACTCGACATCCCATTGGTTGAAAAGTGGGTGTGACGAAGACTGCCCGATGTACGATAACCAGTCGTGGCTTCCACATAAACCCTTATAACTGACATGACCATAATTTTGGTTATTCTGTGCACTTGCACTCAATTTTGCCATTGTCAGCATCACGGCAAGTCACGAGAAATGTACTCGAATACTTAAAGCTACAATAAAGACAAAATTTACGGATGTCATAAATAATGATAAATAAATTTATTTGGCAAAAAATCAATATACATGAAGTGCAGATAATGACAAGAACACACAGTTCGAAATAATAATTGCAAATTGCCGAGGATAACACAAAAAAGCATGTACGCTTATTTCCATTGTGGTCCTCATTAGATTGTTATTCTACACTAAGTTACACAGACAACATACGTAGGTGTTAAGGGGACCAGAGACAATCATGAGTAATACCAGTCAGTACACATATGACACATAAACATTGTTATAGTTTTGCTAATATTACTAAAATGTTCGTAACACAGTATATTGAAACAAAAAATTGAGCACCATCACAATAAGGAACATTGCATTAGGCAAAGGAACAACAAAATAATGTTAAATGGTAACAAAACAGTATGAGTGAGTACCATATCAGAGTAGTGAGTACTATATCAATAGTACCATTAATTAACACAAGAATTAAAGCAGTCAATCACAGAATTAAAGCCGTCAACAAAAAGAAAATGCCGACATTAATATCGTCAGGTCCTCAACACGTAACACCATTCGCCACAACTGTGCAATTGTGAACAATTGTGAAAGAATAATTCCATCACGAGTTTTCTATCAAAACTTTTATCCACACTTACCAATTCTTCCTCTTTTCACACATTGAACATAATTTCTTAATTAACGGTTCCCATGAATCAAATTTTCGATAATTGTAAACAATGTTAGTCATGACAGCTGCCAGTTAGTATTTAGCCTGATAATTCAATAACTGTCGACTCGTATCCTATCCGTAATTACACACAGCCATAAAAATGTACTGGTGACACAAACTACTACTACAGTGAACATAAAATATTTAGAAAAATAAATTATTCTTTACTGTATAAACACTGACGCTGAGCGTGTCAAAAGCCCACGTAACAAATCTTGCAGAAAAAAAAGAAAAAAAAAAGAAGAAGGGATTTTTATGTCCTTGATCATAAGCCTAGATTATAGGCCACTATTATGACAATTGCACAAGGAAAGATATTGATCTTTATCATCGACATAAACAACAGCAACCCCTTTCGCCCACCCAGACAAAACATATTACTGTTAAAACGATACAATTAAGTCATGTTAACCTTTAAATTTTTCTAGCTTAGTGGCGTGTTTTATATAATCTATTTCTAGCCACTACCACACGATATCGTTCAACTGCACTGTGGATTATTGGATTCAAAACAAAGTTTTGATACTTCAACTTCCAATATATTCGTATACCACATGCACATTCAACCAAGCCACAGTGATGTGTGTCGTATGTCATCTCTCATGCTACTCTTGGTCTGTCCAGAGTTCGAGACACCCACAGCGAAGTGTGTACGTGTGCTCTATCTGTTCTTCAAACTCTGCACAGCAGTGACAACATAAGGGCACGAACACGATATATCTATTGTTGTCGAGAGCTTGTGAAGACAATCGACTTCCGTCATTACTCCCATGTTCTCTTCCACTGGCATGGGAACAGCCTTACTACTTCTACTACGCCTAGCAGGACAATCTCTCTCTCTTTCTCGCACACACATACACACAATTCCAACACATCCATGCAAGTATGACATTTGTACTTTAAGGGAGTGTTGCATCGCTTTATGGAGTACGTGAAATTAAATGTTCAAATATGTATTTAATGAACTTAGGTATAATTACCCCTTACATTAGTGTATAATTCCTCTGGGTATTGTGTTCCTCCCTTGTATATATAAGGCATAGTGAGTATTTAATGAAGATATAGTGAGCTCTAGTGAAGCTCCAATTACTTAATGGAAAATTCTTCCACATCATTCAGCGTGGTATGAAATGAAAGCTTAGAGTCTGGGGAACAAAAACTATTGAATGCATTTTATCAAACTAATACCTCTGATTTTTTTTATTATTAATTTTCTCCGAATAATTAAAAAATGCTGCAAAATTAATATTTCATAAATAAAAAGGATAAAATTTCATTTTTTATTGTAGAAAATAAAGAGCATGATGCTTTCTTTCAAATGAAACAAAAATGACAAATATACATAACAACCGAAGATATTATAACAGAAAAAAACAAAAACAAACTTTAAAGGACGGGGGGATTTAAATTTTCGTGACCATTTGTTTGATGGTTGCGATGTATAGCAAATCTCCAATTTCCTCTTCTTTGCTGATGAGGTGTGAGGTGAGGGTGAGTGGTGTGGCGTGGGTGGAGGAGGTGTAAGGTGGGTGTGGCTAGTAGATGCTTGCGGAGTGCTGGGTGCAGCTGTGCTGCTTTTCTCCTCTTTCTTTTTCCTTCTTGTTTCTATTTCAGGCACTCACGGGCCATCTCTATATTCTGCCGCTTCACTCTCTTGTTTCTTGTTAATTTTTCCATGATCATAGCAACAATCCAGGGCGAGGAATCAAAAGTGTTGCGTACGGTGAGAGCAGCATGAGCGACGTCACCTTACTTTGACCTTTTCAAGAGTAATGGTGTCCTGTCCACTGTCTTTGTGGGGTATGCTGGTGGTAGGAGTTGCCACATATTTTGTATCTCCACAAACACAATTCTATAGCAAAAAACGAAATAGCTATAGAAATGACGCTATTTCAATATACAGAATGTTTTTTATGCAATGGAGTTGCCAGAGGTTGCCAATATTTTATCTATTTCATGCTGTATAAAAATAGAAATGAAATACAGTTGTAAAACTTTGTGTGAGTGTTGCCACCATCATAAAGATTCTTTAGAAATGTTTACCTAAAATTTGCTCATGTATCAGAATTTGTCGAATAATCGCTGGCGACACTCATAAGAACACAAGAACATAAGAATGAAGGAGACTGCAAGAGACCATAAGGCCTATACTAGGCAGCTCCGTATCCATCACCACCTGTCATCCCCATCCATAACGTTGTCTAATCATTTCTTAAAACAAATGATAGTTTCAGCGCTTACTACATGGTTTCTAAGTTTATTTCATTCATTGACCACCCTATTAGTACACCAAATCTTGCCTATTTCCTTTTTAAATCTAAATTTGTCCAGTTTATAACCATTACTGCGAGTCCTGCCCTGTTGTTTTAATATGATGACTTTGCTTGCATCACCCTTGTTAAAGCCTTTGATCCACTTGAACACCTCTATTAGATCACCCTGCACTCTGCGTCTTTCCAGAGTGTGTAACTTAAGGTGCCTAAGCCACTCTTCGTAAGGCAAATTTCTGAGTCCATGCATCATTTTGGTCATTCTTCTCTGTATTGATTCTAGTGAATTGATGTCCATTCTGTAGGAAGGGAGACCAAAACTGTACCGCATAGTCAAGGATGGGTCTAACTATTGCTAGATAGAGTTTAATAATTACCTCTGCACTTCTATTCATTACCATCCTAGCAATGAAACCTAATGTTATGTTAGCTTTATTACTGGTGCTAATGCACCGTTTCCTGGTTTTAAGGTCTGGACTCACTAGAACTCCCAAGTCTCTCTCGCACTCAGTTTTTTCTAAAAGCGTGTTATCTAAGCTGTATCTATTTTCGGGGTTGTGTAGCCCTACGCTCCCTTAACCCGGGACTCGAAACTAAGGTTCGTGGGCTCCTTACATGTGACAAACAGGACGAATGGAAGCAGAGAGTGGTGTGTCCTGACTCACGTAAATACAGAGGAAAGGAAGGGCAATGGGTGCCACTGCTGCACCAGATCCCTGGCATTTTGTCATTTGTCTCATTTAACTGGTGACTTTTGTGGGGGCACACTATGGAGAAACGCCCTAAATAGAATACAGCCGCTACTACCGGTCTGATCGGTAGCAGTATGAGTAATCATAACTAACGACTGCGTCCAGGGCCATTTTGACGTGTTTTTCACATGTTGGCGAGGGGTGTGGAAACGGCCTCAGGATAATGAGATCCCTCAGTTATTGAGGATATTAAAAAAAATAAACATATTGATTAGCCTTTTCCGTCCCATGGTGTGCTTCGAATATCCTGTTCTGACAAGCACCAAGCAATTCAATTCAATTTGGAGAAGTCCTAGAGATGAAGGTGAGGAGCCTTCACCAAAAGATGCGTACTGTCACCTTTGCCCTATGCCCCTTTGGGACTGTTGGGAAAAGAAACAGTCACTGCTGGAAACCAGAGAAGTATGGGACTCAAGCCCAACTCTTAGAGAGGCCACAACAACAAAGAACGAACACAAGAAGAAATTTTTCCAACGGGAGGAATGGTGTTAAAATTAAAAAGAAAGGACAAAAACTGGAAGACTTACTGAGACGGCCTGAAAGCAATACTATTTATATTTGTCTTAAATTTCACAAAATGCTGTGTGAGTTAGAGCCATTTATCACATGGAAGGAAAATTAAAGTAGTCTGTAACTGAACAATATACTAGTGCACGCGTGTGTTTGTGTGTTTACTTAACTGTACCTAATTGTAGTGCATAGGAAATGTGAAATACTTATTCTTGTCTTACTCTCCGATTATCATACTCTGCTCAAAATTCATGTATGGTTCCATCATTAACTGTCACTTTATTCTCCATATATCATACATAGATCTAAATTAATGTGGTTCCAACTTGGGCTCTATCCCTTCTAGGCTATTCTAAATATTCATGGGCCTGGATGGAAAACTATTTTTTCACATATTTTAGAAATTCGGTCTTAATTTGATCAAATGATCCCATGAGGCCCTCCCATTCCTAAACAAAAGATATATTCTGTAAATGTAATCCACCCCTTTCAGAACCCTGAATAATGTAATCAAGTCACCTTTTTCTCTGACCCTTCAATACTGGCAGACCTAACAGTTTTAGTCTACTTGTACGAGTATGTCTTACTTGACAGGCTGGAAATCAGTTTGGTTACTGCCTTTCATATCCTCTCCATCTTGCTCATATCTTTCATTCTGTGTAGGATCCATACCAATGATGTATATTTGTACTCCAGTTTTACACAAATCAACATTTCTATGGTTTTTCATAATTTCTTCATCCACATAGCAAAAAGATAATTTTTTGGTGGAAGGTAAGTTAAGAGTGAAGGATAGATATAGAAAGAGGAAAAGGACAAAAGGTAGGGAGGTGCTCAGAGTAAACTGCTAAATGAGAAGGAAAAGCAGGAGTACATGAAGAAGCTGAAGGAGGAGTGGGAGGGAGTGAAGGATAGAGTAGAGCTAGGAGTGGAGGAGGAATGGGGATAGTTCAAGGAGGGAGTTGCAAGGTGTGCAAAGATGGTGTGTGGAACAAGAAGGATGGGAGGAAATAGAAGGAAGGGTAGTGAGTAGTGGGATAAGGAAACAAAGAAGGTTGTAGAAGAGAAGAAACAAGCTTTCACAGATTGGTTACAAAATAGGACAAGGGAATCATATGAGAGGTACAAAGAAAAGAGAAGCAAGAAATTGAGAGGAAGAGGAGGCGAATCAAGTAGAGAGGAAAAGGTAAAAGGTACAGATGGAGAGACGATAATGGAAGGGAAGGCAGTAAGGGGAAGATGGGCAGAATATTTTAGGGAGTTGCTAAATGTGAAGGAGGATAGGGAGGGAAAGGTAGTTGCAGTGGGAAGTGCTTAGAAAATTACCATGATGAGTGAGGAAAATGGAGAAATAAGGATGAAATTAAGGCAGTTGTTAAGATGATGATAGCAGGTAAGGCACCTGGTCTGGATGGATGTCATGCAGAATGTCTGAAAAAAAGGAGGTACAGTGATGGTGGAGTGGCTGGTGAGGTTATTTACTGTTTGCTTAAGAGAGGGTAGAGTGCCGGAGGACTGGAGGAATGCCTGTACAGTATAATTCCACTTTACAAGAGAAAAGGGGACAAGTGTGAGTGTAGTAGTTTTAGAGGGATTAGCTTGTTAAGTGTAGTTGGGAAGGCTTATGGGAGAATCTTGATTGGGAGGATTAGGAGAGGAACAGAGGGAGGATTAGGAGAGGAACAGAGGGAGTAATTGGTGAGGAACAGTGTGGATTTAGGACAGGTAGAGGTTGCGTAAATCAGATTTTTGTGGTAAGACAGATACATGAGAAAGCTATAGGAAAAGGTAAGGATGTTTTTATGGATCTGGAAAAGGCTTATGACAGGGTAGACAGGAAGGCACTGTGGGAGGTTTTGCAGATATACAGGATAGGAGGAAAGCTTTTAGGAGCAGTTGAGAGTTTTTACGAGAGTAGTAGAGCGTGTGTCAGGATTAGAAATGGAGAGAGTGAGTGGTTCGAGGTAAAGGTGGGACTTCATCAGGGATGTGTTATGTCACCCTGGCTGTTCAACTTATACATGGATGAGGTTGTACCAGAGGTAAATGCAAGGGTGGTGGGTCAGGGAATGGAGATGGTTAAAGAAAATGGAGAAAAGTGGGAGATAAGCCAGCTGTTGTTTGTGGACAACACTGCGCTTGTAGCAGGATCAGAGGAGGGATTGAGGAAGTTAGTGACAGAGTTTGGGAAAGTGTGTGAAAGAAGAAAGTTGAAGATAAATGTGGGTGTAAGTGGCAGCAGACTGGAAGTGAGCATTAAGGGAAAGAGACTGGAGGAAGTGGATAGTTTTAGATACTTGGGTGCGAATGTGGCAGGAAAGGGAGTGGAGGTGGAAGTAGAATATAGATTGAGAGAAGCAAGTACCTTGGTGGATTAAAAAGTGTAATGAGAAATAGACATTTGGGAATGGATGCTAAGAGGAGATTGTATGAAGGAGTGATTGTGCCAACAGTACTGTATGGGGGCAGAAACATGAAACATATGAGAGGAAGAGAGGAGTTTGAATGTGTTTGAGATGAGGTGTCTGAAAAGTATGATAGGGGTTACTAGACTGGATAGAGTGAGAAATGAGGAGGTGAGGAGGAGAATGGGGTAGTAAGGGAGTTGGGAGATAGGGTGGATGAAAGTGTGTTGGGATGGTTTGGACACATGGAAAGAATGAAGAAAGACTAGTAAAAGAGGTGTGAAAGGCAGATGTGGAGGGAGTGAACATGAGGGGGCGACCTAGGAGATGGATGGATGGGCTAAAAGGGGCATTGGGAAAGAGGGGAATGTGTGTTGAGGAAGGACGGGAGAGGACAGAAGATAGGGGTGAATGGAGAATGGTTGTATATGGATGATGTGATGGATGAGGTGGAATGGGTGGGGGATGGGGAGTGAGGTATGTGTGAGAAAAATTTTATGCAGCCCAAAGGGATTTCTCCTTGTCTTCTCCTTTTCTGCATGGAAGGACGGAGAGGGGGGGGGGGGTCACTGATTTAATGAAGCAGCCTTGCTGTGGATGTGCTGTGTCTTGCAACACTGCTTCTTACCCAGGGCAGTGGATAAGATGCAGGGATGACCCGTCATCCAGGAGGTGCCAAGATAAGAGGGAGAGTAGAGGGTGGAGGGGAGTGGAGTGTGTTAGGGGATGGAATGGGAGGGAATGGTTTTTATGCCTTTGGTTTTTTGGCTATCTCCCATGTAAGGGGGAAAAAGCCTTTGGTATATGTATGTATGTATGTACATAGCAAAAAGACATGATCTTCTGCAACAACCCATATGTCTTTCCTACAATCTTACTGATATATCTGTGTAGTGATATTGTAACACAATTGAAGTTTGTAGTTAGGATGTGCATAGTTGTGCACACTTCTGTGTGTCTTTAGACCATATATGCATTAACATAAGTGCATCAGTGCCACATGACATGTCATATCATGTATGCTTATATTCCATCTATACTTATACCTAGTTCCTATTTTTTCCTGTCCACATTGTAGCATGCAGATGTTCCATATATGTACTCGCATCCATAACACAACCTTATATATGTATATTGTATGGGTACGACCTATGACATCGGTTAGATCTGGCAACCCTGTATGCCCAAGAGGCCCAATGCAAGTATCCTATGCCTAAGGGTTCAGTTAATCACATGTACCCTGTGTTGCTGGATACACTATATCATTGTGACATACATGTGAAGTTATACTGATGCTTAAATACACTCCACAAAACCACATTACTGCCTATCACTCAATTATCCTCTTCTGCATTTGTCATCAATTCCCTTCCCAAGAAATAGTTTAATTGTGGTCTTTTACAGATATTGCCCATTTCCAATATTTTGCATTTTGCTATACTGAAGTTCATTTTCCATCCTTGACTCCAGGCATATATAGTGCTCAGATCTTTTTGCAACAGTGGACAGTCCTCCTCATTCTTTATTCTTCTTGTGACCTTTGCATCATCTGCAAACATACTAGACAGTTTGATGTGCCTTCCATCATGTAATTAATATAGAAAAGAAAGCTAGCACTGAAACTTGTGGAACTTCATTGGTCACTGCTCTCTATCCTGACACCTCATCCTTTACTACAAACTGGATATGAAGAGATATAAAGATACACCACAAACTTAGCTCCCCTTCCCGTAAGATAAAACTAGGTAGATACAACTAGAAAAAGAATAGTTTCTCACACAGAGTGGTAGATATCTGGAACAAACTGGGTGAGGCAACAGAGTTTGCAAAAACTATACAAGAATTTAAGAACAAACTAGATGCTGAAAGATAAAAAGACAGGTCACTACATGCATAGCTCTCTTCCTGTATAATACAACTAAGTAAATACAATACAAACTCTATAAGGGATTTGTGGGAAAGCTGTTCCAGTTGTGGTGTTCCTCAGGAAGGCAGGACTACTCAGCTAGACAGTCTAGGGAATGGTAACAACAAGACTTTGGTTCTAACCTTACCAATTGCAATAGTATGGGAAAGGGGTTGCTACCATACAAATCTGCAAAAAAAACCTGCCATTTAAAATCTAAATGAGTATTAGGAGAACTGAGAGAAATATCATTGGCTGTAAAAGTACCTGTTTGATTATTGTTGTATGCCCCAGACTTAAAATCACTAACTCCCCATCCTCTACAAACAAAAAGCAAGTAAAACACCTCTGGGGTTGACTGTGGTATCTCCCCACAGCAAATGGCAACAGTTAAAATCTCCTAATAAAAGAAAAGGAGAGGGAAGGTCTCATACAAGACGGTTAAGATCATCTCTCTCAACAGGAACACTGGGTGGAAGATAAAACTACATACCACATAAGAACAAGTTAAAAATATTTTGACTGCTACAGCCTGTAGTGGAGTTTGCAGTTTGAAAACAGTTCAAGGCACATTATTTCAAATCAATATTGCAGTACTGTCATGGTGGCCCTATTCTAAATTATAATCAGAATAACATGCATAATATCCTGAGGGAGTGGGAAAAACCAAGTGTTCCACCATTGTCTCCAGGAAAGACAGACACATGCTGGAGAAAAACACCAGAGGAGACTCAGCTCCTCCCGGGAGGCATGCATAATGCAACAATTCCATTGGGCGAATCTGAATATAATTATTTTGAGGGTGTTTTTAGGAGAGCTCTGGAGAGGAGTTTCTCATTGCCAACCTGACTTGGTATTTTATGTGACCTGTGAGGTTTGTCTCGTCTTGAGTTGCTTGTAGAACCAGTAACCTGAGATTGGGGGCCTGATGTAGCTATAGGAATCTGCATGTGGGTTTTATTACCCAGCTCCAAGGCTATCTGATGCTCCCAAAGGAATCTTTTTTGGGGGGCTGTCTGTTGACTTAAGAGACTCAGCAGATCCTTGGGAACGTTTCTGATGGGACTTGGAAGAAACTCTGAGATATTCTGTTGTTGAAAAAATCTGTCTATTTTGGTTTACTATCCTTGGTACAGGTTCTTGATTGGGAATCCATGTGAACTTGGACTTCTGTGATATGGGCTTCTGTTGTGGGAGTCTGTGATGTTGCTGAGGATACTGTGAAGGGTTTTCTTGATGTAGGAGAGGATTTTGTTAACCACTTCATGCTGGGCCAAAATCTCGCGGGCAGCATTAGCTGCCAGACGTACGATGTTGCGTCATAATACTCGCATTATAAAAAATAGTCACCGCTGTATTGATCGTTCTCTCTTTCACCCGTGAATTTTGATAACCATAGAAAATATGATGAAGCCAGTTTACAGAGTATGGGGGTCACGCAGGTACAACTACAATAAAAATAATCAAGACGCCAATATGGCAGCCTCGTGTACCCACTTGCTCCTCATGACGACTACGTAGACATCACCGTATGGAAGGGGTTAAAGATGCAGTGGAAAACTTTGCTGAAGATACAGTGGAGGATTTTGTTGAAGATGCAGTGGAAGGTTTATCTGTATGATTTTACAAAATAAAGAACTTGTTATTGAGAAAGGTAGGAAGGTGCCATAACTGTATTTGATAGAATGGAAGATCTGGAGTAAAGGGAAGAGTCATATGTCTTTGCCCGACCATCCTCCTGTCTAAAATGAAATTCTCAACTGGCACTACCAAGACTCATGAACTGAGAATTACCCAGTTGGAGAATATCTTGTTCAAAACAGTATCTCTTGCACTGTTGAGAACATACTGGTTAAGATTCTCTGTATTGGAAGAATTAAGGTTCTGTTTCAAATTCAGGAGTAAGGTGTGAGCCAAGGGCAAGAGCAATGACTGCATCGAGGACCATTTGTTCAGTTCTTCCTTCCATGATTGAACTCATAACACTGGTAACAATGTAAAAGACAACAGATGAAAGCCATTACTGGGAGAGAAAGAGGACCCATATTCACTCACTCAGGGAGATATGAACCATGATCATGTTATTTCTGTTGTTCATTGCACATAATCACAGCATGATTTAACAATGTCATCTGAGAATTCATATAGATCTTGGTTGAAGATACATCCTCAAATGTTTGGTGTGATTTGGATTAAAAAATTTCATACATACATACATATACCAAGGCTTTTTCCCCCTTACAAGGGAGGTAGCCAAAAAGGAAAAGGCATAAAATCATTCCCACCCATTCCATCCCTGAATACACTCCACACCCCTCCACCCTCCCTCTCATCTTAGCACCTCCTGGATGATGGGTCATCCCTGCACCTTGTCCACTGCCCTGGGTCAGAAGCAGTGTCGCAAGACACAGCACATCCACAGCAAGGCCGCTTCATTAAATCGGCGACTCCCCCCCCTCTCCGTCCCCCCATGCATATAAGGAGAAGACAGGGAGAAATCCCTTCGGGCTGCGTCAAATTTTGCTCACACATACTACCTCACCCCCCATCCCCCCACCCATTCCACCTCATGCATCACAACAACATCCATATACAACCATTCTCCATTCACCCCTGTCTTCTGTCCTCTCCCATCCTTCCTCAACAGACATACCCCTCTTCCCCAGAGCCCCCTTCACCCCATTCATCCACCTCATCCTAGGATGTCCCCTCATGTTCACTCCCTCCACATCTGCCTTCCATACCTCTTTTACTAGTCTTTCTTCACTCATTCTTTCCATGTGTCCAAACCAGCCTAATTACTTTTCATCAACCCTATCTCCCAACTCCCTTTCCACCCCTGTTCTTCTCCTCACCTCCTCATTTCTCACTCTATCTAGCCTAGCCCCCATGGCCTGCGTTAAATCCTTAGCTTGGATCAACACACCTTTACCATATTTCTTGAGGTTATTTGTACTGAACTCTACAGTCTTTCTCTCTAGATACTTACCTGCATGACAAAGTTACCTCGGTTTTCCTTATAGTATGCCACAAACTAATAAAGTGTAGTTGCTTGGCAAACTTTGGTAGCATGTTCTTCAGCATCATTGAAAAGGTTGGGACAATAATCATTCTGTCGGCTACATTGCTTGATCAAATGATCTCAGTAATTAGGTTGTCATCTCAAAGATGTAGGGAATTTATTACCTCATATGCAGTTTTGAAATCGTCATCAGATGTAAATGTCACATTGGAAAGACAGTTACCATCATATTTGAGATGGATGTGGAGAACTGTTCTGAAATGCTTGAAAGCAGTGTATAGCTTGATATGATAAGGATGTATAGATGTTGATTAGTTTCAGGGTATCAAGACAGGATTTAGCAGATGACCCACAGGGTCTTGTAGTATAAGAAACAGTGGCACAGGGAGTATGAGCTCTAGCCTGCGCATACCTACCATCACAACCAGAAAGTGATGTCTCAGGGCCTGGTCAACCGCCCATCAAAGAACAAAGGAGTTTTTAAGTGTATCCACAGAGATATTATGTAATATAAGTGTACCCACAGAGACAGTATATGATTTAATTGGATTCAGGGGCCAAGGGCAAGTGCCTACTGGAACTACAAGGGGAGCAAATGCTGGCTGTCACAAACAGGGTAACTCACCATTGGCTGCCCACCAGTATATTCAGTCTAATTTAAAATGTTTGGCATGAGAGGGATGGCGCCAGATATTTTGTATTTTTTTCGTTACACCCCACTAGTATCATTCCAAATCCACCAAATTGTTTGGTGTGCAAGCTGAGGCTACATGAACACATCGACTTCACAATATCTGAATAAAACCGCCTAATGGAAGTGGAAAACACCCAAAAATTAATCCTACCATCTACAGGTCAAAGTTGAGGGACAAATTTAATCTGCGTACCAAGGGGACAGTTTGTGGTGACTGTGATGATGGATAAAGCTAAAGAACTGGCAAGTGAACAGATTGTTGTTGTTATATCACTCTGTAAGGCAGGAAAATCTAATAAGGAAATAGCATCTATAGCTGGTGTTTTGCTACGCAGTGTACAATGGTGGACAAAGAAATTCTGTGACTATGGAAACACTGACCTGCCACTTCTGTAAAAGTTGACAGGGAGGCCACGTAAAACTACCCCATGTACTTTAAAGGTGCTCAGGAGGCAAGTGGATAGTAAACCATGTATAACAACACCAGAATTCAAGGAAAAACCCTGTGTTACTGGCTCATGTGTCTGTAAGGACAGTGCTCGTGGGTATCCAAAATGGTTAAATAACATAAAAAGTATGAAATTGAAGCAAAATGGAAGAAAATATTGATGGGTCAGAGAAACCCAAAGATGGTTGTTTGTTGCATTCAAATGTAAACAGATACACAGAGCTGGCTACTGGTGCAAGAGCAAAACAAAATATAAATCTAGATTTCAGACCACCAAGAGATACCCAAAGATTTCTATTTGACAATGGAGATGAAAGTAGTTTTTCTGGATTCAGTGGGTACAAAAGAAGACTAGAAGAATTATAGACATAGAGAGGGGCATGAGAAATATGAATGATTCATGGAAGCAAGAAAAAATAAATCTATGGAATTAATAAAAACTTAAACAAGGAAGTGACTGATTTAAAAAAAAAGCAAACAATGAAATAAGAGATAAATGCACTAAAAAAAGAACTGGCTGAGTTGAAAGGTGAAAACAGAAGGTTGAAAAATAATGAAAACACAAATAATTAGACCATAAGGAAAGAGGTAGATAAAAGAATTAAAGCAATGACACTGGGAGCAGGAAAAGGCATAGGAGAAAATGAATTGCAGCAACTCAGGAATGATTGGAAAAAGGGCAAAGAAAATAAAAGTAATTTTCAAAGAAATAGTTCATCAACAGATGCAGGGGAAGGCTGAAGATGCAGTTATTAAGGTAATTAAAAAAAGAAAAAAGAAAGAAAAAAATCTAGTAAGAGATACAGTAGACCAAAAAAGTATAGTAATTTATGGTCTAAAGGAAAAACATAACTGAAATTGGTTCCTGAGAGAAAGAGGACAAAGAATTGGCAAAAAAAAATTCTAAAAGTAGTACAGGATAATTAACAAGAAATAAAGAAATAGAGGAAATGCACAGAACGGGTAGGTAGAAGGAAAAAGTCAACCACTAAAGATCAAATTAAGGTCACAAATGGCAGTGGAAATCTTAGCAAGAAAAGGAAAATTAGCAAGAAGTGAACATTATAAAAATATATGGATAAAAAGAGACATGAATGACAAGGAAAGAGAAAGAACTAGGACATTAAGAAATGAAGCTAAAGAAAAACACGAGAAGTGAACGGAGACTGAGAAAATGCAGTTCTATTGAAGAGAGTTAGATATGACTGAAAATATGGTATACTCAGGAAGAAGAAAAAAAAAATCAGAGAATGAGATGGAGGGTGTAGAAATTTTAAATTAGCATATACTAACATAAATTAATTGATCTCAGGATTAAACAAACTTAATGATTACCTGTCAGAAGCAAAACCAGACCTAATGGGAATTGTGGAGACAAAATTAAGGGCTCCACTAGTACCAGTGTTGGACATAGATTATATAATCACTGGCTTAGCAATAGGAAGGCGAAACAAGGTGGAGTAGTCATGTTCCTGGTTAAGAAAAATTTAAATGTGACAAAAATAAATTACATATGGAGAGAAGAGGGTAGAGATGATCATAATAAAAGTTGAAGACAATGACATGAAAAGCAGAAAGTTTGCAGTGATTTATGCTCCCCCAAAAATAGGGTCTTGGAGAAAGATTACTTCAAAATGTTAGATACAAAATCTTCATTAAATGAGATTCTGAAATATGGAAGTAATGCAGTACTCATGGGTGATTTTAATTGCAAAGAAATATGTTGGGAAGAGATGACAGTGAAAGGTGGAAAGGATCAATGGGGAAAATGTATCACTTGACATGACTATAGAACATACGATGACACAATGGGTAAAGACACAATATTTAGAGATAATGAACCATCAAGACTAGATTTATTATTCATGTCAGAACCTAAAACAGTAGACAAAATTGAATACAAGACACCATCTTCGAAGAGTGACCACATACTACTCAATTTAGAATTAAAAGAGGAAATATATATAAAGAGAAATGAGAAACACAAAAAAGGAAGACTGATGTATATATAAAAACGGACTTTGAGAAACAGGAAAATTTTTCTTAAAGTAAGCTGGGAAATTTTTTTACAAGGAAGAAACACAAGTGGAAGAAAAATTGATGATTCTGATAAGATCTATACAGAAGGCGTGGATAAATATATCCCAAAGCAAAAACAGGAAAAGGTGTATATTAAGTGCTGGTTTAACAGAAGGTGCAGTGAAGCAAAAGGTAGAAGAGACAAAGCCTGGAAGAGATGGAGAAAAGACAAGAAACTTAGAAAGTGGCAATTATATGTTAATCAAAGGAACAAATACGTAAAAATACGCAGGGAAGAAAAATATAACTACGAGAAAGACATAATAGGAAAATGTAAGGATTAGCCAAAACTATTCCATATGTAAATGGGAAACTAAAAAACAAACAAGAAATAGTGAAGCTAAGCCAAGGGAATACAGAATGCACAAAAGAGACTGAAATGGCTAAAGTTATGTGCAAACGCTTTCAAGTTGGTTTTCACTAGAGAAAAATTACAACACTGGGATGAAGGGAGAGAAGGGAAATCCACCCCACCCCCCATGAAGGAAATAATAGTAATTTGGAAAGAAATAATGGATCAAATAATGAACCTTGATGTCAGGAAATTGCACAGCCTGGATGGAATAGCAAATTGGATATTAAAAGAATGTAAAGAACTAGCAGACAAAATATACAACATAATAAGTTGCTTGTTCAAAGAAGGAAAAATGCCAGAAGACTGGAAAAATGCTGATATCATACCAATTCATAAAGGAGGCCATAAGGAAGATGCAACAAATTACAGACTAGTTTCCCTTACAAGCACAGTAGCTAAAATCCGTGAAAAAGTTATGAAAATTAGATGGATAATTCATCTGGAGAAAATATACTGAATCCGGGACAATTCAGATTTAGACAGGGAAGATCATGTACCACTAATTTGATCCATTTCTACTCAAGACAATTAGATATAATACAAGAAAGGAACGGATGGGCCAATTGTGGTTTCCTAGATCTACAAAAAGCTTTTGATAAAGTCCCTCACAAAAAACTATTAAGAAAACTGGAAACCATAGGAAGGATACAAAGTAAACTATTGAAATGGAGGGAGGACTTTTTACATGGAAGGAAAATGAGGGAAGAGGTAACTATTGGAGTCCCACAAGGATCAGTGTTGGCTCCAATAATGTTTACCATTTATGTGAATGACATGGTTGAGGGTGTGGAATGTTATATGAGCTTCTTTGCAGATGATGCAAAATTGTTAAAGAAAGTGAGTACTGAAACGGACTGTGACTCACTACAGAGATCTGGACAGGGTTTGGAAATGGCGTCAGAAGTGGGAGGTGGAATTCAATATTAAAAAATGTACCATAATGGAATTTGGACAAAGTAAAAAGTAAAAAAAAATATATATAGATACATATATATATATATATATATATATATATATATATATATATCAGGACAATATAAAATTGATGAAAAAGAAGTAAAGAAAGGGGGACCTGAAAAAGACCTGGGAGTGATCATCACAAAAGATGTCCCCTGACAAACATATACACAAAATTGTCGGCAAAAACCTATAACTTGCTAAGATCAATAAAAGTGGCTTTTACTTACTTGGATGAAGAAATGGTAAAGAAAATACTAGTCACATTGATAAGGCCTAAGTTGCAGCAACACTATAGTCACTCTGTACAAAAAAAGAATAAAAAGATGATTGAGAGAATCCAGAGAGCAACTACAAAGATGGCCCCAACACTATCAAAACTCTCATATGAAGAAAGATTGTTAAAATTGGAGTCGCCTACTCTGGCACAAAGAAGAGAAAGAGGTGACTTGTTGACCATCTACAAAATTATGAAAGGCACGGAAGTCCTTGATAGAGAGGACATTAAATTGGGATAAGAGAAAAACACGAGAACATGGAAAGAAGCTCAAAAAGGACAATTATGGAAGAGACCTGACAAAGAACAACTTCCCCCACAAAGTGGTGGATGTATGGAACATATTTGACAAAACAACAGTGTGTGCAAAAACAATACAAGAATTTAATATCAAACTAGATATGGAGATACAAAGATGGTACACCACAAGCATAGCTCCCCTTTCCATAAGATACAACTAGGTAAATACAACCTGAAGTTCTACCACCATACCACTCGTAAGAAACTAAATGTCACCCTTAAACAGAGGAAAAATAGGGTTGCTTTTTGCAAGAAATATCTGCAGCAGGATAAGGAAAAGTGGCAAGGAGTGTATGGAGTGATGAGGCTGTATTCAGTGTTACTGGGAACTGAGAAACTAAGGGTCTGTTAAATATCTAAATAAATTAATGGTCTCTGGTGCTTTTGGTTACCATGGTGTGAGTAAATCAGTGATCCTACCAAGGAATGTTTTGATGAATGCAGACCGATACTTGGAACTAGGAGTGATCATTTGGAAGATTTTTTTGAGATGTGCCAAACAAACTTGTTCATGCAGGACGGTGCACCTTGCCACACTGCTAAGCTTATTATGAACTGGTTTGATTTTGTGTAAGTGGATTATATTAAAGACTGGCCTGGAAATTCATCTGATTTAAACCCCATTGAGAGCTTGTGAGTGCTAATCAAAAACAAGTTATGTGACCATGACACATCATCAATCCCTAAGCTGGCAGGCATCTAAGGTATTTGGAACAATGTTGACCCTCAGTGGCTCTAACACCTTGCAGAATCTGTTCATAGGCACCTTGACAAGTGTGTCGAGTAAGATGGGTGCCCAACAATGTACTAAAGAGGAGGAAGTACCTGCATTAGGTTTATTAAGGATTTTTTATTGCTGCAACCCTCTAACACCAAACATTTTGACTTACACTGTATATACTGTAAATAACACAATGTAATGCTAATACTCACTGTACTGAAGGGCAAACAAGGGCAGCACTGGCCATGGAAGGGTCTTCTCAGTGGGTCTGGGTGAATGGTAGGGTGGACCTTAAAGTCAGCCAGTCTGTCCACCAAATTCTTCATAAAGAAAAGAAGAAACCCATAGTGATTGTTCATAACTATCATATTCTAAATATAACCTAACTCTCCTCATCTATGATTCATTGATTTGTCTGAGTGAAAAAGATATCTAAACATTTAGCATCTCAAAATGTCTTCCACTAGTCCCAACTCTACAAAGTATTACAGCATTATATTTGAACAAGAACATAAGAAAAGAAGAAGAAAAAAATAAAAATAAAAAAAATGGGGAACACTGCAAGAGATCCATAAGGACTACACTAGGCAGTTTCATGTCCATTACCACCCGTCATCCCTATCCATAAAGTTATATCTTCTCTTAACATTGCTTCAATGTTCCATTACCACCCGTCATCCCTATCCATAAAGTTATCTTCTCTTAACATTGCTTCAATGTTCACTGCATGGTTACTAAGTCTATTCCATTCATTAGCTACTCTGTTGGTAAACCAGTTCTTGCCCATTTTCTTCTTAAACTTAAATCTGTATAATCTAAATCCATTGTTACTAGTCCTGCCCTCCTGTCTTAATATGATGACCTTGCCTTATTAAAGTCTTCAACCCATTTGAATACCTCTATTAGATCACCCTGCACTCTTTTGTCTTCCCAGAGAGTGCAAGTTAGGTGCCTGTCCTCATATGGTAAAGTTCTAAGCTCTTGTACCATATTGGTTATTCTCCTCTATATTGACTCTAGTGAATTAATATCCATTTTACTGGACTAAGACCAAAACTGTACTGCATAGTAAAGGATGAGTCTATTGCCAAATAGATTTTCATGATTGCCTCTGCACTTTAATCCCATTGTCCAAGTCATTTATATACATAATAATCAAGGGGCCAAAACAGAGCCCTGGGGAACTCCACTCAAAAGTAACACTACTCCATTTGGATTTTATACTGTTCATGATGACCCACTATTTTCTGTCACTAATCCATACATTTCTATAGATGCCATGGGCCTTGATTTTATTTAGTAGTTTCAGGTTGTTGAGGTATATAACATAACTATCATTGTTATCTGCCACCTTGTACACATTAGTGTAAAAGGATAAAAGATTAGTTACACAAGACCCACCCTTGGTGAACCCATGCTGTGAGTCATGAATTAGATCATGCCTTGTATTGATAGTATATGCTACTAATGATTCCAGCATTTTACCTACAATCAACATCAATCAGCTTGGTCTGTAAATTATGTACATACATTTATCACCCTATTTAAAAACACAAACAACATACCTGTCCCCAAGAAATAGACACAAATCCAGTGTCAATCAACTTAGTAAGTATTTGTATTATCTGGATAATTTCAAATTTGCACTCTTTTAGCACTTAGGAAAATTTTGTCTGGGCCCAGAGATTTTGTAGCTTGATGTCTATCTATCACTTTCACTACATCTTCCTTGCTAATGCGGATACTACTTAGTCTAGCTTTCTCTCTCCCACTGAAGGTTGGGTTACAATCAGGTACTATATCAAACCTCTCTTTTGTAAATACCAAGATAAAATAATTGTTAAACACGCACTCATTTTTTAACTGTATCTTTCAAAGAGGCAAGGCACCTGGGTTATGGGTGTTATGTAGAGTGTCTAAAAAAGAATGTATAATGATGGTAGATTGGACTTGTTCAAGCAGGCGAGGCACCTGCATTAGATGGGTGTCATATGGAGTGTCTAAAAAAGGGTGGTACAGTGACGGTGGACTGGCTGGTGATTGATTTGATTTATGGAATTTTTGGCTTGCAGGCCAAGCGCCGGAGCAGGTAGGCCATTCAGCGCTTGTCTATCATATATGAATATATAGGAGTTCAAGTAAAAAAAACAATAAGCACTCACAAAAATACATCAGAACAAGATACACTCACAAGCAATCATATACACTATTTTAAATTTCATAAAATAAATTGATGTCTTTTAAAAACTTCAAAACATTCTTTACATGAGCCTCCTCCCCTAAAATTTCTTTAAAAGATAAATTTGTTAAAAAGTTTGCCCTGTGCTTATTAGAGTATGCAGGGCAGAGTTGAAATGTGTTTAATTGTAAAAACAACTTGAAAAATGGAGCATTGGGGGGGCCAGCCTTTCTGCTCCACTTTCCATCAAAAATTTATGGGTAATATAGGAATGGCCAATTCTTAATCTTGTTATAACAATACTTGATCTTCTGTCCAAAGAATGAGACTTCCAAGGTCTCATCAAGGGGTGAATCTCTTTTAATTTGTAACTACTGTCCAGCCTTGTTCATTGTTCTTGCCACTTCTCCATTGCATGACTATGAATTACTTATTTGAAGTCTGTATGTGGAATTTTCGTGTGTTATATGGCTGATCCTAGTAGCAGCTTTGGCTGCAACATTGGCCTGTTCATTTCCAGCGATACCCACATGGGACGGTAGTGATGTACCGAAGCTTCGGTATCGGTATCGGTATCGGTAAATATCGGTTTATTTTCAAGCTATCGGCATCGGTATATATCGGTATTGGTAAAATAGAAGGTATCGGTATATCGGTATCGGTATTGAAAAATAAATACCGATACCAATACCTTGAGAGAAAATTTAAGTTAAATTACTTTCATTCATGAAACAAATAAATAATTATATAAATATATAAAGTAAAGGGTCTTTCACGCCATGTGGTTGTGGAATCATTTGCGTCTTATGTAAGAAGAGAAGAGAGCTAGCTGATGGCTATTATCCTATTACCCTTTTCGATCTCATTCTTAATATTTATTTATTGTAATTATTTATTTATATTTAATATTTGAACTTGCATTTTTCAGATAGTCAATATTGTGATAAATTTATTAAATTACAATTAGAATTGCCAGAATTAGCAATAATGCCTAAGTCAAAGCAAAGTGTTATATGGAATCTAGTGACAGTATGCAAAGATGATTCTTCAAAAGTATCCTGTAATTTCTGTAATACAATATTAAGCAGAGGAGGAATAAACAGGCAAACCCAAACAACAACAAATATTAGAAAGCATCTTCAACATAAACATCCTGATGAGTTTGGAAATGCCGAATTGGAGCAGAAAAAAGCAGCTGAATCAAACCCAACACTTGCCTCATTCTTAAATGTTCCACCTACCAAAAAGCTAAAAATTTCAACTTCAACTTCTAGTCAAAGTCAAACAGGCTGTTCAAGTGCAAAACAGGTATCTCAACAGCCAACTCTTGAAGCTACTCTCCAGTACAAAAAGATTTGGGACATCAACAGTGCTCCAGCAAAAGAGGTACACAAATATATTGCTGAAATGATCACAATAGATTGTCAACCTATATCTATTGTAGAAGATCTGGGATTTGCTAGGCTCCTTAATCACTTAAAACCAAACTATAAGATCCCAAGCAGGAAATACATCTCTAACACAACTATCCCAGAGCTTTATGAAAAAGTGCACAATAAAGTACAAGGCATTGTGAGCAATGCGCAAAATATCGGTATCGGTAAAATGCTAAAAAAAATATCGGTATCGGTATCGGTATCGGTAAAAATTTTGGTTCTGGCACATCACTATGGGACGGCACCCAACAAAAGTTCACTTTTATTTTTTCCCGGTTGTTAATGAGAATTAACCAGTCCTGTATTTCTTGGACTAAATAGTGATGAGGCAACAATTTATTTAGAGCAGATAAAATGCTCATAGAGTCTGTAAAAATTACAAAGTTCTTATTACACGGAACAGAATTAAAAACAAATTTGAGGGTGTTGCTGACTGCCAGCAGTTCAGCAGTAAAAACAGAGCTAAAATAAGGCAACTTCCTCTTTAAAACTATGCTATCAGATACAGCACAACCAACACCATCTCGGGATTTTGATCCATCTGTATAAATAAAAACTGAATCAGCATGTACTGATAAGTGTTCTAAAAATTCGCTTTTTAGCTCTACAGCAGTTCTATTTTTCTTGTTTTTAATAGGACAGATTACAGTGAGACATCAGTTCTAAGGAGGGAATTTGGGAGGCGTGATCTCAGCAACTGTAACAGGAACAAGTCCTACCTCCTCTGCCCCAACTTCACATCTCACTTCTAAAGGTTTCGGCAGAGTACTTTTTCTTGGAGCTGTCTACTGGCTGCTTTACGTATCTGAAGTATGGATTTTGTTTTGATGTTAAAACACGAGATATATATCTAAGGCTTAATTCCTCCCTGCAAATATAGAGGGGAGGAATTCCTGTGTCCACATACAAGCTATCCACTGGAGATGTTCTATAAGCTCCCAAACAGATCCACAAAGCCATATTGTGGACTATATCAAGCTTCTTTAATGAAGTTTTACATGCCAATCCATAAATTTGACATCCATAATCCATTTTGCTAAGGCACAATGTTTGGTAAAGCCTTATTAGAGTTATATGCTCTGCTCCCCAGTTAAAGCGAGACGCTACCTTTAGTATAGTAAGTCTCTATTTAACAGTGCATATAACCTCGTTTATGTGATGAGTGAATGTCAACCTTTTGACCAAAAACAGACCCAAGTATTTTATTTGATCTTCATATGGTAACATGACACCCTCTAAGAATAATGTTGGTATCTCTTCCTTGCGTCTTAGTCTAGAGAACCTAATGGCTTTTGTTTTTTCAGCAGAGCATCTGAACCCCCTGCAATTAGCCCATGCTGTTACTAAGTTAATAACCTCTTGAATCTTTTGGCCTGTTTCTAATGTTGTCGATTTGCTGCACACAAAAGCGAAGTTATCAGCATAAGCCAATCCATGAACTCAAGCAGGAATTTGTTCTAACAAACTATTAATGGCTATGTTGAAGAGTGTAGGACTCAGAACACTTCCTTGGGGAATCCCTTCCTCTTGAAGATATGCAGAAGAGAAAGAAGAGCCCACTCTGACTTTTAGATAATGGTCAGACAAGAAATCCTTTAAACAATTGAACATATTACCCCTCATAACCCACTCAGCAAGTTGCTTCAGAATGCCTACCCGCCAGGTAGTATCGTAGGCATTTTTCAAGTCAAAAAACACACTAATGCTCGAATTCTGAATTGCAAAGGCATTCTGAATCTCACGAGTGATAAAAAGTAAGGGGTCCAGAGTGCACTTATTTCTTCTAAATCCAAACTGTTGGTTAGTTAGGAGATTTTTAGATTCCAAAAACCAAACTAAACACATATTAACCATTCTTTCATAGATCTTACAAATGCAGCTAGTGAGAGCAATAGGTCTGTAACTTTGTGGGAAATTGGAGTCTATTCCTGCCTTTAAAATTGCTATGATAATTGAAGTCTTCCAAGATTTAGGAGATGATCTAGAAGACCAAAATTTGTTCAGCACATTTAAAAGGAATTTCTTCGATGATATGATAAATGAGCAACCATGGAATAAAGAATGTCATCCTCTCCAGGAGAGGTTGGGGAGGATAAAGATAAAGCATGATCCATTTCATCCAAGGTGAAAAGAAGATTATATGCCTCCGATGTTCGTATTGGTAGGAGGAATAATCGTGGTCTTGTCTCTAATTCTTCTGAAGTCATGTGAGTAATGTAGTGGACTTGAAATATCAGCATAGTGTCTTCCAAAAGCCTCTGCTACTTCTCTTGTATCTGATATAAAAGAGTCATTTATCTTGAGAATGGGCAAAGTAGATGGAGTAAACTTTCCTTGTAATTTTCGAATCCTCTTCCATACTAAGGTAGGGGGAGAGTCAAATTTCAACTCACTAATAAATTTAATGAAGGATTCCCTCCTTGCTTTCTTAACCCTTTTGTTACCAACCTGTCAACCTTATGTAAACAAACGTTTCAAACCGTCCCACAAATGGCTGGAGCCTTATGTTTGTAAACACAGACACTTGCCACCACGTGGGTAGAAATAACCCAGAAACTGAGGCCTTGAGAGCCCTCAATACACAGCAACACTTCTCACCAACTGGAAAAAAGAACACAAATACATACCTCATCTCTACATCAACAACACACTAATACCATACACAAACACACCGAAAATTCTTGGTGTAACATATGATACATCCTTGTCTTTCAAACAACACATCACGAACATAAAAAAACAAATGCACACCTAGACTTAATGCACTTAAGTCAATCACTGGAACAACATTTGGACAAAACAAAGAAACTAATACAACAATATACAAACAATGCATACGCTCAGTGATGAATTATGCGAGTCCTGCATGGGCTCCTAATCTCAGTGAGACACACCACAACACCCTTCAAATCATACAAAACTAAGCCCTAAAAACAATTACAGGCTGCACACATACAACACCTACAGACCATTTGCACCATGAAACAAAAGTCCTCAAAGTCAAGGACCACCTCGACATGAGAGGCACACAAACACTTGCCACAGCCACCACAAACACATCACACCCGCTACACTACATAGCAGAACACCCACACACACCAAGAAACATTAAAACAACACCCAAAGACCTGTATTACACACAGATACTCTCTTCTCTTCCTCCACAACCACCAAATACCAGCCTCCGGAAACATATTCATAATCATATCACTCACCGCTCCATTAACACACTGAAAGACAACACACTGCTGCATGCCAGACCCCCTGATATCCACCCTTCTGAATCCTCCCTCCCACGAAAGGACCGAGTCCACCTGGCCAGCCTGCGGTGCAGCCACCACCCAGCACTTCTAAGCTACCAGAAGAGGCTGGATGACCGCATTGTGAACAGCTGCCCGGGATGTAACACTTCACCCCATACCATACAACACATAATGGATGACTGCATTATACACAATCATGCACGCAAACAACACAACATACACTCTATAAAGGATTTGTGGGAAAACCCAGTTTCGGCTATAGCATTCCTTGGGGAGACGGGACTGCTCAGACAGACAGTCCAGGGAACGACAACAACAACAACTGTGACACGTGCGTGTCACGGGGAGCACGCTCGGTTCCTGGCAGGTGCACTCAGCCGTGACACACAGGTGTCACAAAACACACATCTGGTACTCAAGGGGTTAAATTTGATTTATGAAATTTTTGGCTCGAAGGCCAAGCGCCGGAGCCAGTAGGCCATTCAGCGCATATTTATCTCATATAGATAAAAATTCAAGTAAAACAGTAAAAACAATAAACATTCACAAAAACACATCACAACAACATACACTCACAAGCACTCATATACACAATCTTAAATTTCATAAAATAAACCGGTCTTTCAAAAACTTTACAACATTCTTCACATGAGCTTCCTCCCCTAAAATTTGTTTAAAAGATAAATTTGTTAAAAAAAATTGCCCTGCGCTTATTAGAGAATGCAGGGCACTGAACTAAAATGTGTCTTATTGTCAAAACTACTTGGCAAGTGGGACATTGGGGGGCCAGCCTTTCTGCTCCACTTGCCATCAACAATTTATGGGTAATGTAGGAAAGGCCAATTCTCAATCTTGTTAGAACAATACTTGACCTTCTGTCCAAAGAAGGACACTTCCAAGGGTTCACCAAGGGGTGAATCTCTTTTAACTTGTAACTACCGTCCAGCCTTGTCCATTGTTCTTGCCACTTTTCCATTGTATAATGATGAATTACTTGTTTGAAGTCTGTATGTGGGATCTTTTGGTCTGTTATATGGTTGAGCCTAGTGGCGGCTTTGGCTGCAGCATCGGCCTGTTCATTTCCAGTGATACCCACATGGGACGGCACCCAACAAAATTTTACTTTTATTTTCTTTCTGTTGTTAATGATTATCAACCAGTCCTGTATTTCTTGGATTAAAAAGTGATGAGGTAATAATGTATTTAGAGAGGATACAATGCTCATGGAGTCTGTGAAAATAACGACGTTCTTATTACATGGAACAGAATTAAAAACAAATTTGAGGGCGTTGCTGACTGCCAGCAGTTCAGCAGTAAAAACAGCTGAAATGAGGCAACTTTCTCTTTAAAACTGTGCTATCAGATACAACAGTACAACCAACACCATCTTGGGATTTTGATCCATCTGTATAAATAAAAATTGAATCAGCATGTACTGATAAATGTTCTAAAAATTCGCTTTTTAGCTCTACAGCAGTTCTATTTTTCTTCTTTTTAAGAGGACATATTTCAGTGGGGCATCGGTTCCAAGGAGGGAATTTGGGAGGCGTGATCTCAGCAATTGTTTTAGGAACAAGTCCTACCTTCTCTATCCCAACTTCACATCTCACTTCTAAAGGTTTTGGCAGAGTACTTTTCCTTGGAGCTCTGTCTACCGGCTGCTTTACGTATTTGAAGTTTGGATTCTGTTTTGATGTCAAGACACGAGATATATATCTAAGGCTTAATTCCTCCCTGCGAATATACAGGGGAGGAACTCCTGCGTCCACATACAAGCTATCCACTGGAGATGTTCTATAGGCTCCCGAACAGATCCGCAAAGCCATATTGTGGACTATATCAAGCTTCTTTAATGAAGTTTTACATGCCGATCCATAAATTTGACATCCATAATCCATTTTGCTAAGGCACAATGTTTGGTAAAGCCTTATTAAAGTTATACGATCTGCTCCCCAGTTGAAACGAGACACTACCTTTAGTATATTAAGTCGCTGTTTAACAGTGTATACAACCTCATTTATGTGATGAGTGAATGTCAACCTTTTGTCCAAAAACAGACCCAAGTAATTTACTTGATCTTCATATGGTAATATGACACCCTCTAAGAATAGTGTTGGTATTTCTTCCTTGCGTCTTAGTCTAGAGAACCTTATGGTATTTGTTTTTTTGGCAGAGAATCTGAAGCCCCTGTTATTAGCCCATGCTGTTGCTAAGTTAATAACCTCTTGAATCTTTTGGCCTGTTTCTAATGTTGTCGATTTGCTGCACACAATAGCAAAGTTATCAGCATAAGCCAATCCATGAACTCCTGCGGGAACTTGTTCTAATAAACTATTAATTGCTATGCTGAAGAGTGTAGGACTCAGAACACTTCCTTGGGGAATCCCTTCCTCTTGAAGATATGTAGAAGAGAAAGAAGAGCCCACTTGGACTTTTAGATAACAGTCAGACAAGAAATCCTTTAAACAATTGAACATATTACCCCCAATACCCCACTCTGCAACTTGCTTCAGAATGCCTCCCCACCAGGTAGTATCGTAGGCATTTTTCAAGTCAAAATACACAGCGATGCTCGAGTTCTGAATTGCAAAGGCATTCTGAATCTCACGAGTGATAAAAAGTAAGGGGTCCAGAGTGCACTTATTTCTTCTAAATCCAAACTGTCGGTTAGATAGGAGATTTTTAGATTCCAAAAACCAAACTAAACGCATATTAACCATTCTTTCATAGATCTTACATATACAGCTAGTGAGAGCAATAGGTATGTAACTTTGTGGGTCATGAGAGTCTTTTCCTGCCTTTAAGATTCCTATGATAATTGAAGTCTTCCAAGATTTAGGAGATGATCCAGAAGACCAAAATTTGTTCAGCACATTTAAAAGGAATTTCTTCGACAATATGGACAAGTGACCAACCATGGAATAAAGAATGTCATCCTCTCCAGGAGAGGTTGGGGAGGATAAAGATAAAACATGATCCATTTCATCCAAGGTAAAAAGAAGATTATATGCCTCCGAGTTCGTATTGGTAGGAGGAATAATCGTGGTCTTGGCTCTAATTCTTCTGAAATCATGTGAATAATGTAGTGGACTTGAAATATCAGCATAATGTCTTCCAAAAGCCTCTGCTACTTCTCTTGTATCTGATATAAAAGTCATTTATCTTCAGAATGGGTAAAGGAGATGGAGTAAACTTTCCTTGTAATTTTCGAATCCTATTCCATACTAAGGTAGGTTGATTTGATTTATGGAGTTTTTGGCTCGAAGGCCAAGTGCCGGAGCCGGTAGGCCATTCAGCGCATATTTATCTTTTAGTTTAAAAATAAAATAAAAATGAAATTCAAGTAAAACAATTAAAACAATAGACATTCACGAACACACTTCAACAACACACACTCACAATTTTAAATTTCATAAAACAAATTTATGTCTTTTAAAAACTTTAAAACGTTCTTCACACAAGCTTCCTCCCCTAAAATTTCTTTAAAGATAAATCTGTTAAAAAATTTGCCCTGCGCTTATTAGAGAATGCAGGGCACTGAACTAAAATGTGTCTTATTGTCAAAACTACTTGGCAAGTGGGACATTGGGGGGCCAGCCTTTCTGCCCCACTTGCCATTAAAAATTTATGTGTAATGTAGGAATGCCCAATTCTCAGTCTTGTCAAGACAATGCTTGACCTTCTGTCCAAAGGAGGACACTTCCAAGGGTTCACCAAGGGGTGAATTTCTTTTAATTTATAACTGCCGTCCAGCCTTGTCCATTGCTCTTGCCACTTCTTCATTGTATAACAATGGATCACTTGTTTCAAGTCCGTATGTGGGACTTTTCGGTCTGTTATATGGGTGAGCCTAGTGGCGGCTTTGGCTGCAGCATCGGCCTTTTCATTTCCAGTGACACCCACATGGGACGGCACCCAGCAAAAGTTTACTTTTATCTTCTTTCTGTTGTTTATGAGAATCAACCAGTCCTGTATTTCTTGCACTAAAAAATGATGGGGCAACAAATTATTTGCAGAGGATAGAACGCTCATGGAATCCATAAAAATAACAACGTTCCTACCACACGGAACAGAATTAAAAACAAACTTCAGGGCGTTGCTGACTGCCAGCAGTTCAGCAGTAAAAACAGAGCTAAAATCAGGCAACTTTCTCTTTAAAACTGTGCTATCAGTTACAACAGCACAACCAACACCGTCTTGGGATTTTGATCCATCTGTATAAATAAAAATTGCATCAGCATGTACTGATAAATGTTCTAAAAATTCATTTTTTAGCTCTACAGCAGTTCTATTTTTCTTCTTTTTAAGAGGACATATTTCAGTGGGGCATCAGTTCCAAGGAGGGAATTTGGGAGGCGTGATCTCAGCAATTGTGTTAGGAACAAGTCCTACCTTCTCTGTCCCAACTTCACATCTCACTTCTAAAGGTTTCGGCAGAGTACTTTTCCTTGGAGCTCTGTCTACCGGCTGCTTTACAAATTTGAAGTTTGGATTCTGTTTGGATGTCAAGACCCGAGATATATATCTAAGGCTTAATTCCTCCCTGCGAATATACAGGGGAGGAACTCCTGCGTCCACATACAAGCTATCCACTGGAGATGTTCTATAGGCTCCCGAACAGATCCGTAAAGCCATATTGTGGACTATATCAAGCTTCTTCAGTGAACTCTTGCATGCCGATCCATAAATTTGACATCCGTAATCCATTTCGCTAAGGCACAATGTTTGGTAAAGCCTAATTAAAGTTACACGATCTGCTCCCCAGTTGAAAGGAGACACTACTTTTAGTATATTAAGTCGCTGTTTGACAGTATACAACCTCCTTTATGTGATTTGTGAATGTCAACCTTTTATCCAATACCAGACCCAAGTATTTTACTTGATCTTCATATGGTAATATGACACCCTCTAAGAATAGTGTTGGTATCTCTTCCTTGCGTCTTAGTCTGGAAAACCTTATGGCTTTGGTTTTTTCAGCAGAGAATCTGAAGCCCCTGCTATTAGCCCATGTTGTTGCTAAGTTAATAACCTCTTGAATCTTTTGGCCTGTTTCTAATGTTGTCGATTTGCTGCACACAATAGCGAAGTCATCAGCATAAGCCAATCCATGAACTCCTGTGCTGAAGAGTGTAGGACTCAGAACACTTCCTTGGGGAATCCCTTCCTCTTGGAGATATGCACAAGAGAAAGAAGAGCACACTCGGACTTTTCGATAACGGTCAGATAAGAAGTCCTTTAAACAATTGAACATATTACCCCCGATACCCCACTCTGCAACTTGCTTCAGAATGCCTCCCCGCCAGGTAGTATCGTAGGCATTTTTCAAGTAAAAAAACACACCAATGCTAGAGTTCTCAATTGCGAAAGCATTCTGAATCTCACGAGTGATAAAATGAAAAATGAGATTGTTGTTCCATTAGAAATTATTTTCAAGAAATCCATCATATCCGGAGATGTCCCAAGAGAATGGAAGCTAGCTAACGTTACTCCCATATTCAAAAAAGGTGACAAGAAGAAACCAAATAACTATAGGCCTATAAGTTTGACTTCAATCGTAGGAAAAATAATGGAAACTATCATCAGAGATGCTATCGAACATCATTTAGAAAGTAACCGTTTGATAAATGATAGCCAGCATGGTTTCAGACGGAAACGTTCTTGCGTGACTAACTTACTCGAATTCTACAACACAGTTATCTCGAATTATGACAAAAGAAACAATATAGATTTAGTATATCTAGACTTTGCAAAAGCTTTTGATACCGTCCCACACGAAAGACTACTTACTAAATTAGCTTTGCATGGAATAAGTGGTAGCCTATTAGGTTGGACTAGTAATTGGTTGAATGGTCGAAAACAGAGAGTTGTTTTAAATGGAAAAACTTCTGGATGGATAAGTGTTGCAAGTGGAGTTCCTCAGGGTTCCGTTCTTGGGCCACTTCTATTCATAGTATATATAAATGATATAGACCATGGACTAAAATCTACTGTTTCCAAGTTTGCTGATGATACAAAACTGTGCGGAGTGGCAAATGATCACTCAAACCAATTAGATATTCAAGAAGATTTAGATCAATTACAGCAATGGTCTGAAAAGGGGCTAATGAAGTTTAACACAAGTAAATGCAAGGTAATGCACATAGGTAAAAATAACAGTAAGTACGATTACAAGCTATTTGGAAATTCGTTAACAAAAGTGGATAGTGAAAAAGATCTCGGCGTAATTATCAGTAACGACCTCAAATCATCCAAGCAGTGTATTTCAGCCTCTGAGAAAGCAAATAAGATTCTAGGACTCATTGTGCGATCTTTTGATTTCAAAAGTCCATCACTCATTAACAAGCTATATAAATCATTAGTTCGTCCACATTTGGAATATGCTGTTTCCGTATGGTCACCGAATCTCATTAAAGACATTGACAGACTGGAAAAAGTACAACGGCGACCCACAAAACTGATTCCAAATATCAAAAATAAATCATACGAAAATCGACTAAAACATATGAATCTGTTTTCCCTAAAAAAGCGTAGACTCAGAGGTGACTTGATACAGGTCTTTAAAATTCTAAAGGGAATTAACATCAAAAGTGACCAAATTTTCACATTGAATGAGAATCAGACATGAAACAATGGTCTCAAACTGTCCGGAAATAGATTCAATTTGGAAGTATGTAGAAACAACTTTGCCAACCGTGTAGTTAATGAATGGAATAAACTTCCTGCACAGGTAGTGCAATGTAGTTCAGTTCGAAGCTTTAAGAATCATTTAGATAAATACCTAAGTAAGATGCTGTAATGATTATAATTTATCTTATATTATTTGTTTTTGTTCTGTTATCATTTGTCTGTCTGATTTTCATTTATTATTAGTTATATGTCAATTTATTATTATTTACTATTTACCTGTTTGCTTATTATTTAACTATACCTATGCATTTATTTATGTATTTTATTTGTTATTTACATTATCATAGTTTTTATTTATTATTTTATTATTAATATGATTTTTTTTTTCGCATCCGACCTATATATGGATCAAAAGGTCTCCTGTCGGCATGCTCCGCCTTTGTAATCCTTTGTAAAGTAAGGGGTCCAGAGTGCACTTATTTCTTCTAAATCCAAACTGTCTGTTAGATAGCAGATTTTTAGATTCCAAAAACCAAACTAAACACGTATTAACCATTCTTTCATAGATCTTACAAATGCAGCTTGTGAGAGCAATAGGTCTGTAACTTTGTGGGTCATGAGAGTCTTTTCTTGCCTTTAAGATTCCTATGATGATTGAAGTCTTCCAAGATTTAGGAGAAGATCCAGGAGACCAAAATTTGTTCAGCACATTTAAAAGGAATTTCTTCGACGATATGGATAAGTGACCAACCATGGAATAAAGAATGTCATCCTCTCCAGGAGAGGTTGGGGAGGATAGAGATAAAGCATGATCCATTTCATCCAAGGTGAAGAGAAGATTATATGCCTCCGAGTTCGTATTGGTAGGAGGAATAATCGTCGTCTTGGCTCTAATTCTTCTGAAATCATCTGAATAATGTAGTGGGCTTGAAATATCAGCATAATGTCTTCCAAAAGCCTCTGCTACTTCTCTTGTATCTGATATAAAACAGTCATTTATCTTCAGAATGGGTAAGGGAGATGGAGTAAACTTTCCTTGTAATTTTCCAATCCTATTCCATACTAAGGTAGGGGAAGAGTCATATTTCAATTCGCTAATATATTTAATGAAGGATTCCCTCCTTGCTTTCTTGAAGATTTTCTTCTGCTTTGCTCGAGCTCTTCTGTACGTTATCTTATTGACTAAACAAGGGTATCTCCGATATCTCTTATAGCAAGTTCTTGTAATCTTTCTGCTTATAGCACATTCATTGCTCCACCAGGGGACTAATGGGCGTTGAGGTTTACCAGCTGTCCTAGGAATGGAAGAGAAAGCACCAGAGAGTATCATGTCTACCAGGTAGTCATATGCATCACAACTACTACCAAAATCACTAGTCTTATAATTAATCTCTGTGGATCTCCTAAATAATTCCCAATTAGCCTCTCCTGTCTTCCATTTAGGTAAGCAACAGGAGGGAGTGTTCTTTAAATATTTGATATGGATAGGCCAGTGGTCGCTACCATGTAATTCTTCATCTATTGACCAACTGTAGTCTAATCTTAAGGATGATGAACAAATAGTTAGGTCTATAGCAGAACTTGAGTTGTGAAAGACATCAAACCTAGTTTTGGAACAGTCATTCATCAAAATGACATCGTTACTATCAATAAATTCTTCAATTATATTGCCCCAGGGGTCACACCTTGATTCACCCCATAGAGGATGCTTGGCGTTAAAGTCACCCATTAGAATAAAAGGCTCAGGGAGCTGGTCAACCAAAGATTGTAGGTCATTTAACTCAAACTGATGGGGGTGCTTATATATGTCTACGAGTCGATCTTCCAGTTCAGGTTCCAAATATAAAGAACATAAAGTGATCCATTTAGTGGTAAAGATTTGTACTGCACAAGCCTGCAACACCGAATGTAGCTGGACACTTCTGTGGTTTACACATTTCTTAACAATGATACCAGTACCTCCATGGGCACGGCCCCCAATCATAGGAGGAGATCTGTAAAATTTATAAATAAGTCCAACATTAGGGGATAAATTGCCAAGCATAGTTTCTTGCAGACAAAAAACAGACACATCATGTTCTTTAAAGAGAATCCCAACCTGCTCTCGATGAGAATTAAAACCTTGCATATTCCATTGAATTATGGACATTATACTGTTTTCTTTTTCTTTTTGGGGTCTACTGGTCTGGTAAGAGAAGTCTGGGAGAGAGAGGGTTTACAAGGTGGGTTCTTTTCTAATTTCTTTGCTTTCGCGGGTGGCATCCTCCTCTCTGACGATGGTCCGACCAACAATGTAGAGTCCGGGTTATTAGTTTCTTTCTTAGATTGTTTATCGCGATTTGGGGAAGAGGATGGAGATGAGGGTGGACTGTGGAGTCTTTTACTGCACACAGCTTCAGACTCCATAGCTTCGCTTCTGTGTGCCTCGATTGAGTGAGGCACAACAGTCCGTGATCCCTTTATTGGGGAGCCCCTCGAGTTTGGAAGTTTGACTGATTGAGAGGAGGCTTTATTAGAGGAACCCGGTGGGGTCCCAGCAATGAGAACTTTAGGTGCCCCTCTAGATGGGGCAGGAGGCATTCCCTCAACCGGGGATGGGAGAACCTCAGTAGAGTAGGGTTGACGAGTACTACAATTTCCAACTTGTGGGGAAGACCGATTTGGTCTAGTAGTGACTCTTTCACGTTGAGGCTTGGGTTCAGCATTTCCTTGATCCTCATTGCTTCTGTGCACCTCTACCGAGTGAGGCACACTAGTCAGAAATCCCTCTACTGGGGAATCCCCCAAGTCTGGAAGAGAGATTGCCTGAGAGGAGGCTTCATTAGAAGAAGCCTGTGAGGTTTCTACAATAGAAACCTTAGGTGCCCCTCCAGATGGGGCAGGGGACACCCCTTCGACAAGGGGTGAGGAAACCTCCGCATAGGAGGCTTCACAAGTACTTGAAATTCCTACTTGAGAAGAAGACTATTAGGTTTCATAGTTACACTTTTACACTGAGGCTTGGGTTCAGTGTTAACAGAACCATTCATATTGGCATTTTTATTTCTATTGCCTTCTACTGTTGGCTGATCCACTTTACTATTTGTTTTAACAACATCACTGTATCTTTTGGAATTACTTAATAGTCTTTTAGCATATCCTACGCTTATATGTTCTGCATGAGCTTTTAGTAGTATTTCCTGTTCCTTCTTATAAATTACACAGTTCTTATTTCTGGCATCATGCTCTTCTTTACAATTTATACAAACTGTTGGGCGGGAACAATCCCCATGTTCAGGCTGAGCACATATCACACACATTTTGTCCCTTGCACATCTGCGGGAAGGATGGCCAAAACCATAGCAGTTAAAGCACTGAAGGGGACGGGGCTTAAACTGCTTCACATAAACAATCTCTTTTTCTATCTCTACATAATGAGGTAGATCTTCACCACAAAAACTTAGGATAATCATAGAAGAACGAGGGATTTTAGCAACCTTCCAAACATTAGTTGGGCACATTTCTAAAATCTCTTCTTCATCAAAGTCATACAGATCTCTATTAAAAATTACCCCTTTGGCATAACTAAAGGTGTAGTGGGGTTTAACTTCCTTAATGTCCGATTTCTGTTTCAAGTTGAGCACCATGGCAGCTTGTTCATAAGATTTTACATGAATTAAGAAGGAATTTCTTCCAAATCGTGATACCTGGGAGTTATTCAAATTACCACAGCCAAGGTGACTCTTCAAGAATCTTCTAAACTTGAACAAGTTAGCACGTTCTTTTGCAAGAGTGATAATAAGCCACTTAGCTGGGTTGGGAGGTCTCTGCACACTTTCCTTCCTTTCCTCTACCGGGATTTCTGGATAAAAGATATCCAAATTAGGTGGCACTCTACCAACAAGTTGGGCTGAAGATTCATTCTCATTACAATTATTATAATTCAAGCAGGCAGCAGCTGCATCCTGAATAGAAAGAAATGAGATCCACACTAGCCAAGCTTTAAAGTTGTCAGTTTAACTCTGATCTCTTTAATTTGTCCAAATTTACGGAACTTTTCATATAAGTCTGTATAACTCTTATCAAGAGAGACATATTGTAAATGCAAGATTCTATGACTATTAGGGGCAGCATTTGATTGATTTTACCGAAGTCCTTTTTCAAGCCGGAGTCGTCAACTGGGGTTTTTATTTTTGTTGAGTCAATATTGCCAATATTAGGAGAGGGTTAGGGGGGTTTAGGAGGAGGATCAGGTAGTGGTGGAGGTTTAGAACATTGTTTCATCAGCCGCCATCATCGTGTATATCTACGAGGCCGCGCCATGTATTAAGAAAGAAAAATCAGTGCATAGAAGGAAGATACTGCAGTTGCCCGTTGCCACACACAATAAAAAAGAAGTCTCTGCAGAGTCGGGAAGTTCCAGAAACGACTATTTACACATGCAGGGCCTCGGAGGTGAGTTAGAGACTTTGACAACCCGGGGTTTGTCCTCTTTTGTTTTGTCCCATAGCTCGGAGATCGGCATTAGTCGCCTCTTACAACACGCAGCCGACGTGGCGGGGGCTATATTCTATACTATACCCCCTAGCCCCAGGGGGCGGAGTGGGACTAGGCATCCTTCTCCTTGTAGCCCCACAGGGGACATTCCTAAACGAAAAAGTAAAGGCATAAGAGGGTCTGGGAGTTTTCCGACCAGCACCCTAAGGTTTGGGTCTTTTAATGTGCGTGGATGTGGTACAGATGAGAGTAAAAGGGAAGAGATAGGTAGTATGTTTGTGAGAAGAAAGATGGATGTGTTGGCTTTGAGTGAAACTAAGTTGAAAGGGAAGGGTGAGTGTAAGTTTGGGAGTGTAAGTGGGAGGTTATCAGGAGTGAAGAGAGGGCGAGGGAGGGAAGGGGTGGCTATTCTAGTAAGTGAAGAGATAGGTAAACGTGTAGTGGAATGGAAGGAGGTTTCCTCAAGGATAATGTGGATGAAGGTGAAACTGGGAAAGGAGATGTGGGTCTTTGTAAGTGCATATGGGCCTGGCAGTGAGAAGAGTGTAGAAGAAAGAGAGGCCTTTTGGATAGATTTAAGTGAGTGCATAGAGGATTTAGGGAGAAATGTCAATGTAATAGTACTGGGAGACCTTAATGCTAGGGTAGGAAATGGTCCAATTGATGGAGTGGTTGGGAAAAATGGAGTTCCAGGAAAGAATTGTAGTGGAGAGTTGATGGTAGAAATGTGTCTAGAGAGTTGATGATAGCAAATACAGTGTTTCGGAAGAAAGTCAAGCATAAGTACACATGGGAGAGGGTGGTGGATGGAAGGGTGCTAGATAGAGCGTTGATGGATTATGTAGTGGTAAACAGGACTATGATAGGAAGAGTTAAGGATGTACATGTGCTAAGGGGTGAGGGTGGGGGAATATCAGATAATTATTTGGTGGAAGGTAAGTTGAGAGTGGAGGATAGATGGAGAAAGAGGAAAGGGACAAAAGGTAGGGAGGTGCTTAGAGTGAACTCTTTAAATGAAAAGGAAAAGGAGATGGAGTACAAGAAGAAGCTGGAGGAGGAGTGAGAGGGAGTGAAGGATAGAGTAGAGCTAGGTGTGGAGGAGGAATGGGGATGGTTCAAGGAGGGAGTCACAAAGTGTGCAAGGATGGTGTGTGGAACAAGAAGGACAGGAGGAAATAGAAGGAAGGGTAGTGAGTGGTGGGATGAGGAAACAAAGAAGGTTGTAGAAGAGAAGAAGCGAGCTTTCACAGATTGGTTACAAAATAGGACGAGGGAGTCATATGTGAGGTACAAAGAAAAGAAAAGAGAAGTAAAGCAAAAGGTAAAGGAGGCAAAGAGGAGAGCAGATGTGAAGTGGGGTAAGAGTATGACAGAAAATTTTGAAAGTAATAAAAAGATGTTTTGGAAAGAAATTAAGAGAGGAAGAGGAGGCGAATCAAGTAGAGAAGAAAAGGTAAAAGGTATGGAGAGATGATAATGGAAGAGAAGGCAGTAAGGGGAAGATGGGCAGAATATTTTAGGGAGTTGCTAAATGTGAAGGAGGATAGGGAGGGAAAGATAGTTGCAGTGGGAAATGCTAAGAAAATAAGAGTGATGAGTGAGGAAAATGGAGGAGAAATAAGGAAGGATGAAGTCAAGGCAGTTGTTAAGATGATGAAAGCAGGTAAGGCACCTAGTCTGGATGGATACCATGCAGAATGTCTAAAAAAAAAAAGGAGGTACAGTGATGGTGGACTGGCTGGTGAGGTTATTTAATGTTTGCTAGAGAGAGGGTAGAGTGCCAGAGGACTGGAGGAGTGCCTGTATAGTTCTGCTTTACAAGGGAAAAGGGGACAAGTGTGAATGTAGTAGTTTCAGAGGGATTAGCTTGTTAAGTGTAGTTGGGAAGGCTTATGGGAGGATCTTGACTGAGAGGATTAGGAGAGGAACAGAGGGAGTAATTGGTGAGGAACAGTGTGGATTTAGGAAAGGTAGAGGTTGTGTAGATCAGATCTTTGTGGTAAGACAAATATGTAAGAAAGCTATAGGAAAGGGGAAGGATGTTTTTTTGGCTTTTATGGATCTGGAAACAGTTTACGATAGGATAGACAGGAAGGCACTGTGGGAGGTTTTGTAGATATACGGGATAGGAGGAAAGCTTCTAGGAGCTGTCAAGAGTTTTTATGAGAGTAGTAGAGGTTGTGTCAGGATTAGAAATGGAGAGAGTGAGTTGTTCGAGGTAAAGGTGGGAACTTCGTCAAGGATCCGTTATGTTGCCCAGGCTGTTCAACTTATACATGGATGGGGTAGTGCGAGAAGTAAATGCAAGGGTAGTGGGTCAGGGATTGGAGATGGTTAAAGAAAATGGAGAAAAGTGGGAGGTGAGCCAGCTGTTGTTTGCTGACGACACTGCGCTTGTGGCAGGATCGGAAGAGGGACTGAGGAAGTTGGTGACAGAGTTTGGGAGAGTATGTGATAGAAGAAAGCTGAAGATAAATGTGGGTAAAAGCAAGGTGATGAGATGTACAAGAGGTGAAAGTGGCAGTAGACTGGAAGTGAGCATTAAGGGAGAGCGACTGGAGGAAGTGGATAGTTTTAGATACTTGGGTGCAAATGTGGCAGGAAAAGGTGGAGTGAAGGTGGAGGTACAATGTAGATTGAGAGAAGCAAGTAAATGCCTTGGTGGATTGAAGAGTGTAATGAGGAATAGACATTTGGGAATGGATGCTAAGAGGAGACTGTATGAAGGAGTGATTGTGCCAACAGCACTGTATGGGGCAGAAACATGGAACATAAGAGAGGAAGAGAGAAGGAGTTTGAATGTGTTTGAGATGAGGTGTCTGAGAAGTATGATGGAGGTTACTAGGCTAGATAGAGTGAGAAATGAGGAGGTGAGGAGGTGAGGAGAAGAACGGGGGTGGAAAGGGAGTTGGGAGATAGGGTTGATGAAAGAGTATTAGGATGGTTTGGACACATGGAAAGAATGAGTGAAGAAAGACTAGTAAAAGAGGTACGGAAGGCAGATGTGGAGGGAGTGAACATGAGGGGACGTCCTAGGATGAGGTGGATGGATGGGGTGAAGGGGGCTTTGGGGAAGAGGGGAATGTCTGTTGAGGAAGGATGGGAGAGGACAGAAGACGGGTGAATGGAGAATGGTTGTATATGGATGATGCTGTGATGCATGAGGTGGAATGGGCAGGGGAATGGGGGGTGAGGTAGTATGTGTGAGCAAAATTTGACACAGCCCAAAGGGATTTCTCCCCGTCTTCTCCTTTTATGCATGGGGGGACAGAGAGGGGGGGTCGCCGATTTAATGAAGCGGCCTTGCTGTGGATGTGCTGTGTCTTGCGACACTGCTTCTGACCCAGGGCAGTGGACAAGGTGCAGGGATGACCCATCATCCAGGAGGTGCTAAGATAAGAGGGAGGGTGGAGGGGTGTGGAGTGTATTCAGGGATGGAATGGGTGGGAATGATTTTATGCCTTTTCCTTTTTGGCTACCTCCCTTGTAAGGGGGAAAAAGCCTTGGTATATGTATGTACAATGCAAATCTCCACAGGGGGTTTACACCAAGGAGGATACTTTGTTGGGCCTAATTTGGCTATAGTAGAGTCATAGAGACCGATCTCTCTAGATTCCTTCTCCAATCGAACCTCCACTGGCTCAGGGATGCGGGGCCTATTTGGAGAGACGTCGTAAGGGTTCATAACAAATTTAAAGTTGGAGTTATCCTTTCATGTCAAACATTTGGCCAAATATCGTAGTCCCAGCTCCTCTCTGCGTAAGGAAAGAGGTGGTACACCTGAGTCCACATATAGGCTGTCCACAGGGGAGGTACAATAGGCACCCATGCAGATTCTCAAGCCCAGATTGTGCACAACATCTAATTTTTCAAGGGTGGTTTTAGCAGCAGAGCTATATATCTGGCAAGCATAATCTATTTTGCTGAGGCAGAGAGTTTTATATAGCCTTAATAAATTAGTACGATCAGCTCCCCAATCATAATGTGAGACAACTTTCAGAATGCTGGTGGACTGTCGTACTCTAACACACAAGTCGTTAACATGGGAAATGAATGTGAGGCCCTTGTCAAAAATCACACCAAGGAACTTCACCTCACTCTCATATGGGAGGATAATTCCCTTCAAAAACAGAGTTGGTATCTCTTCTCGTTTCCTACACCTTGTAAATCTGATGGCCTTAGTTTTTTGAGGTGAGAACTTGAAACCTCTCCTGTCAGCCCATTTAGTGACTGCATTTATTGTAGTTTGTATTTTTCTACCAGCTTCAAGGGCTGTTGGGGCACTACAGTAAATAGCATGGTCATCAACAAATAGGGTACCCTGAACTGTCGGTGGTATTTGGTCCATGAGGCTATTAATGGCCACTGCAAATAGCGTAACACTTAACATGCTACCCTGGGGGACCCCCTCTTCCTGCAGATAAGATGATGAAAATACAGATCCAACTCGGACGTTTAGTCGTCGGTTTGATAAGAAGTTCTGTACAAATGCAAACATGTGGCCTCCAATGCCCCATGATGCTAGCTGTTTCAAGATGCCACCCCGCCAGGTTGTGTCATAGGCCTTCTCTAAATCAAAGAACACACCAATGGTTTGATGTCTTCTAGCTAAGGCATTTTGGATTTCTCTTGAGAGTATTAGCAAAGGGTCAAGTGTGCTGCGATTCTTCCGGAATCCAAACTGCCTGTTTGACAGTAACTCTCTGGATTCTAGATACCAGACAAGTCTGTTATTAACCATTCTCTCAAAGAGTTTACAAAGACAGCTAGTGAGGGCAATAGGTCTATAGCTTCCTGGAAGTTCTGGGTTTTTCCCTGGCTTATGACAGGGGATTAGTATCGACAGATCCCAGGTATCAGGTGAAGAGTGTGTGGTCCATAGACCGTTATATGCCGTAAGCAGGAACAGCTGTGAACACTGGGGAAGGTTGGCAATCATCTCATATCTAATGTCATCATCGCCAGGGGAAGTGAGGGCTGAGCTTGATAAAGCATGTTTCATTTCATTGAAGGAGAAAGGTAAATTAAAGGACTCTGTATTGTTTGAAGGCGGAGGGAGAACTGTTGCCGAGTCACGATGTATTTGAAATTCAGGAGCATAATTAGCTGCACTTGAAACACTAGCGAAGTGGGCACCCAAGATGTCAGCAACCCTCTTCGGGTCACAAACTTGAGTACCGTTAGATTCTAAAACGGGCAAGGCAGTCGGTACAAATTTACCTTGTAATTTACGGATTTTATTCCAAATCTGACTCGTAGGGGTAGCGATGGTTAATTCCGAAACATATTTCTTCCAGGATTCACGCTTGACTTCTTTAAAATAAAAAATCTGTCTCGCACGGGCTCTAGAATAAGCAAGTCGGTTTGCCTCACACGGTGACCTGAGCAATCTACGAAGGCATGTCCTGGTTATTTTCCTAGCAACCTCACACTGTTTATTCCACCAAGGGACTACAGGGCGCCTGGGTAGGCCAGCAGTTTTGGGGATGGTTTGTTGCACAGAATCTATGATGGTCTGTGAAAGGTGGGCATAAGCAGCAACAGGGAATTAAAAATTGGTGTGCGATTCATTGATAGTTGATGATTTAGTGAACTCTTTCCAATCAGCCTCCTTGATCTTCCATTTTGGCAGGCAGAGTGATGGGATATTTTTAACATATTGAAGTAGTACTGGCCAGTGGTCACTGCCATGCAGATCTCTATCAACAGCCCAATTGTACTCCAACCGGAGGGATGCTGTGCTTATAGTTAAGTCAATGGCTGAGGTGGTGTTATGAAAAATATCATATCGAGTGGAAGAGCCATCGTTCAGCAGTACTAAATCATTATTGGCATCAAGTAGCTGCTCAATGATGTAACCCCATCTATCACAGTGTATGTGGCCCCATAAGGTGTGTTTGGCATTGAAGTCACCCATTAAGATAAATGTGGAGGGAGCTGGTTCACAAAGTCTTGGATATAAGAGACATCCAGCTGTCTATTTCGCCTAAGGCCGTCGAAAAGGTGGTCTTCAAGTTTAGGGTCTAAATAAAGGGAGCACAAAGTGATCTTTCTCTCAAGCTGAACCTGTACAGCACAGGCTTGAAGGTCTGTATTGAGCTGGATTGTAGAAAATCTAATGACTTGTGAATTATGAAAGCAGTGCCACCCTGTGCCCTCTCAATAATAGGGGGTGATCTATGAAAATTATAATTGAGTCCAGGATTATAACTTGTATCTCCTAGTTTTGTTTCTTGAAGGCACAAAATCATGGTGTTGTATTCTCTAAACAGTGTTCGGATGTGTTCAGAGCTACTGTTGAGACCTCGGCAGTTCCATCGTATGATGGACATTTTTATTTAGAGAGCTTTCCACTTCCGAATTTAAGAGACTTTTTCTTTTCTGCCTGATCAGTGTTTTGTCTAGAGATGGTAGGCCTGCCAGCAATTCCAACTAGAGGCTTTCCACCTCTAGATCTCTCATCCTTTGAATTGCCCTGAGAGGAGTTAATACAGCCAGGATTGTGGCTCTCAATTTTGATCTTCTTTGATGTGTTTGGTGTCAATGTATTAGTTTTTTGAGGACCAGTAGCATCCAATGAACACCTTATATTTGTTTGAGGTAGGGATGCTCAGGGTAGGAGAGGGAGGGGTAGGGGATGTTCCTCCCCTTTTCTTACCACGTGTTGGGGATCTCTCCGCCGTAACACCCATTGCTGGCCGCGCATCATCTTGCGAATGCACATTCGCTAGTGAGGGAGTGTCCTCTGAGCCCTCAATAAGAGAAGGAGGGGTGGGGGAGCTGGGAGGTGCTACCTCAGCAATGGTCGAAGCCTGTTTCAGGCGGGTATCTGTTACCTCAGGGGTTCTACCATGTGAAGCGGTAGGCTGAGGCGCCTTAGAGACAGTAGCTCGTCTCTTTGTGACCTGGGCATATGTTCTAGTTTGGCCTAGAAGCTTCTTTGCACATCAGATACTGATATGCTCTGCTTTGGATTTTTGAAGTGCTGCTTCTTCATCCTTATAGGCCTGACAAGTCCTGTCACGGAACTGGTGATCCTGGCCGCAGTTCATACACTTGGGTGGTGTTGTGCATTCACCATGAATGGGGTAGGAGCATGTAGCACACAGTTGCTCTCCACTGCAAGCAGTCGACGTATGGCCAAATTTAAGGCATTTGAAACATTGTAATGGCTTTTGCTAAAAGGGCGCACAGCAATCCTTTCATTTTCAATTAAGATATGCGTAGGCAGGTCAGGGCTAGTAAAGGTTAGTACAATCATTTTGGTGCCCTGTAGTTTCTGGATATGGAAGATGTCATCAGGGCACATGTCCAGAATCTCTTCCTCTTCATGATCATATAGGTCTTTGTCATATATGACACCTCTACCATAGCTGAAGTCTATGTGTGGCTTAATTTCCTTCAGCATCTCATCACTTTCAGCTTTTAAGTGACTCAGCATATAAGACTGAGTTTTGGACTTTGCATGTATTAGAACTTTGTTCTTGCCAAATCTGGTGATATCACCACTACAAATTCCACCAACTTTCCTCTGCAGATATTTACAGAACTTATAGTAATTATAGTTTTCTTCCCGGGCAGTGGCCACCAACCACATTGGAGGACTCGGTAGTCTCTCCTTGTGGGAAGTATTTAAGCCGTTTTCCTTCTCAGAAGGAGCATACAAAGAAGGTACATAAACATCTAGGGCATTAGGGGCACTGGCACATAAAGCCCCAGTGACGCCTGCTCCACAAACCTTCAAATTAGGAATATCGCTACTAGCTTTCAGAGCAGCATTGTGGCTAGTATATGACAGCCAGGCTTCCCAAGAATTTCCAGGTTCAGCATAACACATACGGATTTCTGTAATTTTACCATAGCAACCAAAGTACTTCGTAAGAGTCTCATAGTTACAGGACTTAGGAAGCTGGAGGATATGGACCACAGACAAGTTTTTCACATTCTTGATTTCCAAAGCTCTGGAGGAGGGAGAACCCAACTCAGTAGTAACTTTTACCACATTATTTTTACTAGTGGAATCATAATGCTGTTCTTCATTAGGAGTTATAGTCTCCTTTGAAACGGCGGAAGGGTCAGCATCGGTTCCTTCCTGGTCAATGGGTTTTGGAGGAGGAGGGGCCTCCAAGACCTGGGAGGATGATTCATCCATAATTGGATGGAACCAAAGTTTTATGGTATAGCCTACTACTTAAAGAGCACTTTCAGTAAGTTGTAGGCCACACCATAAGCAACATGAGGTTTGAAGTGCGTGGAAAAAGATACTGCAGGTGCCTGGCACCCCAGTCACTTAAGGAAAGTCCCTGCAGAGCCAGAAAAAGGTCCAGAAATGGCTATTAACAGGTGAAGGTCCTCGGCGTCGAGTTTTTTGGCTTTGACAACCTGTTTGTCCTCTGTAGTTTTGTCTCGTATAGTATGAGGCTGGCGTAGCCACCCTTTTACCTGTACTGGAAGGGAGAACGGTATCAAGCTCAGGAGTCCTCCTTCCCATGCGCATCCACTGACCACCGAACCTTGCGAGCCCTCGCCGGTGGCACCTGTCGCCAGGTGAGCCCCCACCAACTCGGTCAGCTACCAGCACACAGGTCAGAGAGAAACCGGGAACTTAGAACTACCTTAAGAAGGTGCAAGAGAAAGTCGAGGGTGCTTCTCAGGGAAGGCAATCTGGAGTTTTTCAGAGAACCTACCCCGAGATAATAGCCTGTTCAGAAAGAGAAGAAAGAGTGCAGTAACTAAGAAGGGTAGGGATAAACGAGCCATCAAATGAAAGAGGGGTGGGGGTCGTTTACCAGTTACACTCCAGTCTGTGAGTCTTGGTCTGACAGCTCCAGTATGGTCTGTGCAACATGATTGAATCTGCCAGGGAGGAAAACTCTCCCCGCTACCATAGCCCATACCTTCATCACTATGCACAAGCCCCTCCAGGACAGCACCCTGCTCACAGGGCGGAGGTGTTCATCATATCTAGTCCTAAGGTATGTTTCTCCTTTTTTCATCCTAATCTAAAGCCCCCCACTTTTTTTTTTTTCTTATCATTATTATTCTGATCTCATTTTTCAACCTGTCATCCATTTAGGTGTATTAGCCTTTGATCTAACTTTCCTGTTGGGTACGAATTTTCACTGGCTCATCAGAATCCTAGCAGTTATGGTATTGCTCAGTTCCTATTGACCCCTGACCTTGTTTGTGACAACTGGCCTGATCTTGTTAGTGACCTCACTTGGAAGTTCCCCTACTTCTCATGTGTCATGACAACACAAGGGGTTGGTCATTAGCATGCTTACATATAACTGACTTAAGTTAAAGCAAAAGGTAAAGGAGGCAAAGAGGAGAGCAGATGTGAAGTGGGGTAAGAGTATGACAGAAAATTTTGAAAGTAATAAAAAGATGTTTTGGAAAGAAATTAAGAGAGGAAGAGGAGGCAAATCAAGTAGAGAAGAAAAGGTAAAAGGTGCAGATGGAGAGATGATAATGGAAGAGAAGGCAGTAAGGGGAAGATGGGCAGAATATTTTAGGGAGTTGCTTAATGTGAAGGAGGATAGGGAGGGAAAGATAGTTGCAGTGGGAAATGCTAAGAAAATAAGAGTGATGAGTGTGGAAAATGGAGGAGAAATAAGGAAGGATGAAGTGAAGGCAGCTGTTAAGATGATGAGAGCAGGTAAGGCACCTGGTCAGGATGGATGCCATGCAGAATGTCTAAAAAAAAGGCTGGTGAGGTTATTAAATGTTTGCTGGAGAGAGGGTAGAGTGCCGGAGGACTGGAGGAGTGCCTGTATAGTTCCACTCTACAAGGGAAAATGGTATAAGTGTGAGTGTAGTAGTTTCAGAGGAATTAACTCGTTAAGTATAGTTGGGAAGGCTTATGGAAGGATCTTGATTGAGAGGATTAGGAGAGGAACAGAGGGAGTAATTAGTGAGGAACAGTGTGGATTTGAGACAGATGGTAGTGTAGATCAAATCTTTGTTGTAAGACAGCTATATGAGAAAGCTATAGAAAAGGGGAAGGATTTTTTGGGGCTTTTATGGATCTGGAAAAGGCTTATGATAGGGTAGACAGAAAGGCACTGTGGGAGGTCATGCAGATATATGGGATAGGAGGAAAGCTCCTAGGAGCTGTCAAGAGTTTTTATGAGAGTAGTAGAGCTTGTGTCAGGATTAGAAATGGAGAGAGTGAGTGGTTTGAGGTAAATGTGAGACTTCATCAAGGATGCATTATGTCGCCGTGGCTGTTCAACTTATACATGGATGGGGTAGTGCAAGAGGTAAATGCAAGTAGTGGGTCAGGGATTGGAGATGATTAAAGAAAATGGAGAAAAGTGGGAGGTGAGCCAGCTTTTGTTTGCAGACGACAATGCGCTTGTGGCAGGATTGGAGGAGGGATTGAGGAAGTTGGTGACAGAGTTTGGGAGAGTGTGTGATAGAAGAAAGCTGAAGATAAATGTGGGTAAAAGTAAGGTGATGAGATGTACAAGGGGTGAAAGTGGCAGTAGTCTGGAAGTGAGCATTACTTCCATACGGTGATGCCTACGTAGGCGTCATGAGGAGCAAGTGGGTATGCGATGATGCCGACGTCGGCGTCTTGATTATATTTATTGTAGTCGTACCTACGTAACCTCCATTCTCTCTAAACTGGTTTCATCATATTTTCTATGGTTATCAAAATTCACGGGTGAAAGAGAACGAACGATTGAGCACTGACTTTATTTTTTATAATGTGATTATTATGACGCAACATCGCACGTCAGGCAGCTAATGCTGCCAGGCATGCGATGTGCCCTGGAGTGAAGAGGTTAAGGGAAAGCGACTGGAGGAAGTGGATATTTTTAGATACTTGGGTGCAAATGTGGCAGGAAAAGGTGGAGTGAAGGTGGAGGTAGAATGTAGATTGAGAGAAGCGAGTAAATGCCTTGGTGGATTAAAAAGTGTAATGAGGAATAGACATTTGGGAATGGATGCTAAGAGGAGATTGTATGAAGGAGTGATTGTGCCAACAGCACTGTATGGGGCAGAAACATGGAACATAAGAGAGGAAGAGAGAAGGAGTTTGAATGTGTTTGAGATGAGGTGTCTGAGAAGTATGATGGGGGTTACTAGGCTAGAGTGAGAAATGAGGAGGTGAGGAGGAGAACAGGGGTGGAAAGGGAGTTGGGAGATAGGGTGGATGAAAGAATATTAGGATGGTTTGGACACATGGAAAGAATGAGTGAAGAAAGACTAGTAAAAGAGGTACGGAAGGCAGATGTGGAGGGAGTGAACATGAGGGGACGTCCTAGGATGAGGTGGATGGATGGGGTGAAGGGGGCTTTGGGGAAGAGGGGAATGTCTGTTGAGGAAGGACGGGTGAGGACAGAAGACAGGGGTGAATGGAGAATGGTTGTATATGGATGATGTTGTGATGCATGAGGTGGAATGGGTGGGGGGATGGGGGGTGAGGTAGTATGTGTGAGCAAAATTTGACACAGCCCAAAGGGATTTCTCCCCGTCTTCTTTTATGCATGGGGGGACGGAGAGGGGAGTTGCTAATTTAATGAAGTGGCCTTGCTGTGGATGTGCTGTGTCTTGCGACACTGCTTCTGGCCCAGGGCAGTGGACAGGGTGCAGGGATGACTCATCATCCAGGAGGTGCTAAGATAAGAGGGAGGGTGGAGGGGTGTGGAGTGTATTCAGGGATGGAATGGGTGGGAATGATTTTATGCCTTTTCCTTTTTGGCTACCTCCCTTGTAAGGGGGAAAAAGCCTTGGTATATGTAAGTTATCTGCATTTGGGACCAACAATAGGTATCTGCAAGTTGTGGTCCTACAAGATGGATGCTTGAGGGACTAAAGACAGGTAGCTGTACCAAGTGCTCCAGTGAGAAGGATATCAACTGCCACACTTTCATTTGGAGGTGCAGCCCCAGGGGCTCATGACCTCCCTTAATCAAATTCAATTGTATTTATTATCCCTTTAAACAAAAGAAGAGCTGACAACCAGTGCCTGCTCCCCCTCCTATTATTTTCAGTAGCACAGAAACTGTCATGAGGACCACAATGGAAATAAGCGTACATGCTTTTTGTGTTATCCTCGGCAATTTGCAATTATTATTTCGAACTGTGTGTTCTTGTCATTATCTGCACTACGATTTATTGAGGTCAATCAAAGTGGCATTTACTTATATGTAGAAATGATAAAAAAAATACTAACTACACTAATAAGACCAAAACTTGAGTACGTAGCATCACTTTGGACACCCAGTACCAAAAAGAATATTAAGAAACTAGAAAGATACAAAGAGCGACAACCAAACTAGTACCGACTCTCACCGAACTAACATATGAGCAAAGACTATCCAAACTGAACCTACCAACTCTGGAACAAAGAGAAAGAGGAGATTTGCTGACTATCTACAGAATAATGAAAGGAATGGAAGTTTTAGACAGGAATGACCTGTTACTGTGGGACAACGGTAAAACGAGAGGACACGGAAAAAAACTGAAAAAAGATAGCTATAGAAAAAACTTGAAAAGGAACAGTTTCCCACACAGAGCGATTAATACATGGAACAAATTAGACAATAAAACAGTATGTGCAAACACTATACAAGATTTTAAGATAAAACTTGATGCGGAGAGATACAAAGACGGGTCACCACGAGCATAGCTCCCCTCCCGTATATTACAACTAGGTAAATGTATATTGATTCTTTGCCAAATAAAGTCTATCTGTCCCACATTAATATAATTCAGACACCAGTCCAAAATTTCTTCCTATAGGAATTTGTGGGAAGGCTTGGGGACTACTGAGAGCTGTTATGGGGCTGCAGGTTTCCAGTCAGTAAAACATTAGGCAAAATTGATTGATGATCAAATCTATCAAAATCCTAATCTTCATCTGGAGATGCACTCCAAAGAAAATGACACCCAGTCTTCAAACTGGGCCTATCTCTAAATCTCTATCAACTCTGTTTTTCTTTCACTTTTTCACATAATGAGAAATGACAATAGACTATTGTTCCCCTCCTACAACTACAAGCCAATGATACTAAAGGATACCCACATTTTACCTGACCACCTTTCAAATTAAAGTTACTGAAGAATTTGGCGTTTATATTTTGACTGCCTTGACTGCCAAGATGGTTTACAAAGTATTCATCATACAATTGAATACTTTATTAACATATGCAAAATATAATTGTATGCTGAGGCTTTAATACTCACTATTCCATGGCTTGTCTTCTGTGATCTGGTGTAATTTGACTGCCTCTGTCTGTTACTATATCTAGGGCCAGTAACTACCTCCTGCCCTCTTCCTCCATGACAATGAGGTGTGCTGGATCCTCGACCACTTCCTCTACCACCCCCACGCCCAATCCATTTGCGGCTTCGGCCATAAGGATGACCTGATTGAAAGTCTCTTCCATCTAAAATAGATAAGAATATTTTGCTAAACATACAAATTTATTCTCATCCTATAAATGCTTTGAAGGAAACATTCAACATCAAAATATCATCATCGTGTCATCTAGGGGACAGTAATTAATTAGATCAACACAATCAATCCATTACCACAGATCTCTCTTGCAGGAGACCCACAGTTCACAGGGAAACAGCAACAGCCAGTGGACTGACTCCTAAAACACTCATGGGAGAAATGCTGTGTTGTCTAAGTAGGGCCATGGTGGAGCAGTGTAAGTTGTGGTGTTCAGTATCTTCTACATGATAGTTACATCTAGGGCAGTTTGTTTCTAAAACAAAATATTCTATGTTGGTATTGTTTTAGCACTGGTGACCTAAATGTAGATGCACTAATGTGGTCCTTGCTTTACTCGGGAGGAATTTTTCTGTAGGCCTAGTGTCTGGCAGGGTTTGGAGTTGGGAGTTTGGTGGTTACTCCAGAAAAGCTTGTTTTGTGATCCAAGTGTGAATGTGTTTTGTGTGGATGTGTGGTATTTACTTAATTACATTTACCTAATTGTAGTATACAGGAAAGGACCAACACTTGTTGGGTCCTGTCTCCTATTCTCTAATTTTCTAACATACCTAGACTCAAATTCATGTACAGTTCCAACTTAATCTATAATCTGATTTTCTATTATCATATTTATATCTGATCTCATGTATTGTTTGAGTTTGGGCTATATCACCTAAGCTAGTCCACATATTTACAAATTTATATGGAAAACTATTTCTTCACATCCTTTTGACATGTGGTCTTTCTTGATTTAGTTCCATGACTTCTTAAAGCCCTCCCATCTATAATTAGATCTCATCTATCAATGCAATCTATCCCCTTTAGTGACCTGAATACCGTAATTGTGTCACCTCTTTGTTTTCGATCTTTCAAAGCTGGTAGATCCAGTACTTTTAGTCTTTCCTCATATGGCTTATATATTGCCAGGTTGAGGACCAGTATGCTGCCCTTTGTATTCTCTCAATCTTGCTAATATCCTTCACTCTGTGTGGGGACCATACTACTGACAAATATTCCAGTCTTGGAAGTATCAAAGTTTCAAAGATTTTTTTTTCATCATCTCTTCATCCATATAATGGAACACCATTTTAATCTTATGCAGTATTCCATATACCTCTCCCACAATCCTGCTGATATGTCTGTCAGGTGACAGGTTGTCTTTTAACAACATTCCCAAGTCTTTCATCTCTTTTGCTTTTGTAATATGTTCACTTCTGAGGGAATATTTTAAGGATGGCCTTTTGCCACTATTGCCCATTTCCAGTACTTTACATCTTTTGGTATTGAACTTCAATTCCCATTCTTGGCTCCATGCAAATATAGCATCTAGATATTTTTGCAATATTCTACTGTCCTCATTTTTCACTCTTCTCATGATTTTTGCATCATCTGCAAACATGTTGGCATAGCTTGTTGTTCCTTCCAACATGTCATTAACACAAACATTATTGGTGCAAGCACTGAACCTTGTGGAACTCCGCTTGTTACTGTTCTCCAGCTTGACATCTTGTCCTTTACTATCCTCATGTCTTTCCTTCAAAAAGTCTTTAATCCATTCTTACAGTTTGCCTCTCTGTTCTCCAACATACTCCAATTTCCATACAAACTGACCATGAAGTACAGTACTACCTCTCATTAATGGACTAAAAGGTGGGTAATGGTGTCCGTTGATGTGAATAATCCGTTGATTTAGAGTGGTTTTTGGGTGGCATAGTGATTGCACAGCACTAAACAACAGCAACAAAAACACTGAAAACACCACAAACACAGCTAATTAACGTCTGTTAATGAGAGGTAGTACTGTACTTTACCAAATGCCTTCTCTAGATCCAGGTACACACAGTCCACCCACCTCTCTTGCAGCACATCAATCACTCTTGTAGTAAAAGCTTAAAAGGTTCGACATGCATGACCTTCCATATCTGAGGCCAAACGGTCTATCAGAATGTTCATCTTTTCAAGATACTTGGTCCATCAATCTTTCAGTCCTCCCACATAATTTCACTATTGTGCTGGTTAGCAATACCGGCCTATCATTTAGTGATTCACCTTGGTCTTTGGATCATGTGTTGGACTCGTGATCGACAGTTATTTCCCTCCCGGAAGAGAGCTCAAAGCTCGTATGACCGATCTATGGGTAATGCTATGACCTTACACGCACACACACCCCAACTCCCAGGCTCACGAGAGTTGGAGTAACGACTCGAAGCGCAGTGATACTGAAATAATTTCAGCCCTGGGCTGGATTTGAACCAGGTACTGCCAGTACTGCCATACTGACAGTCTGGGACTCTACCAACTGCGCCACCGAGTGATGTTTCCATGTTTGTGAATTGGCACCATGTTTGCCCTTTTCCAATCAAATGGCACAATGCCTTCTTTCAAAAAACATGTAATAATACTGTGGTTCTTGTCTGCTTGTTGTTCCCTACATTCTTCAAGTATCCAGTTTGAGATCCCATCAGGACCTGAGGTTTTTGTCACATCCAATGATCCCAGGAGATTGAGTACTTTTCTCGCTTTTACAGTTACATCTGTTAACCCATCTAATCCGACAGGCATTAAACAGGACTGTGTCGCAAACGTCTGACAGTCCTTAAATGGGACAGCTACTTTGAGCGCTAATAGAGACCGCGCCAGCATTGGTAGCGCTGCCATATTTGGTTGTGAGGTAAGGCCTATAGTAAATAATATAAGTGTAAGATAAGAATGTTCATGGCTGTATAAATACTCACATGTGGGTGCGTATTGAATAATGAGTGATAAAACATATGTAACTATAATCAGCCAATATGAGTGAAAACACGTAAAACATGTGAAAACACGTAAAAACATGAGCAGTGCCTTACATTATGTAAGAATACATATAAAAGCACCTCCCCAGAGCTAGCCATGCTTTCCCACATCATACTGCCTTCATAAAACACCACGCTGCACCCGTGCCAGAGAGGCAGAGAGTTGCCACTACCACAATCTTCTCCAACTATCGGTTATTATTCTGAGACAACCATGGTGAGTAGAGCAATAAAAACTTGTAGGATGATGCATTGTCATGTCTACTAACAGTAGAATTTTTCCAGAGTAATTTGTAAGAGTTGATTTCTTTATGATAAATGCGGTCCTAGGGGGTTGCGAATTTTGATTGATTGATTTATGGAATTTTTGGCTCGAAGGCCAAGCACCGGAGCCAGTAGGCCATTCAGCGCATATTTATCTTAGATAAAAATTCAAGTAAAACAGTTAAAACAAAAAACATTCACGAACACACGTCAACAACATACACTCACAAGCATTCATATACATTAGAGTATAAAGAATATAAAGAAAATAGAAAGAATCCAAAGAGCAGCTACAAAAATGGCACCTGCACTTGCAAACCTATCATACGAGGAGAGATTGGCTAAACTGGAGTTACCGACACTGGAGCAAAGAAGAGAGAGAGAGGTGACCTATTGACCATCTACAGAATCATGAAAGGCACAGAGATACTTGATAGAGAGAACTTACTTAACTGGGACAAAAGAAACACAAGAGGACATGGAAAGAAAATAAAAAAACATAGCTATAGAAGAGAACTGAAGAAAAACAGTTTTCCACATAGAGTTTTGGACACTTGGAACAAACTGGATAATGAAATAGTATGCGCAAAAACCATTCATGAGTTTAAAAACAAACTAGACACTGCGAGATACAATGGCGGGACATCACGAGCATAGCTCCCCTTCCCGCAAAATACAACTAGGTAAATACACAATTTTAAATTTCATAAAATAAATTTATGTCTTTTAAAAACTTTAAAACATTCTTCACATGAGCTTCCTCCCTTAAAATTTCTTTAAAAGATAAATCTGTTAAAAAATTTGCCCTGCGCTTATTAGAGAATGCAGGGCACTGAATCAAAATGTGTCTTATTGTCAAAACTACTTGGCAAGTGGGACATTGGGGGGTAGTGATGTACCGAAGCTTCGGTATCGGTATCGGTAAATATCGGTTTATTTTCAAGCTATCGGTATCGGTATATATCGGTATCGGTAAAATAGAAGGTATCGGTATATCGGTATCGGTATTGAAAAATAAATACCGATACCGATACCGATACCTTGAGAGAAAATTTAAGTTAAATTACTTTCATTCATGAAACAAATAAATAATTATATAAATATATAAAGTAAAGGGTGTCTTTCACGCCATGTGGTTGTGGAATCATTTGCGTCTTATGTAAGAAGAGAAGAGAGCTAGCTGATGGCTATTATCCTATTACCCTTTTCGATCTCATTCTTAATATTTATTTATTGTAATTATTTATTTATATTTGATATTTGAACTTGCATTTTTCAGATAGTCAATATTGTGATAAATTTATTAAATTACAATTAGAATTGCCAGAATTAGCAATAATGCCTAAGTCAAAGCAAAGTGTTATATGGAATCTAGTGACAGTATGCAAAGATGATTCTTCAAAAGTATCCTGTAATTTCTGTAATACAATATTAAGCAGAGGAGGAATAAACAGGCAAACCCAAACAACAACAAATATTAGAAAGCATCTTCAACATAAACATCCTGATGAGTTTGGAAATGCCGAATTGGAGCAGAAAAAAGCAGCTGAATCAAACCCAACACTTGCCTCATTCTTAAATGTTCCACCTACCAAAAAGCTAAAAATTTCAACTTCAACTTCTAGTCAAAGTCAAACAGGCTGTTCAAGTGCAAAACAGGTATCTCAACAGCCAACTCTTGAAGCTACTCTCCAGTACAAAAAGATTTGGGACATCAACAGTGCTCCAGCAAAAGAGGTACACAAATATATTGCTGAAATGATCACAATAGATTGTCAACCTATTTCTATTGTAGAAGATCTGGGATTTGCTAGGCTCCTTAATCACTTAAAACCAAACTATAAGATCCCAAGCAGGAAATACATCTCTAACACAACTATCCCAGAGCTTTATGAAAAAGTGCACAATAAAGTACAAGGCATTGTGAGCAATGCGCAAAATATCAGTTTGACGACAGATATATGGACCAGTTTGTCCAATGATTGCTTTATGAGTGTAACTGGGCATACTCTCACCAAAGACTTTGTCAAGGACACCATTGCATTGTCTATTAAACCATTCCCTGAAAAACACTCTGCCAAAAACATTGCAGATTTGATTGATGAAGTAATAGAAAACTTCAAAATACCCTGTCATAAGATACATTTCATATCTCATGATAATGCATCTAATGTAACAAAAGCTGTCAATGATTCACAGTATCTGAGCCTACCTTGTTTCTTGCATACATTGCAGCTTGTTATCAATGATGCAGTTTTTGAACAACGTGTTGTAATAGATATTATTGGAATGTGCAACCCATTTCCATCATTCACCTCAAGCTTCTCAGAAACTACTAGAGCTACAAAAAAGACACAATTGCCCTCAACATAAGCTAAAACAAGACGTTGCGACAAGATGGAACAGCAAGTATCACATGCTCAAAAGAATATATGAACAAAAAGCAGCACTTGTCAATTACTGCATGGATGTACCTGGTCTTCCATCAATTGATGCAAATAAATGGAGCATCATAGGAAAATTACAAGCACTCCTGAAAAGCTTTGATGATATAACTGTTAGGTAAGTACAATTTTTAGTTATTTGATTCACTTTGAAATAGCTATAGGTCTGATAACGTTGTGAATAGGGTTGCAACCTGAAAAAAAAAACTTTTTTCGGAAAAAACTTTTTCATGAAAAAAACAGACCTTTAAACATGTTTGTAAAGATAAATAGAATAAGAATAAGCCCAAAGTTCAATGAATCAATAGGCTCATTAGCTAACTTTTATTTCAGAAAGTGTAGAATATACTTCTTGAATCTTGAGCAGGTATCACAGTCTACTCATTGTCTCATTCTAATGATCATTCATTTGTGCATTCATTCATACTTTAAAAAATGCTCAACAAGCAAACCAGTAGGCAATAAATAGCCTTACAGAAAGATGCACAAGATGAGTTGCTATTGCTAAAGCCTAGAAATTAAATAGGGCCTAGTAATAAAATAATATCTTCGCAGTTACCGGTAGAACAAAGTAGTGATCTCATCTAGTTACACATAGGGTATTTTATTCCACGTTACTATTTTCCAGGTTCATAATATAAGTACAACAAAAAGCATGCCAAGGGTCAAAAGTTTTGACCCTTGGCATGCTTTTTGTAAATTAAAAATAATGATGTAACAGGGGTTTTGACTCAAAACCCCTGTTACATCATTATTTAAAGAAGTAGATATTTCATTTGTTTTCATGATATTTCAGACTTAACAAACTTATTTGTTATTTCATTAACATTTACCTTTATTCTAAACGTCTAAATCATTTTTAATTTACAGATTGAGTTCACGTGAAGCAAATTCTTCAGACATAATTCCCATTGTTAAAATCATGGAACGCAACATTCAAAAGGCTTCAAATGCTCCAAACTTTTCTGGACTAGGTATGTATAATATTAATTTACCGTAAACTGGGGCTACTTTGACACATTTTTCATTTTAAACTCTGCAACGCCAAGCAGCTTCGTTTAAATAATTAATAATTCAATTCATTTTAAACTGCTGGCATATTTCAATGGATTAACCTAAAAGAAATATTAAGCATTTAAATTAAAATTATGATCTATATGAGTACTTTTCTTATCTGAAATGGAGTGCCCCCCCAGCTTCGTTCGTATGGCGGCCATCTTGAAAAAACCTACCTGTCAAAGTTACCCCAAAGTTACCCCCATACTGGGGGAAACTTTGACACCCCTAAGAAAGTTGTTTTTTACAGTTGTGGATGAATAAAACAAGCAGTTTATAACACAAAGGCGAACTTGCAGTTATCCTTTTCCTTCTGTGTTATACTTATTTACTTGAACTAAAATTTTCCAAATTAAAAAAAAAATTGTGGGTTCTTACTATTTCAGTTTCCTCCTGAGTATCTTAAACTAGATTGAACTAGAACAAAGTTAAATAGTTGAATAGATCAGGAATTTAGTCTAGTTTCATAATGAATAAAGAAATAAAAATTTGCAACAAAAATATAAAAAAAAAACAAAGCTAACAGTCAACTTAAGAATTCTGAAATAAATAGAAATGTAGACCTATACAAAGTACAAAAAAATTACTTAGATTTTTAAATTTACAGCTACTTTATAGTGCTCATAAATTAAAATTATAATAAAAATTGTTACTGCCATTACAAATTCACAATGTTTTGTTTTTCCCTTAGGATCAACAATAACTGCCTTGCAAAACGCAATGAAAGAGAGGTTCAAGAAATACAAGGAAAATGAGAATCTTATAATTGCAACCTTCTGTGACCCCCGCTATAAAGATATTATTCTAAATGATGATGAAGAGGCTGCTGTGGAACGAATGATAATTTCAGCCTATTTGAAACACAAAGCTAACATAGATGAAGCAGTGGCAGGTACATGTACATCATCAAGTGAAGAAGAACTAGAAGCAGAAGGCAGTAAGGGAGATGATGGGAGTGGTGAGACTGGTGACATAGACATGACGCACTTCGAGTTTAGCTTCTCTAGTACACTAGATGAAATTCGGAATGAAGAAAGGAGTAAGAAAAAAGAAGAAAAAGGAAAATGTCTCACAAGAAAGAACTCCAGGATGAAGCTTTTGGAAGACACTGTCCGAGTTGAGCTTCTTCAATACAAATCAAGTAGTATGAGTATGAAGGATGATGAAGACCTGTTAATTGGTGGAAGGCAAACCATTCTAAATATAATGTGTTAGCTACAATAGCTAACAAGTATTTGTCTTCCCCCCCTTCTTCAGTGGAGAGTGAAAGAGTTTTTAGCGTTGGGGGGAATGTCTACACACCCCACAGGAACAGACTAAAACCTGAGATGGGGGAAATTTTAATGTTCTGCAATTTTAATTTGAAAGTTTTTCAGTTTAATGTGTAAATCGTTTGAATTTTATTTTTCAGTTTTTTTTTTGCCAATTAATTTTCTACTTTCTATAAATATCATATAGCTATGGATTATGGAATTAAAACTTTGAAAGCCAATAGATTGTTTTTAATTGTTTCCAAATTGGAAAAAATTAATTAGTGATGTGCCAGAACCAAAATTTTTACCGATACCGATACCGATATTTTTTTTTAGCATTTTAAGCATTTTATTTTTTAGCAAAGTAGGGACTACTTGGATATTGGAATGGAAAATTTCCATTCCAATATCCAAGTAGTCCCTACTTTACTCCTAGCTCCTACTTTACTGTCCTTCCCTGCAAATTAAAATCATAAATTTAAAGAAAAAAAAAATTAAAATTGAATTTGATATATAAAATTAAGAAGTATATATCGGTATCGGTAACCCATTAAATTCCTGTATCGGTATCGGTATCGGTAAAATGCTAAAAAAAATATCGGTATCGGTAAAAATTTTGGTTCTGGAAGTGTTCAATGCAAATGCAGTAGAAAATATCCAAATGTTAGATACACACTTTTACCAGTAATGTTTATTGTTAAAAGTAAAAGTAAGTTTTCACTCGGTGATGCCTAAAAACATTATCATTTTAAAAATAGATAGAGTTGTCGTTTCAAATAAATGATTTCACGTAATACACAATTTAACCAAATGTCAATGCCTAAAACAAGGTTAAACTAAACTCTCTTGTAAAATGTAAGCTATGAATATAATTATTTGTTTTCTGAACATGGTTAGAACTTATCTGCAGTCAGATATTTCTGTCAATATTGATTTTATGATACTATATCATATGTTTTGATTTATTAATAATACTATTTGCTGCCACTTGAAATTTTCTCTATGCTGTAAACAATACCTATGCCTATGCTAATGTTAGCCTTTAATTGCCACAGAATGTATGTTATTGTCGCATTCACCAATAATAATACTGTTGAGATGGTCCCCAGTGGATGGATCCTGGGGCAGGATGAGACCTGGTGGCCAAAGAGTAAATCATTGACAGCAATTACAAAGATGATAAAAGATAGGGTGGTGCCAGACCACACATGGGAGAGGCATAAGATGCGTGTCATCTGTGCGGCAGGTATGTAATATCTGATCATTCTTGGAATGACATAATTAAATTTGTGACATATGGGCTGATTAACTCTTAATATATCCCCTCTCTGATTTTCCTTGGTACATTCAAGTCAAGTTTTTGTAATTGTAGTTGCTGTTGATTCTGTAATTGAGTATAAAACTTATTTTTAGACATTTTAAATGCTGAAGATATATCATATGTAAATTGATAAATAAATTCAGTCAGTTAAAATGATAAGAGATAATTGTTTCCCCCCATAATTATATCTCTTTATGAGACTTGAAGGTAAATATTCTTTGGTGGTAATTGACTTTGTTAGAATACATTCATTTGCAAAGATTTCATTTGATCTAATTCTAATAATAAAGTGTCCACTAAACTTTTGATTGTTTTTTTTTTACTTTACAGCTATTTTCCTTATTTATTATATCACCCCTTTGAATTCAGTTCATTTGCTGATTTTTTCTTTTGTTCTTAAAACTGCTGATAGTAAGTTACAAAGTATCTGTGTTCATTTTTTGGGTTATGGTATCTTTTGATTTGAAATATTCTCAGGTTTTGTAATTGATAAGGCAGTTAAAAAACATGTGCCTCTTTATCACATTGGCTTTGAACAATTTTGAAATAATTCCCTAGAATTCTCCTATAATCTTAAATTATTTTTCTCCAATAAAACTCATATGAGGTTTTTGGTATTTTTTGCCCTCCAGATACATATGAAGATGGAAGACAGAAAGCAAGGGAGGCTGAAGAGACAGATAACCCTGTCAGCCAAGGTGAAGAGGAGCTTAGACGAGGAGCAAGAAGGTATAAATTGGTTTCATGTACTTTTAGCTTATCAGGTATAGCTGGCAGATAGCTGCGATCTCCAACTCCGAGCAAAAATATGATTATTTACATAATAGAGTGAAGGAGAAGTGTGAGGGGAGATAAATTGACAAAACCATAACCAAAAAGATATCGCAGTTGTGCACACAATTGGGGTACCACTTTCTTGATCCTTGGTATCTCTTTTCTAGGCGCCATGACCTTTACGCTTCTGATGGGATCCACCTTACCCGCAGAGGCAAAGATGTTCTTACAAACCTCATTGTGGGAGTTTGTAATGAATTAGCTCCTTTTTTAGGGTAGAAGCCCAAAGGGAAGGGGAAATAGAATGTACTTGGGAAAACAGTGTAGAGTATAGCATTAATGTAGAACAATGTGCCAGTATAGGACAAAATATAATTTTAGGATATAATGTCGCTAGAGGACGAAATGTCACATTAGGATGTAATGTCATAGGACAAAATGTCCCAATGGGATGTAATGACAGTGGAGGACAAAAGATCATGATGGGAAGTAATGATAGTGGAGAACTAAATATCACGATAGGATGTAATGATAATGGAGGAGAAAATATCACAGTAGGATATAATGTCAGTAAAGGACAAAATATAATTTTAGGAAGGGATACCGGACAGAATGTCCATGAAGGCCAAAATATCATGATAGGATGTAATGACGGTGGATATAATGTCGCTAGAGGACGAAATATCACATTAGGATGTAATGTCATAGGACAAAATATCGCAATGGGATGTAATGACAGTGGAGGACAAAAGATCACGATGGGAAGTAATGATAGTGGAGAACTAAATATCACGATAGGATGTAATGATAATGGAGAAAATATCACGGTAGGATATAATGTCAGTGAAGGACAAAATATAATTTTAGGAAGGGATACCGGACAGAATGTCAATGAAGGCCAAAATATCATGATAGGATGTAATGACAGTGGAAGACAAAAGATCATGATGGGATGTAATTATAGTGGAGGAAAAAATATCACGGTAGGATATAATGTCACTGGAGGACAAAATATAATTTTAGAAAGGGATGCCGGACATAATGTCACTGAACGACGGGAGGCCGGCGTGAATCACGGTGATGAAGGGGGACAAAATGTACAAAAGAGATCGGATGACCGTGATCGACCAGGTGTCCATGATGGTGGAAATGTTAATTTTGATGGGAGAAATGTTAATGAGGCATTGAACGTCAATGAAGGACCAAATAATAATATAGAGCAAGGTATAAATGAAAAACAAAATGATAATGTAAGACATGATATTGAAATTCAAAATGTGTCAAAAAGAAATAATCATGAGTTTCTTAAAACCATGTACTTTAATGCTCGTAGTATTAGAAACAAATTTCAAGAAATACAGGCATATGTCAAAAGCGAAAATCTCGATATGATAGGAATAACTGAGACATGGTTAAATGGTACAGAGTTCGAAGCTGAATTTAATATTGCGGGATTTAAACACTTTCATCAGGATAGAAACCACAAGAAAGGTGGGGGTGTTCTATTGTACGTTAAAAACAATGTTCATGCTTGTGTTTTAGAGAAAGTGAAACAGAATGCATATGATAGTTTGTGGGTTGAGTTAACCCAAACAAATGGAAAAAAAATGAATATAGGTGTAATATATAGGCCAAAGACATTATCATTAGCAGACGACAAACTGTTATTTCAAGAACTGTCTAGTTTCTGCAACCGGGATTTATTGATAATGGGTGATTTCAATTTTACTGACATTGATTGGATGACCCTTGAACATGGCCATATAGGTAGTCGCTTGTTTGATTTTCTTGGTGACAATTACTTAATTCAGCATGGAAAAGAGCCCACAAGATATGGAAACTTACTCGATCTTTTGATCACTAGCCGCGAAAGCATGGTAACTGATGTAGAAGTCAGTGAATCTGTTGCAAATAGCGATCACAACCTAGTTAGATTCAAACTCCTAAACAATTTTAGAATAGATACTTGTGTTTCTAAAATACCCGACGATTTCAGTAAAGCTCAGTTCATGGGACTACGTCAGGAGCTTCAGCTTACAGATTGGGAGGCAAAATTAAACGAAAGACCTGTAGATCAGATGTGGGAAATATTTCAAAATACGCTCACTAAGATGATTCAAACTTACATTCCTTTTAAGGACAGACGTCCCCCAAATCAGGCTCGCCCAAAGTGGCTCGACAAAGAAACTGAAAAAAGTATTGCTAAAAAGAGACAGGCTTATAAGAAATATAAGCGCTCGGGTGCATCTAATGACTATGAAAGTTATGTATCAATACAGAGAGATTTAAAAAAGACAATAAGAAAAAGAAAACGACAATACGAAATGAACATCGCTGAGAAATCCAAAGAGAATCCCAAAGAATTCTATAGTTACATTAGAGATAAAAAGGGTGTTAGGAATCACATTGGTCCACTATTATCTGCTGACGGTCAACTTGAATATTCAAATGAAGGAATGTGTAATATCTTAAACAATTATTTTAGCTCGGTATTCGTAAACGAAACACCTCAAGGTGAATTCCAAACTGAAACCTGTGAAAAGTCTAGGGTAAACTTACTACGGTAAATATAACAAAAGAAAAAATTAAAAGGTGTATAGACAAACTCAAAGTTAATCAAACACCAGGGCCTGACGGTTGGCATCCAAGAATCTTAAAGGAAATGAAAAATGAGATTGTTGTTCCATTAGAAATTATTTTCAAGAAATCCATCATATCCGGAGATGTCCCAAGAGAATGGAAGCTAGCTAACGTTACTCCCATTTTTAAAAAAAGGTGACAAAAAGAAACCAAATAACTATAGGCCTATAAGTTTGACTTCAATCGTAGGGAAAAATGATGGAAACTATCATCAGAGATGCTATCGAACATCATTTAGAAAGTAACCGTTTGATAAATGATAGCCAGCATGGTTTCAGATGGAAACGTTCTTGCGTGACTAACTTACTCGAATTCTACAACACAGTTATCTCGAATTATGACAAAAGAAACAATATAGATTTAGTATATCTAGACTTTGCAAAAGCTTTTGATACCGTCCCACACAAAAGACTACTAACTAAATTAGCTTTGCATGGAATAAGTGGTAGCCTATTAGGTTGGACTAGTAATTGGTTGAATGGTCGAAAACAGAGAGTTGTTTTAAATGGAAAAACTTCTGGATGGAAAAGTGTTGCAAGTGGAGTTCCTCAGGGTTCCGTTCTTGGGCCACTTCTATTCATAGTATATATAAATGATATAGACCATGGACTAAAATCTACTATTTCCAAATTTGTTGATGATACAAAACTGTGCAGAGTGGCAAATGATCACTCAAACCAATTAGATATTCAAGAAGATTTAGATAAATTACAGCAATGGTCTGAAAAGTGGCTAATGAAATTTAACACAAGTAAATGCAAGGTAATGCACATAGGTAAAAATAACAGTAAGTATGATTACAAGTTATTTGGAAATTCGTTAACAAAAGTGGATAGTGAAAAAGATCTCAGCGTTATTATCAGTAACGACCTCAAATCATCCAAGCAGTGTATTTCAGCCTCTGAGAAAGCAAATAAGATTCTAGGACTCATTGCACGATCTTTTGATTTCAAAAGTCCATCACTCATTAACAAGCTATATAAATCGTTAGTTTGTCCACATTTGGAATATGCTGTTTCCGTATGGTCACCGAATCTCATTAAAGACATTGACAGACTGGAAAAAGTACAACGGCGAGCCACAAAACTGATTCCAAATATCAAAAATAAATCATACGAAAATCGACTAAAACATATGAATCTGTTTTCCCTAAAAAAGCGTAGACTCAGAGGTGACTTGATACAGGTCTTTAAAATTCTAAAGGGAATTGACATCAAGAGTGACCAAATTTTTACATTGAATGAGAATCAGACAAGAAACAATGGTCTCAAACTGTCCGGAAATAGATTCAATTTGGAAGTAGGTAGAAACACTTTGCCAACCGTGTAGTTAATGAATGGAATAAACTTCATGCACAGGTAGTGCAATGTAGTTCAGTTCGAAGCTTTAAGAATCATTTAAATAAATACCTAAGTAAGATGCTGTAATGATTTTAATTTATCTTATATTATTTGTTTTTGTTTTGTTATAATTTTCTGTCTGATTTTCATTTATTATTAGTTATATGGGGTATTGGGGTATTGGCTGCTTGTTATTGTGGCAAAGTAGCATGCAGTCGATACTTTAGGGTCTATATGGGGCGCCCCTACGGACCAGAGCCACACATCATTTTGTCTATGATAGAAGAAATTCTGTTCATAGAGAAATGATGACACTTTTATACTACGACTGTCCCTCCGTTATGCTGTCCCCCAACCCCTTGTTGCTGTCCTGTACCATTTCTCTGAGTATTCTCTTTCTGTGATGGGGGAATTCCCTGTGGTGGGGGAAAAGAATACTGCCACCAAGTATCCCACTTGGATCGTATGAGGCGAGAAGAAAGGGACGGGGAGAGGGACTAGGCATCCTTCTCCCTGTAGCCCCATGGGGCATATAACCTAAAAAGAAAAGTGAAGGCATAAGGGGTGCTGGAGGGCCTCGGGCCAGCACCCTAAGGTTTGGGTCTTTTAATGTGCGTGGATGTGGTACAGATGAGAGTAAAAGGGAAGAGATAGGTAGTATGTTTGTGAGAAGAAAGATGGATGTGTTGGCTTTGAGTGAAACTAAGTTGAAAGGGAAGGGTGAGTGTAAGTTTGGGCGTGTAAGTGGGAGGTTATCAGGAGTGAAGAGAGGGCGAGGGAGGGAAGGGGTGGCTATTCTAGTAAGTGAGGAGATAGGTAAACAGGTAGTGGAGTGGAAGGAGGTTTCCTCAAGGATAATGTGGATGAAGGTGAAACTGGGAAAGGAGATGTGGGTCTTTGTAAGTGCATATGGGCCTGGCAGTGAGAAGAGCGTGGAAGAAAGGGAGGCCTTTTGGATAGATTTAAATGAGTGCATAGAGGGTTTAGGAAGAAATGTCAATGTAATAGTACTGGGAGACCTTAATGCTAGGGTGGGAAATGGTCCAATCGATGGAGTGGTTGGGAAGTGTGGAGTTCCAGGAAAGAATCGTAGTGGAGAGTGAATGGTGGAAGTGTGTCTAGAGAGTGTTGATAGAAAATACAGTGTTTCGGAAGAAAGTCAAGCATAAGTACACATGGGAGAGGGTGGTGGAGGGAGGGTGGTAGATAGAGCGCTAATGGATTATGTAGTGGTAAATAGGATTATGATAGGAAGAGTTAAGGAGGTACATGTGCTAAGGGGAGAGGGTGGGGGAATATCAGATCATTTTTTGGTGGAAGGTAAGCTGAGAGTGGAGGATAGATGGAGAAAGAGGAAAGGGACAAAAGGTAGGGAGGTTGTTAGAGTGAACTCCATGAATGAAAAGGAAAAGGAGAAGGAGTACGAAAAGAAGCTGAAGGAGGAGTGGGAGGGAGTAAAGGATGGAGCAGAGATGGGTGTGGAGGAGGAATGGGGATGGTTCAAGGAGGGAGTCTTAAAGTGTGCAAGGATGGTGTGTGGAACAAGAAGGACAGGGGGAAATAGAAGAAAGGGTAGTGAATGGTGGGATGAGGAAACAAAGAAGGTTGTAGAGGAGAAGCGAGCATTCACAGATTGGTTACAAAAGAGGACGGGGGAGTCATATGAGACGTACAAAGAAAAGAAAAGAGAAGTAAAGCAAAAGGTAAAGGAGGCAAAGAGGAGAGCAGATGTGAAGTAAGATGTAGGAGTATGACAGAAAATTTTGAAAGTAATAAAAAGATGTTTTGGAAAGAAATTAAGAGAGGAAGAGGCGAATCAAGTAGGGAAGAAAAGGTAAAAGGTACAGATGGAGAGATGATAATGGAAGAGATGGCAGTAAGGGGAAGATGGGCAGAATATTTTAGGGAGTTGCTAAATGTGAAGGAGGATAGGGAAGGAAAGATAGCTGCAGTGGGAAATGCGAAGAAAATGAGAGTGATGAGTGAGGAGAATGGAGGAGAAATAGGGAAGGATGAGGTGAAGGCAGTTGTAAAGATGATGAAAGCAGGTAAGGCACCTGGTCTGGATGGATGCCATGCAGAATGTCTGAAAAAGGGAGGTTCAGTGATGGTGGACTGGTTGGTGAGGTTATTTAATGTTTGCTGGAGAGAGAGTAGAGTACCGGAGGACTGGAGAAGTGCCTGTATAGTTCCTCTTTACAAGGGAAAAGGGGACAAGTGTGAATGTAGTAGTTTCAGAGAGATTAGCCTGTTAAGTGTAGTAGGGAAGGCTTATGGGAGGATCTTAATTGAGAGGATTAGGAGAGGAACAGAAGGAGTAATTGGTGAGGAACAGTGTGGTTTTAGGACAGGTAGAGGTTGTGTAGATCAGATCTTTGTGGTAAGACAGATATGTGAGAAAGCTATAGGAAAGGGGAAGGATGTTTTTTGGGCTTTTATGGATCTGGAAAAGGCTTATGATAGGGTAGACAGAAAGGCACTGTGGGAGGTTATGCAGATTTATGGGATAGGAGGAAAGCTTTTGGGAGCTGTCAAGAGTTTTTATGAGAGTAGTAGAGCTTGTGTCAGGATTAGAAATGGAGAGAGTGAGTGGTTTGAAGTAAAGGTGGGACTTCGTCAAGGATGCGTTATGTCGCCCTGGCTGTTCAACTTATACATGGATGGGGTGGTGCGAGAGGTGAATGCTAGGGTAGTGGGTCAGGGATTGGAGATGGTTAAAGAAAATGGAGAAAAGTGGGAGGTGAGCCAGCTGTTGTTTGCGGACGACACTGCGCTTGTGGCAGGGTCAGAGGAGGGATTGAGGAAGCTGGTGGCAGAGTTTGGGAGAGTATGTGATAGAAGAAAGCTGAAGATAAATGTGGGTAAAAGTAAGGTGATGAGATGTACAAGGGGTGAAAGTGGCAGTAGACTGGAAGTGAACATTAAGGGAGAGCGACTGGAGGAAGTGGATAGTTTTAGATACTTGGGTGCAAGTGTAGCAGGAAAAGGTGGAGTGAAGGTGGAGGTAGAATGTAGATTGAGAGAAGCGAGTAAATGCCTTGGTGAATTAAAGAGTGTAATGAGGAATAGACATTTGGGAATGGATGCGAAGAGGAGACTGTATGAAGGAGTGATTGTGCCAACAGCACTGTATGGGGCAGAAACATGGAACATAAGAGAGGAAGAGAGAAGGAGTTTGAATGTATTTACCTAGTTGTATTTTGCGGGAAGGGGAGCTATGCTCGTGTTGTCCCGCCTTTGTATCTTGCAGTGTCTAGTTTGTTTTTAAACTCATGAATGGTTTTTGCGCATACTATTTCATTGTCCAGTTTGTTCCAAGTGTCCAAAACTCTATGAGGAAAACTGTTTTTCTTCAGTTCTCTTCTATAGCTATGTTTTTTTATTTTCTTTCCATGTCCTCTTGTGTTTCTTTTGTCCCAGTTAAGTAAGTTCTCACTATCGAGTACCTCTGTGCCTTTCATGATTCTGTAGATGGTCAATAGGTCACCTCTCTCTCTTCTTTGCTCCAGTGTCGGTAACTCCAGTTTAGCCAATCTCTCTTCGTATGATAGGTTTGCAAGTGCAGGTGCCATTTTTGTAGCTGCTCTTTGGATTCTTTCTATTTTCTTTATATTCTTTTTGGTACTGGGGGACCACAATGTCGCTGCATACTCTAATCTAGGCCTTATCAATGTAACCAATATTTTTTTCATCATGTCTTCGTCCAAGTATGTAAACGCCACTTTTATTGATCTTAGCAAGTTGTAAGTCTCCCCGACAATTTTGTTAATCTGTATATCATAGGACAAGTCGTTCGTGATAATTACTCCCAAATCTTTTTCAGATCCTACTTTCTTTACTTCTTTGGTTCCAATTGTATATTTTCCTGATATTCTGTTTTTGCTTTTTCCAAACTCCATTATGCTACACTTCTTCGTATTAAAGTCCACTTCCCATTTCTGACTCCAGTTCCATACCCTATTTAGGTCTTCTTGCAGTGCTTCACAGTCCTCATCAGTTTCTATTTTCCTTAGCAGTTTGGCGTCATCGGCAAAGAAGCTCATGTAGCAGTTCACGTCCTCATCCATGTCATTCATATAGATAGCAAACATTATTGGTGCCAGCACAGATCCTTGCGGTACTCCACTGATCACCTCTTTCCAGTCTGAATATTTTTCTCTGAGCACTACTCTCATCTTTCTACCAGTCAGAAAGTCCTCTATCCATTTTAGTAGGTTTCCCTGTATTCCTCCTATGTGTTCCAGTTTTTTTAGTAGTTTTCTGTGTGGTACTTTGTCAAAGGCTTTTTGCAAGTCTAGGAATGCACAATCAGCCCATCCATTTCTTTCTTGCACTATGTCTATTAGTCTTGAGTAAAAGCATATTAAGTTTGTGGAGCATGATCTTCCTTGTCTGAATCCGAATTGTCTTGGGTTTAATATGTCATTGTCTTCCAGATGTTTTACCCATCTATTCTTGATTATTTTCTCACAAATTTTGGCAATGGTGCTTGTTAGTGATACTGGCCTATAGTTGGTGGGTTCTTCTTTGTTTCCTCCTTTGTGTATTGGTACAATGTTAGCGTTTTTCCAGTCCTCGGGTATCTTTCCTTCTTTGAGTGAGCTGTTTATTAAGATGTGTATTTTGTCTGTTAGTTCTTCTTTGCACTCCTTTAGAATCCAATTTGCAATACCGTCCGGGCCATGTGATTTTCTGACATCCAGCCTTGATAAATGTTCTGATATTTCCTTTAGTGATGCTGTAAACTCATTCATGAGGGGAGATTTCTTGTTTTTGTCTATGTCACAATTCGGTATTTTCTCTCTGGTGAAAACAGATTTAAAGTGATTGTTCATGACTTCGGCCATCTCTAAATCTTCTGTGTATTCTATGTTTCCTTGGCATAGTTTCACCAATTCCTGTTTGTTTTTAAGTTTACCATTCACATACCGATAGAATAGTTTGGGTTGCTCTTTGCATTTGTCTATAATATCCTTCTCATGGTTCCTTTTCTCCTCTCTTCTCACATTAACATACTCATTTCTATAGTTAACATAAATTTGCCATTTGCTTTGTTTTTTGTCTTTTCTCCACTTTTTCCAAGCTTTGTCCCTTCTGTCTTTTGCCTCACTGCATCTTTTGTTGAACCAACATTTAATGTACTCTCTCTCTCGCTTTTGTCTTGGTACATGCCTGTTTACCCCTTCATTGTAGTTTTCCATCAATATATTCCATTTCTCTTCCACTGCTGTTTCTTCCCTGTAAAATATTTCCCAGTTTGCATTCCGGAAGAATGTCTTTAGTTTTGTAAAGTCTGTTTTGTTGTACCTCAGTCTTCCTTTCCTATGCTTTTCGTTCCTCTCTATGTCTATTTCTTCCTTTAGTATAGTTTCGATGAGTACATGGTCACTCTTTCCAATGTGTTTGAGATGAGGTGTCTGAGAAGTATCGTGGGGGTTACTAGGCTGGATAGAGTGAGAAATGAGGAGGTGAGGAGGAGAACAGGGGTGAAAAAGGATTTGGGAGATAGGGTTGATGAAAGAATATTAGGATGGTTTGGACACATGGAAAGAATGAGTGAAGAAAGACTAGTAAAAGAGGTATGGAAGGCAGATGTGGAGGGAGTGAACATGAGGGGACGTCCTAGGATGAGGTGGATGGATGGGGTGAAGGGGGCTTTGGGGAAGAGGGGAATGTCTGTTGAGGAAGGAAGGGAGAGGACGGAAGACAGAGGTGAGTGGAGTATGGTTGTATATGGATGATGTTGTGATTGCATGAGGAGGAATGGGCGGGGGGGTGGGGGGTGGGGTAGTATGCGTGAGTAAATTTTGACGCAGCCCGAAGGGATTTCTCCCCTTCCTCTCCTTATATGCAAGGGGGGGCGGAGAGGGGGGGTCGCCGATTAAATGAAGCGGCCTTGCTGTGGATGTGCTGTGTCTTGCGACACTGCTTCTGACCCAGGGCGGTGGGCAGGGTGCAGGGATGACCCGTCATCCAGGAGGTGCTCAGATGAGAGGGAGGGTGGGAGGGGTGTGGAGTGTATTTAGGGATGAAATGGGTGGGAATGTTTTTATGCCTTTCCCTTTTTGGCTACCTCCCTTGGAAGGGGGAAAATCCTCGGTATATGTATGTATGTATGTATATGTCAATTTATTATTATTTACTATTTACCTGTTTGTTTATTATTTAACTATACCTATGCATTTATTTATGTATTTTATTTGTTATTTACATTATCATAGTTTTTATTTATTATTTTATTATGAATATGATTTTTTTTTTCGCATCCGACCTAGATAAGGATCAAAAGGTCTCCTGTCGGCATGCTCCGCCTTTGTAATCCTTTGTAAGAGATATTGCAATCTATTATTTAATCAATGCGAATTACATAAAGAACTGAGATGGAGCAATAACTATATATAATAGGCAGATTTTATATACAAAACAGGACATCCTCAAAAAGGGTAATAAACGAATGAAAAGTTTCTGTCCTGATTTATCTTGTGCCGGCTTTTCTGGATAATATATATATTATCAGAGAATATTTTGGTTGAAACCCTTATATATTGTAAGTATATTATCCTAATTTTGCAGGATAATGAAGCTGTTATTTTTTTATTTGTGAGTATAAATTAGTGGGAGGTGATTGGTGCTTTGATTGGTGATGGGTAACTTTTGTATTGCTTGTAAAATCCTATGCTTATATCTGACCTTAAATAATTCCTTATATTTAGTAGTTGGTTATATTACTCCATATACAAGAGATATATAATGGGATAATATTCGGATTTTATTGTTGTGTTCTTGTAGTAGGTAAGGTGTACTTAGTTACTGTGATTGTGGACCAAAATATTCAGTAGAATTACATTGATTTTAATTTGCTTTTCATAGGTATACATTTTTCATTTATTATTGACTTCATTCATTGAATGAATTTTAGAACTTGTGTGCCCATATTTTTGGTGCATACCCAGCTTCATTACTTATTTCAGATGTGATTTTCCTTATTGGATATTAATGTAGAAACGTTTTTTTTGTGTATTGTTTAGGAATGGTGAAAATCATGTTCTTTATTATAGGGGTGATTTGAATTTTTTGCAGGATTAGATCAAGATACCCTCCTAGTAGCGACGAGGAAGAGGACTATGTTCCAAAAGCAAAAAGAAAGTTGGCCAAAGCACCTGCAATCCAAAAGATGCCATCAGTTGTGTCAGTGAACATTCCGCAATTCGACACGTTTGACGATGCAGTGGGTGTGTCTGACATATTAATTGATACATGCAGCCTAGCTCCAACCAGTACCCCAATTAGAGTGTCAACAGCACCCGTTTCAACAGCACCCGTTAGCTCAGGTATCATGTTCGACAATGCAGGGGGTGTGTCTGACATATTAATTCATACATCCAGCCTAGCTCCAACCAGTACTCCAATTAGAGCGTCAACAGCACCCGTTTCAACAGCACCCGTTAACTCAGGTATCTGTTTATCTGTTAAACCTATTTCAGTCAATTTCTATCGAAAAAATAATATATTTAAAATTTCTTGCTTTGTTTTAAAAAAATATTCTTAGCACTAGTTCTGGTGGTAACTTTTACTGGTTTGAAGCTATGCTAGAGTTATTAACTTTTCCAAATAATATACATACATATACCAAGGCTTTTTCCCTCTTTAAGGGGGGTAGCCAAAAAAGAACAAGGCATAAAATCACTCCCACCCTTTCCATCCCCACACCCGACTCCCCTCCACCCTCCCTCCCATCTTAGCCCTCCTGGATGATTATAGATGATAATATAGATTCTAATGGATGATAATATAGATTCTAATGGATGATAATATAGATTCTATGGATGATAATATAGATTCTACTTAATTTCAATTAAGGGCTGCTTATCATTTCTGTCATATGAATGATTGAATGTACTTCTCATTCTCAAAAGTTGTGAAATAATTTATTTTTATGCTAACCGGATGAGCTTAGTACAATGTTAATATTTTTTTTGTGTAAGATGCAAGATAATTTTAAAAATAAAAAGTTTATGGTATTCATTTTGCGTATTTTACCCTTTTTGCAGCGCGAAATGTAGAGTTTCTTACCATTTTAACGGAATTGAAACATGATCTGGAGGAGCTACGTGCTGAGGTGAGAGCCTGCAGAGCAGAGCTGCAGAAGCTCAATAAAACGAGCGGAAAGGTTGATGACGCTGAGCTTCCAATGCAGTTGCCACTCACCTCCTTAGAGGAGTTTGACGTATTCGAGGGCTGGTTAAATGAAGATAAAAAACACCAAAAGATATTGGTAAGAACGTTTTTTCAATGTACGCTAGCTTTTCTGAAATTATCTAGATTAATATGCGACAAAAAAGGAGTACCACTCAGATGCATTTAATCGTTTGCCAATTACTTCTGTTAGAAAATTATGATGACTCTGTCTAAATATTGTATTTACCAACGTTTCTTATATTGTCTAGTGTCTGTAGAACGTACCTTATTTATTGTCATGTTTTACACGAGTACATACAATAGCATTTTAAGGATTGTTACTGGTAATTCTGACCCAACTACGATTGTGTCATTTTAGAGGGCACATTTTGTTGCTGCAGTTATTTTCTAGGTGTCTCTTTGTTTTTAATTTATTATTGCTATTCAACTTTTAAATACTTCTTTTAGGCTCCATCCTGCTCCCTAACCCGGCTTCTCTTTCTAATAATTGTCTCTGCTTAAGTTTGTCATTCATAGTTCATTTCTGTGTAATACCTCTTCTACTTCAGGAGAACAAGCTCTGCTTGATTGGAGGCTTTGACCTACGGGACTGCGTCAGGAGGATGGGCTCTTCGCTACTAAGCCACCTGCTCCAGGTCAAATTCAACTGGATTGGAACGAAGGGCTGGAAGAGCAAGGATGATACGGAGGCAAAACGGGGTTTTAAATCCACAACGCTGTCTACAGTCTGGATTGGTATGTTTTATCTTTCGTCTAAGAGAACTATTTTTTAATGAATATTGATATCGAAATACTGGTGATATGTATGGGGAATGAATAGCATCATTTTCGTTAATAATTTTTGATTCTTGTTTACAGTTTGAGATTGTTGAAAGTGCATCAGATGCCCCTTGTTATATTAAACGAATAACCCGGGTATATGGGGGCCATTGGGGGGTTGTTTTTAATAATGTCAAGATTCTATATATCGACCCTATTTTGGTTTACTTGTTAGGGTGCTGAAATATGGTTTTGGGCACAATGATCACTAACGTAATTTATTGAAGTTATTAGCTATAGGTGTTTACACTGTCTATTTCACATGTTTCTGCATGATTGTTTTTTTTGTTATATCCCTTGTGTCTTACTTTAGTAGGCATTTAAATAAATAAACGTCGAATTGGATCTATTTCTAATACTATGCATTTCTTGCAAGCTTGTTAGCAAGCAGTACTTACTGAAACCTAATCTTAGTACAAAAAACTTATAATTCCCCGTAAATGTTTTGAACTTTTATGTAGATCAAAATCTATTTCTTTTTCAGCTTTCTTCACTCGTTTTAAGGAAAAATACTAACTTAGAGGTTCTGAATGTCTTATCAATTCTATTTGTTCAACTGATTTTTAAATATCTATTAACATAGTTAATTCTTTCCATTTTTCAGGTGCTATCCTCCATTTAACTTGCATTGAAGGTGCTGTGCAAGCCCATGTAGAGCGGGAAATCATGATTTATCTGAGAAATGCCTCAGACAGATGTGGAGGCAGAAAAAGGAGAGAGCAGAACTCTGCTACATCCGTTTGACAATAGAAGTCTTAATTGGTCTTAGTTTAAAATAAGTATAATGCCATTAAGTCAGACCCAGTCGACACCTAGAAGTCAGATAACGTACAACATACATAGTTCTTCTGTACAATTGCAAATAAAATAATATTTGTTAAATTAATATTTCTTGTTATTGTGTATTCACCTGGTCTTTGGATCACGTGTTGGACTCGTGATCGACAGCTATTACTATATATTAGACATTTGTGAAAATGACAATTGGTTCTAATGCATTTGCCTAATTCCAAACACTAAATTAAAATGATCACATGTAAAATGAAATTCTGCCGAAATATATGACCAATTTAACGGGTGCTGAGAATTTGTTTCCAAATTTGTGTATGTCTAGGATATATGCGATATGCGAAATATCAAAATGTAAGCTTATTAATATCAGAGACAAACGCCATGTTTACTATGTCTGTTTATAACGGACTGAGTTTTAGACAAAGGCTGTATAAACATTGACTAATCATTTGTGTGTGTGTTAGTCGCTGATAATTATAGTTTGTACATTCAATTTTGGCATCGTGTATATATAATAGTTATTCAAACAATTTTAGCAAATTTAGAAATTATGATTTCTCAGCACCAGTGATATTTGTGGTTAACCGTGAATGAGCCATTGCCGGGGGCGATAACATTTGCCATAACTGGGCCGTATCTGTATATAAATGGCTGCGTTAAGGGAATCCCAAAAAGGCCCAGAACCGGCTGCCGTAACCGGCCCATTATTGGACTTGAACCGGGTCCATTAAGGAAAACCTGAAAGGGGCCAGAACTGGTCCCTTTGTTGACCATTGACGGCAGCCATAACCGGCCCATTTAAAAGCCTGTGTGCAAACACTGCCGATGCCATTAAGGTTCCAAAACGGTACCGTTACGGAATAACGGCAAGCCTGAATAGGCCCACTTTTGGCTAAGAGGGAAACCAGAAATAAGCATAAAGCGGGCCATTTCGGGCATGTTTACTAGGATAGTACCTATATATAAAGGGGGAAATATAGAAGACCCTAACAACTATAGACCAGTCTCTCTAACAAGTACAATAGCAAAAATTTGTGAAAGAATTATCAAAAGTAGATGGGTAAAATATTTAGAAAAAAATGGCATGCTAAATCCAAGGCAATATGGTTTTAGACAAGGACAATCATGCGTCACCAATTTAATATGTTTCTATTCAAGGCTAATAGATATAATACAAGAAAGAGATGGATGGGCTGATTGTGCATTTCTAGACCTAAAAAAAAGCTTTTGACAAAGTACCACAAGAAATTGCTTAAGAAATTAGAAACTGAAGGGGGAATACAGGGCAATCTGCTTAAATGGATGGGAGACTTTTTGCAAGAAAGAAAAATGAGAGTAGTGATAAGAGACAAACACTCAAAATGGGATGAAGTAATAAGCAGTGTTCCACAAGGAACAGTTCTGGCCCCAATAATGTTTGCTATATACAGTATATTAATTATATGGATGAAGAAATTGAAAGTTATATGAACTTCTTTGCAGATGATGCAAAACTATTAAAAAAAAAAGTGAACACGGAAGAAGATTGTGAGTCACTACAGAGTGATTTAAATAAAGTATGGGAATGGAGTAGGAAGTGGGAGATGGAGTTCAACACTAAAAAGTGTAGTATAATGGAATTTGGAAAAAGCAAAAACAGAATAACAGGATCATATAAATTGGGAGAAGAAGGAATATAAAAAGTAGAAAATGAGAAGGACCTCGGAGTCATTGTTATGAATAATATGTCACCTGAGAAACATATAAATAAGATTTTTGGAGAAACTTATAATTTAATAAGAACAATCAAAGTGGCATTTACATACCTGGATGAAGAAATGGTGAAGAAAATTCTAATCACTCTGATAAGATCAAGATTGGAATATGCTGCAACGATGTGGTCACCAAGTACAAAAAAAATTATAAAAAAACTTGAAAGAATACAAAGAGCAATTACAATTTTTTTTGGCACCAACACTCTCAAAACTATCATATGAAGAGAGACTAGCAAAACTTGAACTACAGACACTAGAGCAAAGAAGAGAGGAGATTTGATAGCTATTTACAGAATCATGAAAGGCATGGAAATTATTGATAGAGAGAATCTGATAAAATGGGATGATAGAAATACAAGAGGACACGGAAAGAAAATCAAGAAAGACAGCTATAGAAGAGATGTGAAAAAGAACAGCTTTCCTCACAGAGTAATAGACAGTTGGAACAAGTTAGATGAGAAAGTGGTGTGTGCAAAAACAATACATGAATTTAAAAATAGTTTAGATAAAATGAGATATGAAGATGGGACACCATGAGCATAGCTCCCCTTCCCGTAAAATACAACTAGGTAAATACACACACACACACGTTGCAACAAATTACTGCACGTTGCTGTTCGTTTGCAATTCACGATTGTGCTGCCTATAATTCACTTACAATAATATATATACTGTATGTGTGTGTGTACACTAGGGAATTTTTAGGTATGTATCATTTTTATAATCCGCTCTGGCAACACTGTTACACCAACGCTCACTCGCTCAATTTAACGGAAAATTCAATTTAGCAGACTGGACCTTGGCTGAATTAGTTCATTAAATCGGGCTTCTACTGTATATCAATGGCTAATAAGAAGACAAGAGGTCATCTTATCAACAGTCTGCCCTTCTTTTGTGAAAAATACATAGAAAAATAACAACCTGAGAGAGAGAGAGAATGAGGAGAAGAGAGGAAGAGAGAGAGAGAGAGAGAGAGAGAGAGAGAGAGAGAGAGAGAGAGAGAGAGAGAGAGAGAGAGAGACAGAGTGGAGAGAGAGAATAGAAAAATAACAACCTGAGAGAGAGAGAGAATGAAGAGAAGAGAGAGAGAGAGAGAGAGAGAGAGAGAGAGAGAGAGAGAGAGAGAGAGGTGAGAGAGAGAGAGAGGTGAGAGAGAGAGAGAGGTGAGAGAGAGAGAGAGGGAGGGAGAGAGAGGGAGAGAGAGAGAGGGAGAGAGAGAGGGAGAGAGAGGGAGGGAGAGAGAGAGAGAGAGAGAGAGAGAGAGAGAGAGAGTGAGAGGAAGAGAGAGAGTGAGAGGAAGCGAGAATGAGAGAGGAAGAGAGAATGAGAGAGGAAGAGGGAATGAGAGAGGAAGAGGGAATGAGAGAGGAAGAGAGAATGAGAGAGAGAGAGAGAGAGAGAGAGAGAGAGAGAGAGAGAGAGAGAGAGAGAGAGAGAGAGTGAGAGGAGTGGGGAAGAGGAGAGAAAAAGAGGAATAGAAAAAGAGGAAGAGAAAAAGAGGAAGAGAAAAAGAGGAAGAGAAAAAGAGGAGAAAAAGAGAGGAGAGAAAAAGAGAAAGAAAAACGAGAAAGAAAAACGAGAAACAAAATAGAGGAATCATAATATCACTGGCACTCCGACCGATAGACACCCTTCTTTCTTCTGGGACCTGACCTTTGGCGCCATCGGGCTTCTTGGGCGCTGCCCAGTGCTGGTGCTGTTGCTGGTGTTGTGGCGACAGCTCCTTCCTCTCGTATAATAGGTGGTGGTGGTGGGCAGAGTCCTTCCTCCACTGGCCCCCACGCCTCGGCATTGTGGGCATCACATCCACCATTATCCCGATCTAAATGTGCTCATTCTGAAACAAAAGAATGAATAGATATGATATAATTTATGCATAAATGCGTCCATGATGGAAATGATTTATGAAATGAATTTTTTTTTTCTTTTTGGCTCGAAGGCCAAGCGCCGGAGCCAGTAGGCCATTCAGCGCATATTTATCTCATATAGATAAAAATTCAAGTAAAACAGTAAAAACAATAAACATTCACAAAAACACATCACAACATACACTCACAAGCACTCATATACACAATCTTAAATTTCATAAAATAAACCGATGTCTTTCAAAAACTTTACAACATTCTTCACATGAGCTTCCTCCCCTAAAATTTGTTTAAAAGATAAATTTGTTAAAAAAAATTGCCCTGCGCTTATTAGAGAATGCAGGGCACTGAATTAAAATGTGTTTTATTGTAAAAACTACTTGGCAAGTGGGACATTGGGGGGCCAGCCTTTCTGCTCCACTTGCCATCAACAATTTATGGGTAATGTAGGAATGGCCAATTCTCAATCTTGTTAGAACAATACTTGACCTTCTGTCCAAAGAAGGACACTTCCAAGGGTTCACCAAGGGGTGAATCTCTTTTAATTTATAACTACCGTCCAGCCTTGTCCACTGTTCTTGCCACTTTTCCATTGTATAATGATGAATTACTTGTTTGAAGTCTGTATGTGGGATCTTTTGGTCTGTTATATGGTTGAGCCTAGTGGCGGCTTTGGCTGCAGCATCGGCCTGTTCATTTCCAGTGATACCCACATGGGACGCAACAAAAGTTTACTTTTATTTTCTTTCTGTTGTTAATGAGAATCAACCAGTCCTGTATTTCTTGGATTAAAAAGTGACGAGGTAATAATGTATTTAGAGAGGATACAATGCTCATGGAGTCTGTGAAAATAACGACGTTCTTATTACCGTATTTTTTGGACCATAAGGCGCGGGCAAAATCCTTAAAATCGGCCAAAATTGGGTGGTGCGCCTTATCGTGAGGTGCGCCTTATGTGTGGCTTCATTGCAAAAAAAATGCCTTGGACAGTGGCGTACTATTTTCACACGTTTTGTAGCTAGCCTGCCGACAGCAACAGTGCATAGGCCTAGCAAAAGTTACAACCAAGTTATAACCAAGATGCATGTATCTTGACAAGAAAATTGCGAAAACTTCGACAGTTTTCGAGTCCATGCCACCGCATTCATTAACGCTATCATGGCTATGACATGATAGCGTCTACAACAAAGACAACCATTCTACATTGGTCTAGTCTCGCTCCACTCTGACTGTAGTCATTTGGGTATTTTTTAAGTTTCGACCATGGGCGCAATATAGCAATAGAAAATTAATTATTAATTATGTAAATTAAAATGTATCAACGTAATATGCAATTTTGTGGGCGGAAAAAAAAACTCGATACAAGCAAGTATATGAACGAAGTCGGTAGCATAGGAACTGTATACCCCGCAAGCTGAGAGAGTGGTTGAAAAGCCCGCCAACGTCTCTCACGACGATGACAACGAGGACGAGCCGGATGACATTTAATTTGCAGGTAACGATTTATTAAACACAGGTTAGGTTAGACGTAGGCATCTATCATAACAAACATGGCGTACCATTCATCCGACAAGACTTCGTTAATTACGAAATCTGTTTTAGTAACTTTTTTCGTTTTTTATTTCCGCTCACAAAATTGCATATTACGTTAATACATTACAATTTACAAAATTAATAATTAATTTTCTAATGCTATATTGCGCCCATGGTCGAAACTAAAAATTTACGTTCATTTGTAATCTTGTATTTTTACGTGAATAGAGAATTCCGGGAATAAAACTGCTAATGCTGGTTTTATTCCCTACAATTCCCGTAACGTGTTTATGTTGTTTTTTAGGGGTATTGGTAGGGCAGACCATCCATGGAGGTGGTCTGATTTCACTGACCAAAATAAAAAAATATATCATTTATTTTTGTAATTTTGCTAAATCCCAAACGATTTTTCTCATTCGACAACGAAAATGATCAGTTCTGAATGCACTCACATAAGCATGATTATCCGATGACGAGACCAGCTGCGCCCTATGGTCAGGTGCGCCTTATGTAAGGACAGGGAAGAGCAAATTACGGGTGCGCCTTATGGTACGAAGCGCCTTATGGTCCGAAAAATACGGTACATGGAACAGAATTAAAAACAAATTTGAGGGCATTGCTGGCTGCCAGCAGTTCAGCAGTAAAAACAGAGCTAAAATGAGGCAACTTTCTCTTTAAAACTGTGCTATCAGATACAACAGCACAACCAACACCATCTTGGGATTTTGATCCATCTGTATAAATAAAAATTGAATCAGCATGTACTGATAAATGTTCTAAAAATTCGCTTTTTAGCTCTACAGCAGTTCTATTTTTCTTGTTTTTAAGAGGACATATTACAGTGGGGCATCGGTTCCAAGGAGGGAATTTGGGAGGCATGATCTCAGCAATTGTATTAGGAACAAGTCCTACCTTCTCTGTCCCAACTTCACATCTCACTTCTAAAGGTTTCGGCAGAGTACTTTTCCTTGGAGCTCTGTCTACCGGCTGCTTTACATATTTGAAGTTTGGATTCTGTTTTGATGTCAAGACATGAGATATATATCTAAGGCTTAATTCCTCCCTGCGAATATAGAGGGGAGGAACTCCTGCGTCCACATACAAGCTATCCACTGGAGATGTTCTATAGGCTCCCGAACAGATCCGCAAAGCCATATTGTGGACTATATCAAGCTTCTTTAATGAAGTTTTACATGCCGATCCATAAATTTGACATCCATAATCCATTTTGCTAAGGCAAAATGTTTGGTAAAGCCTTATTAAAGTTATACGATCTGCTCCCCAGTTGAAACGAGACACTACCTTTAGTATATTAAGTCGCTGTTTAACAGTGTATACAACCTCATTTATGTGATGAGTGACTGTCAACCTTTTGTCCAAAACCAGACCCAAGTATTTTACTTGATCTTCATATGGTAATATGACACCCTCTAAGAATAGTGTTGGTATCTCTTCCTTGCATCTTAGTCTGGAAAACCTTATGGTTTTTGTTTTTTCAGCAGAGAATCTGAAGCCCCTGCTATTAGCCCATGCTGTTGCTTGAATCTTTTGGCCTGTTTCTAATGTTGTCGATTTGCTGCACACAATAGCGAAGTCATCAGCATAAGCCAATCCATGAACTCCTGCGGGAACTTGTTCTAACAAACTATTAATGGCTATGCTGAAGAGTGTAGGACTCAGAACACTTCCTTGGGGAATCCCTTCCTTTTGAAGATATGTAGAAGAAAAAGAAGAGCCCACTCTGACTTTTAGATAATGATCAGACAAGAAATCCTTTAAACAATTGAACATATTACCCCCAATACCCCACTCTGCAACTTGCTTCAGAATGCCTCCCTGCCAGGTAGTATTGTAGGCATTTTTCAAGTAAAAAAACACAGCGATGCTCGAGTTCTGAATTGCAAAGCCATTCTGAATCTCACGAGTGATAAAAAGTAAGGGGTCCAGAGTGCACTTATTTCTTCTAAATCCAAACTGTCTGTTAGATAGCAGATTTTTAGATTCCAAAAACCAAACTAAACGCATATTAACCATTCTTTCATAGATCTTACAAATGCAGCTAGTGAGAGCAATAGGTCTGTAACTATGTGGGTCATGAGAGTCTTTTCCTGCCTTTAAGATTCCTATGATAATTGAAGTCTTCCAAGATTTAGGAGAAGATCCAGAAGACCAAAATTTGTTCAGCTCATTTAAAAGGAATTTCTTCGACAATATGAATAAGTGAGCAACCATGGAATAAAGAATGTCATCCTCTCCAGGAGAGGTTGGGGAGGATAAAGATAAAGCATGATCCATTTCATCCAAGGTGAAAAGGAGATTATATGCCTCCGAGTTCGTATTGGTAGGAGGAATAATCGTGGTCTTGGCTCTAATTCTTCTGAAATCATGTGAATAATGTAGTGGACTTGAAATATCAGCATAATGTCTTCCAAAAGCCTCTGCTACTTCTCTTGTATCTGATATAAAAGAGTCATTTATCTTCAGAATGGGTAAAGGAGATGGAGTAAACTTTCCTTGTAATTTTCCAATCCTATTCCATACTAAGGTAGGGGAAGAGTCATATTTAAATTTGCTAATATATTTAATGAGGGATTCCCTCCTTGCTTTCTTGAAGATTTTCTTCTGCTGTGCTCGAGCTCTTCTGTACGTTATCTTATTGACTAAACAAGGATATCTCCGATATCTCTTATAGCAAGTTCTTGTAATCTTTCTGCTTAAAGCACATTCATCGTTCCACCAGGGGACTACTGGGTGTTGAGGTTTACCAGCTGTCCTAGGAATGGAAGAGAAAGCACCAGAAAGTATCATGTCTACCAGATAATCATATGCATCAGAGTTACTACAAAAATCACTAGTCTTATAATTAATCTCTGTGGATCTCCTAAATAATTCCCAATTAGCCTCTCCTGTCTTCCATTTAGGTAAGCAACAGGAGGGAGTGTTCTTTAAATATTTGATATGGATAGGCCAGTGGTCGCTACCATGTTGATCTTCATCTATTGACCAACTGTAGTCTAATCTTAAGGATGATGAACAAATAGTTAGGTCTATAGCAGAACTTGAGTTGTGAAAGACATCAAACCTAGTTTTGGAACCATCATTCATCAAAATGACATCGTTATTATCAATAAATTCTTCAATTATATTGCCCCAGGGGTCACACCTTGATTCACCCCATAGAGGATGCTTAGCGTTAAAGTCACCCATTAGAATAAAAGGCTCAGGGAGCTGGTCAACCAAAGATTGTAGGTCATTTAACTCATACTGACAGGGGTGGTTATATGTCTACGAGTCGATCTTCAAGTTCAGGTTCCAAATACAAAGAACATAAAGTGATCCATTTAGTGGTAAAGATTTGTACTGCACAAGCCTGCAACACCGAATGTAGCTGGACACTTCTGTGGTTTACAGATTTCTTAACAATGATACCAGTACCTCCATGGGCATGGCCCCCAATCATAGGAGGAGATCTGTAAAATTTATAACTAAGTCCAACATTAGGGGATAAATCGCCAAGCATAGTTTCTTGGAGACAAATAGCAGACACATCATGTTCTTTACAGAGAATCCCAAGCTGCTCTCGATGACAATTAAAAACTTGAATATTCCATTGAATTATGGACATTATACTGTTTTCTTTTTTTTTCTTTTTTTTGGGTCTACTGGTCTGGGAAGAGAAGTCTGCGAGAGTGAGGGTCTACAAGATGGGTTCTTTTCTAATTTCTTTGCTTTCACGGGTGGCATCCTCCTCTCTGACAACGGTTCGACCGACAATGTAGAGTCTGGGTTATTAGTTCCTTTCTTAGATTGCTTATCACGATTTGGGGAAGAAGATGGAGATGAGGGTGGACTGTGGAGTCTTTTACTGCACACAGCTTCAGACTCCATAGCTTTGCTTCTGTGCGCCTCAACTAGTGAGGCACATCAGTCCGTGATCCCTTTATTGGGGAGCCTCCCCAAGTTTGGAAGGTTGGCTGATTGAGAGGAGGCTTTATTAGAGGAACCCTGTGGGGTTTCAGCAATGGGAACTTTAGGTGCCCCTCTAGATGGGGCAGGAGACATTCCCTCAACTGGGGATGGGAGAACCTCTGCAGAGGAGGGTTGAGGAGTACTACAATTTCCAAGTTGTGGAGCAGAACGATTAGGTCTAGTAGTGACTCTTTCACGTTGAGGCTTGGGTTCAGCATTTGGTTGATCCTCATTGCTTCTGTGCACCTCTACTGAGTGAGGCACACTAGTCAGCAATCCCTCTACTGGGGAGTCCTCCAGGTCTGGAAGAGAGATTGCCTGAGAGGAGGCTTCATTAGAAGAAGCCTGTGAGGTTCTAACAATAGAAACCTTAGGTGCCCCTCCAGATGGGGCAGGGGACACCCCTTCAACAAGGGGTGAGGAAACCTCCGCACAGGAGGGTTCAGAAGTATTAGAAATTCCTAGTTGAGAAGAAGAAAGACGGTTAGATTTCATAGTAACAATTTTACACTGAGGCTTGGGTTCAGTGTTAACAGAAGAATTCATATTTGCATTTTTATTTCTATTGGGTTCTACAGTTGGCTGATCCACTTTACTATTTGTTTTAACAACATCACTGTATCTTTTGGAAATACTTAATAGTCTTTTAGCATGTCCTACACTTATATGTTCTGCATGAGCTTTTAGTAGTATTTCCTGTTCCTTCTTATAAATTACACAGTTCTTATCTCTGGCATCATGCTCTTCTTTACAATTTATACAAACTGTTGGGCAGGAACAATCCCCATGTTCAGGCTGAGCACATATCATAGTTTGTCCCTTGCACATCTGCGGGAAGGATGGCCAAAACCATAGCACTTAAAGCACTGAAGGGGACGGGGCTTAAACTGCTTCACATAAACAATCTCTTTTTCTATCTCTACATAATGAGGTAGATCTTCACCACAAAAACTTAGGATAATCATAGAAGAACGAGGGATTTTAGCAACCTTCCAAACATTAGTTGGGCACATTTCTAAAATTTCTTCTTCCTCAAAGTCATACAGATCTCTATTAAAAATTACCCCTTTGGCATAACTAAAGGTATAGTGGGGTTTAACTTCCTTAATGTCGGATTTCTGTTTCAAGTTAAGTACCATGGCAGCTTGTTCATAAGATTTTACATGAATTAAGAAGGAATTTCTTCCAAATTGTGATACCTGCGAGTTAGTCAAATTACCAGAGCCAAGGTGACTCTTCAAGAATCTTCTAAAGTCGAACAAGTTAGCACATTCCTTTGCAAGAGTGATAAGCCACTTAGCTGGATTGGGAGGCCTCTGCACACTTTCCTTCCTTTCCTCTACCGGGTTTTCTGGATAAAAGATATCCAGGTTAGGTGGCACTCTAGCAACAAGTTGGGCCGAAGATTCATTTTCATTGCAATTACAGTGTATTATAATCCAACCAGGCAGCAGCTGCATTCTGATTAGAAAGAAATGAGATCCAGACTAGCCAAGCTTTAAAGTTGTCAGTTAGTTTAACCCTGATCTCTTTAATTGGTCCAAATTTATGGAACTTTTCACAAAGTCTGTATAAGTCTTATCAAGAGAGACATATTTTAGATGCAAGATTCTATGACTATTAGGGGCAGTATTTGAGCTATTTATTGGTTTCTGAGTATCTAAAGATTTATTCATCACTTCAGAATCCGTCCTAATTGTAAGTTTCTGGGCTACAGAATTATCTGTCAATGAAGTCTTAGTATTTTTACCAAAGTCCTTTTTCAAGCCAGAGTCATCAACTGGGGGTTTTACTTTTGCTGAGTCAATAGCATCAACATTAGGACTGGCAATATTAGGAGAGGGATCGGGGGGTTTAGGAGGAGGATCAGGTAGTGGTGGAGGTTTAGAATATTCAGTTTGAACAGCCGCCATGATCGTGTATATCTATGAGGCCACATCATATATTAGGAAAGAAAGATAAATGCATAGAAGATAATGCAGTTGCCTGATGCCGCAAGCAATAAAAGAAAAGTCTCTGCAGAGTCGGGAAGTTCCAGAAATGACTATTTACACATGCAGGGCATCGGAGGTGAGTTAGAGACTTTGTCAAACCGGAAGTTTGTCCTCTTTTGTTTTGTCCCATTTAGGATGGGTCCGACGTAGTCACTCTGCATGTGTACTGGATAGGTAGAAAGGAAGTCGGCAGCCTAGTACCTACCTCACAAACATGCATTCCCCAGTCGGTGGGCTTTCGGCCCTCGCAGGGAGTAGTGACCTCGCGGTATACATCCCCACTTGACTGGGTTCAGACATGTAGCTTGGGAGGCACCAAGATACCAGAACCTTCCTTAACAAGTATTAGAGAAAGATGGTGAAAAAGGAGAGTAGGGTAGCAAATATGAAGGGTAGGGATAGGGGAATTCACAAAGGAAAAGGGTGAGGGACCCCCTATCTATTCACTACCCCCCCCCCAAAAAAAAAAAAAAAAAATTGGCTCAGTTTTCGTCTGGTAGCTTAGGGCTGACCTCTCCAGTATGGTTGCACCTGGCTGGCACAGCTCAGCCCGTCCTTGCTACACGGAAGCCCCCCACTACATCAAAGTACTGGGCCTCGAGGGGGGGGGGGTCCATGATGGAAAGGGAAGGAGTAAAATGGAAGTAAATTACTGGGACACGGGGGGAGTAGGAATGAAAATGGAATAGGAAAGGGACGATCACGAAAAAGTCTAAAAGGAGGACGAGGAGAACTAAGAGGAAGAGGAGGGCGATGAAGACGAGGCCGAAGTGGAGGACAATGACGAGAAGGACGATGAGGACAGGTCCGAGGTTGAGGGCAAAAACGAGGAGGACGAGGAGGACGAGGAGGACGAGGAGGACGTGGAGGACGAGGTCTAGGAGGAAGACGTGGGTGAGGACGTAAAGGGGAACAAGGAGGGAAAGGAGAACGAAGGAGACGACAACGAGAAGGACGAGGAGAGCGACAAGGGCAAAGAAGAGGAAGACGTCGAGGAGGACGAAGACGAAGAGTAGGGCGACGAAAATGAAGAGGAGAACAAAGATGAGGACGGAAAGGAAGAGGGAGAGGAGGAGGGCAAGTAGGGCGACAAAGTGGACGAGGAGAACGAGGAAAAGGAGGAGGAAAAGGAAGAGAAGGAAATAGAGGAGAACTCTGAACACGAGGAGGCCAATGAGGAAAACTAGGAAGAAAAGGGCAAGGTAGAGGACGAAAAGTAAGAGGAGGAAGAGGAGGAAGAAGACGAGGAGGAAGAAGACGAGGAGGAAGAAGACGAGGAAGAGGAAAAGGAGGAGCAGGACGAGGTGGGTGGTGGTGGAGGACGGGGAAGAGGATGACATGGACGATGACGAGGAGGGGGAGGATAAGGAAGACGAGGACGAGGAGGAGGACGAGGAAGAGGACGAGAAGGAAGAGGAGGAGGAGGAAGACTATGAAGAAAAGCTGGTGGGCAAGGAGAAGGACAAAGAGAGGTAGGACAAAGAGGAGCAGGTGGAAGAGGAGAAGAAAGACGAAGAGGAGGAAAATGAATGGGAAAAGGAGGGCGAGGAAGAGATGGAGGAAGAAGAGAAAAAAGCGAAGAAGAAAAGAAAGAGGAAGAGGAGGACAAAGAAGAGGAGGACGACGAAGGGGTGAAGGAGGACGAAGGTGAGGAGGAGAAAGAATGTGAGGAAAACGAAGAGGAGGACGAAGAAGAAGAGGAGGAGGAGTAGGACGAGGAGGACGAGGAGAGGAGAGTGAAGGAGGGGCAGAAGAGGGCAAAGAAGCGGAGGACGAAGAGGAAGCGAAAGACTAAGAGAAGATGTTGACAAAGGAGGGGAGGGAGGAAACGGAGGTTGACGAAGAGGATAGGGAAGAAGAAGGGAGGAGGACCAAGAAGAGAGGAGGATGGGAGGATGGGTGGAAGAGGACGAGAAAGCGGGAGACGACGTGGAAGCGGAAGACAAGATATAGAGAGAGGAGGAATAGGAGGAAGAGGAGGAAGAGAAGGAGAAGGAGGAGGGGAGGAGGAGAGGTGGAAGAGTAGGAGAGGGAGGAAGAGACTGGGAGGAGGTGGAGGAGGAGAACAGGGAGGAGGGGTTGATGATGAGGAGGAGGAAAGGGATGAGGGGGCGAAGGAGAGGGAGGAGGAGGGAAGGGAGGAAAAGGAGAGGGAGGAGGAGGAAGAGGAGAGGAAGGAGGAAGAGGAGGATAGGGAGGAGGAAAGGTAGAAGGAAAGGGAGGAAGAAAAATAGGAGGAAAGGGAAGGGGAAAGGGAGGAGGAAAGGTAGGAGAGGGAGGAGGAGGAGGGAAAGGAGGAAGAGGGGGTGGAGGAGGAGGAGAGGGAAAGACGATAATGTGGATGATTATGAGGAGAAAGAGGAGGAGAAGGCAGACGAAGCGGAGGACGAGAACGAGGAGGAAGAGGACGAGAACGAGGAGGAAGAGGACGAGAACGAGGAGGAAGAGGACGAGAACGAGGAGGAAGAGGACGAGAAGGGTGAGACACCAACACAAATACTGTATTTCAAAATGGAGTTGTGTGAAATTTGATTGCGATTTGGTGATTTGCCGAGTGTTGTTCTCAACGTCTTCAACACATGTTTACCATTGCTGATCGAAGGACTGAATAGTTTGTTAATGGCAGTAGAAAGAAGGCAACGGAAGGAATGAATGCCGCTTTTCCAGCCACCTTGTCAGTTCGTTCATTATCGAGGTTGCCTACATGATGTGGTGTCTGGCAGGATGCAGATTTGAAACAGGGGGAGATTTGGATGATCCATGAATGCATTTTGTGGCTCATTGGGTGATGGGACTGCAGGCTATTTGGTGAATATGATTGGGTTACAAAGGATAAGGGGGTGGAGTGGGGAGTTCTGGATATTATATAGGGCAGAGAGAATGGCGAAGAGTTCACTGGTGAGGGGGAAGGAACCTTGTTTTGGTTGGAACCACTGCTGCGTGATCCACTCCGCTATTAGAGCGGGAGACACCTGTTGCATGAGCAGATAGGCGAGAGAGGAACTTGTCGGATTTTTTTTTTTTTTTTTTTTTTAAGTGGTTCAGGTGAGACAGAGTTGTACTGAAGGAAGTAGCCAGTGTTCGGTCCTGCAGTGTTGTAGAGGATACTTTATCAGCAATTTCCAGTGAAGACAGTGTCTGCCATTTTTATCGAGTACATGGGCAGTGAGTTCTTGTTAAATTCTTTCTGGGCTGTAAATTTTTACTAGTGTGGGAGACTGGGCTGGTAGGGGTGCTCTTGATATGGTAAAGATACTTCAATCAGGTCGAGGTACGACGGTTGTCCTCGGGATGTCCGCTTTCTGTGTAAAGTTTTTACCGTAAGAAGCACTTGTAACTGAGGCATGGGCCAACTACGGGTTCTATGGAGGAGTGGGAAGCATCTGCAGTCTAGTTTGCTCTGTAAGAGAACCTGGTACAGATTCCAGAGTGAATGTCACTGCTCTCCAACTTGTATGGGAGAATATTTTTACATCCCAATCTTGAAGGCATGATGCCTTTTGTTCAGGAGTTCCCAACCGGTGGGTCGCGGTCACAAACGTTCTAGAAGTTGCAAGGGATAATGTCGATTTCAACTCGTCAATTAGTTTTTGTGCTCGTACATATATATACTGCCTTTGCTTCAATGAAAAAAAAAAAAAAAAAAAAAAAAGCGGTCCAATGTCATTCGATGACACTGTATGCGTGCCTGTTAGAGCAAGTCCCTATGTGTATGTGCGTCTGTACTAGGGAAATAGGCAAGAATTGGTTTACTATTAGGGTGGTCGATGAATGGAATAAACTTAACCATGTAGTAAGCGCTGAAACTGTCAGTCGTTTTAAAAAACGATTAGACAACTTTATGGATGGGGATGACAGGTGGTGATGGAAACGGAGCTGCCTAGTGTAGGCTTTATGGTCTCTTGCAGTCTCCTTTATTCTTATGTATGCTTGAGTGCCTGTTCAGCTGTGCTTCAGTGTGTGTGTTCAGTCAGTGCTGTAGCGCGTTCGGTGTGTGTGCGCGCGCTCGCTGTCGACACGTGACTCACTCCCCATAATTGATTGGCCGATGAAGAATCGCGTGACTGGGATGCGGAGCCTCAGGAAATGCGCGGGGCATAAGGCAGCAATAAGTTGTGGTGATTGCGTCGTGAGTCTCATCGGTTATTAGTGCAGCACAGTCGAGTTGTGTTTAGCAGGCATGTTTGATGTTGTGGTGGTATGAGATTTTGTTTGAAAGCATATTTTTATTGCTATCCTGTCTTTTGAATTCTTAGTGATGCATTCTATTCACAGACTTGAGTCCATGGCTAAACGGCCCAGATACTCAGAATGCTACTTCAACATTAGCTTCACAATACTCGCCAACGACGCAGCGAGAAACCAGTGTGTTTGTGCCATGCTGTCCTGAGTGCAGAGTCAATAAAACCATCAAAACTCAAGCGAGCGTCATCTCGAGACGAAACATCCAGAACATCCAAAGATTTAGATTTCTTTAAACGGCATGAATGGTCCCTCAAAAGTCAGACTAGTTGCCGGTGGGGCCATTCCAGCAGCAGTGTAGCGGTAGTGCAGGCCTCGTTTGTGACGCACTGGAGATTCCGAAACAAAAAATGCCTCGCACGATTGGAGAAACTCTTATCAAACCCTGTATGTTGAAAGCAGTAAATCTTATCCTTGGGGCAGCCAGTGCAAAGAAGATGAAGCAAGTAGCCCTATCAAAAAATATCATACAGACGCGCATTTATAAAATGTCTAAGGATATGAAGGAGCAGGTTCTGACCGAAATCATAGCCTCTCCTTTGTTCTCCTTTCAACTCGACGAGTCAACGGATGCGAGATCATGTTCTCAGTTGTTTGTCTTCGTGAGATACATTCATTCAGGTAACATTAAAGACGAATTCTTGTTCTGCAATGAACTTGAAACCACAACAAACCTGATGATTTGATGGATTTTTTTTTTTTTTTCAATGAGGAAGGTCTTTTATGGGAAAACGTGTATGGCGTTTGCACGGATGGAGCACCAGGTCTGAATTCCAATCGAGAGTAAAGAGGTTAGCGCCTCAACCCAAGGGCATTCCGCTGCCTGATCCACAGATATGCTCTCGCCAGTAGGCCTAAGACTCTCCCTGTCTCTCTGCAGGAAGTGCTTGATTCTGTAATCAAAATTATGAATTATGTAGACTACAGCACACAACACTATTTAAAGAACTGTGCAAAGACATGAATGCTGACCACGAAGTCCTTTTCTACACGGCAGTACGTTGGTTATCAAGAGGAAACGTTGTTAATCGTGTCTTTGAGATGAAACATGAAATCAAGTTATTCCTGGAGGTTCAAGAAAAGAGATATCTTGTGACTCACTTTGAAGATGAAGCATGGAATTTTAAAAGGGTTCCGTACCTTGCCGACATTTTCGAACCGAATTAAACTAAATTTGAAGCTTCGAGGAAGGGAAACGCATATTCTCCTTTTTCAAGGCAGTCTCCGGGCTTTTGTTTCCAGAGTGGAGAACTGGCGTATGAAAACCAATCTTGGAAATATTATGTTCGAAAAACTTTACAGTGATGGATGAGTCCTAGGTCCAATTGGATCAGTTCCTCAACAGTGGCGATTCTAGGGGCCAGTTTTTCAGCTGGCCCCCAGGTTGCCCCCTCCCCCGTTTTTTTATATCCTATTTTAAATCACACACACACATATGTATATATAGAGCTCTCCTCCAGGAGGGAAATAGCTGTCGATCACGAGTCCAACACGTGATCCAAAGACCAAGACCAAGTGAATACACAAGTGAATATACACACACACACACACACCTTGGTATATACTACTGCGGTACCGACCGCGTCATGGCGTCACACCCAGTGGCGTTTTTTGGGTGGGGGGGGGGCATGCCCCCCCCCCCGTTTTTCAGCTGGCCCTCCCACTTTCATAGTCCTAGAATCGCCACTGTTCCTCAAGGATAAGATTACTGAACATCTTCAGTCTACAGGCGGAGTTCGAGCGACTTTTCCCTGAGCTAACAGTGGAACAGGAGACCCTGGTAAGGAACCCATTTTGCACTGCACTTAATGCATCCAGCATCCCAGATGATATATCCAAGATGAATTTCTGGAGCTAAGGAACGACTCTTCAGCTCGTTATATCTTCAAGGTGAAATCGGTGACTCAGTTCTGGTGCGCTATGTACTAGTCATACTCCAAAGTCAGCATGACAGCCCTACGTGTCCTGGTTCCATTTGTTTCTACCTACATGTGTGAAGCAAGGTTTTCAACTCTTGCTAATATAAAAACGTAGAACAGGAACAGATTGGATGTCGGGGATGGCATGAGACTGGCTCTAACAAACGCTCGACCACGAATTCCAAGGCTTACTCCTCAAATTAATCATCAGGTATCCCACAAGGTGGGTTTGATAGCCAAGAGTTAAGATTTTATCAATCTAGTTTGCCAATAAATAATTACATAATTATTGAATTATTTCTTAAATGTACCTTTCTTTCTCTCTCCTTAACAAAATTAAAGTGCAAATCAAGCTACTGATAGTAGTGGTTGATTGATTTATGAATTTTTTGGCTTGAAGGCCAAGCGTCGGAGCCGGTAGGCCATTCAGCGCACTGATAGTGGGGTCGCGTGGGTTTCAAGTTTTGGGATAAGGTGTCGCGGGTGCAAAAACGTTGGGAACCACTGCTTTAGTTGTTTTATGTAGGGAGTTCACTTCAAACTGCTGTCAAGGATGGGGCACAGATAGCGATTAGTGATGGAGTATCTCTGCAGCTCTATCTGCCAGTTTTCTTTCCTAACCCTCGTCTCCACTCACCTCCACATTTCTCACTTCATCCATTCTTGTAACCCCCACAATACTTCGTAAATACTTCAATTCACACGAATTTAGGCCCCTCCCTTCTACCTCCTTATTCCATAGTTCCTGCCTCATACAATGTCATGTTGCCTTTGCGTTCATCATGATACTCTCCATCAATCCCCTCCAGACATTTGGTTCCCTCAAGGCCCATCCGGACGATCGAGCACAGCTCGACGGGCACTTCCCCACAAACGAGCAAAGCCCACAAGCACAACCTGTAGTGTCGTCCACACGGTGCCGCCGAGCTGGCTTCGCAGTCTAACCCGGGCACAGCCAGAGTTTGTGGTCGTTCAGGTAGGACCTGCAAACTATGTGCGGTACGATAACTACCAGTATGGCGGCCGACAAAGTTCTATTAAATGTAGAATATGAGGTCTCTAACACTGATCCATAGCGGGAGCAGAGACAGACATGCCTGCCAAACACTAGAGTGATCAATGACAACCTTTGCCCCTTGCCTCCATAGGAAGCCTCGTGAGTCTCTTTTTTCTCTCCCCTCACAAGTAGTGTTCCGCGGTTTACCCACTACTCTCCATGTGGATTTTATGCCTGTTGGGGATCTGCTTCACAGGTGTCTGAAAAAGGAGGGAGGTACTGGCGCGCAGCTCTTTAGGGGCAAAATGCGGGGGGGGGGGGTGCTATACTGTACAGGTGTGGGTATCAAGGTGCTCGGCAAATGCGATCCTGTGTCGGTCTGGGGTGCTTGTACGTACGTGTGTGTATTCACCTTGGTCTATGGATCGCGTGTTGGACTCGTGATCGACAGCTATTTCCCTCCCGGAAGAGAGCTCAGAGCTCGTATGACCGATCTATGGGTAATGCTATGATCTTACACACACACCCAACTCCCCGCCCCCGAGAGTCGGAGTAACGACCCGAAGCGCAGCGATACCGAAATAATTTCGGCCTTGGGCAGGATTCGAACCAAGTACTGCCGCACCTCCGTACTGGCAGTCCAGTACTCTATCAACCGCGCCACCGAGTCGTGTGTGTGTGTGTGTGTGTGTGTGTGTGTGTGTGTGTGTGTGTGTGTGTGTGTGTGTGCGCGCGCGCATGTATGAGTGCATGTGTATGCGAGCCGCATACCTAGATGGCCGAAATGAACGTTCACGAATTGTTGACAGCAGTCCTTGACGGGTCCCGCGGGGCAGTCTCGGGTTTGATATATGGTAATCCCAGCCATATACAATCCTCCAATGGCATTATGCATCAAAGACGTCAAGACGACTCAGTCGGCCTCACGTCAGTATTCATTATTGGTCCGCGTCTCACATTGTGCCTCCCACATGCCTCACCTTTCCTCCCTATGTCAATTTATGGTATTCTTCGTTCGCACATACTTTGCTATGGAATTCAGGGGTTTGAAATTAACTTTCTTTGATCAAGTCTTGAGAAATGTGCTGCCAATGTTAGCAGTCGGGTGTTGGGTGTCTCCTGGGTGTACCAGGACTGGACGTGTGTGCGCGTGTGTGCGCGCGCGAGGGTTGGCGCACATTATTATTGGTCTTTTCATTCCACAACGTTACCTAAGCATAAGAATTGCCTCACCAAACAATTCCAATGGCCCATAATTAAAAGATAAATTACAATAGGAGATCAGTATGTCCAGCTGATATATTTCATAAATCTTAAAAACAGTGCTCAATGATTTATATATCGACAGCTTAATGCCAAGACGTACATAGTCAAGGAAGGCAATACCATTGCTTTAGTGAGACTTAAGAGAGGAATACAACGTTCCTAAGTCATTTTACCAATTAATATCTTTTTTAAGATTTATTAACATGCCAATCTACCAATCAAGGCACTTATAATCACATCTGGAGTCTAGGTGATGGGGTGTACTACTGTAACAAAAATCATGGTATCATGCAATCCTTCCCACATCCCGGTATCATCGTCTAGGGCTCCAAGAATTATACAGACCTGTTACACACTGACAAGTATGAAAATAACTGACTGTTAAGAAAGACATCTCCAATGACCAAGTTCTATTCATGCCGCATAATAATCGCAATCGTTCATTTGCATTGACAACACAACACTTACCTTAGCTAAAACAATCGAAGTAACGAAAATTTCAAAATATAATTATTCTTGCAGTTTCCAACGGAAATTTCAAAATATAATTATTCTTGCAGTTTCCAACGTAGTGCCAACACAAGTACACATTAACTGATTAAGTACAGGTACTTAGTATATGGACTAATTTCTGTCTGCGTACAATTATATTATTATCATAGTTCTACTGTATACTTGCCGTTCGAAAATATGCATCCACATGCCAATGAACATTCCTTTGAACCGTATACGAATTATATATTTTACTTACACAGGCGGATACTTCCACGTTAGAATATATTGCTCTCTTCATAATTCATTTCATTACGAACTGTAACTATGTATTAAAATGCTACAATTCACATACTTTCCAAACACGTTGTCTCTCCACGACATTAATATTATCTGGGTTGTCTTACATACGCACATTATTACTCACAACTACTTCAAGAGCTGTCCACCTCTACTTTTATATCAATCTTTCTGTGACATTCAATCCCTACTGATCACATCATGATCATGCACATGGTCTAACAACTATTCTCACTTCCTTTGATTTTTAACCTGATATTTACACTATATTACAAAACATATCCAGGTAACATTCACTCCCGTTCACAGTAACAATAATGACCATTGTTCATCAGACATCAGCAGTCAATGACAACTCTTACTTTATGATAAATTTGCACTGGAACACCGTACGACCAAGCCCTGTTTCTTTACACTCTTTACTCGTTCAGTAACGTAATTTGTTGTCCTATTCTGTCGGGAGGTCGTATTTTACTGTGTCTGTTTACGTTTCGCATACAACATGTATTTCTTCCAAAGATGGCAAATTTACACAAAATTATATTAAAAATACCCAAAGTTTAAAAAACTAGAATCGATGGTTATATGTCAATTTGTAAAAATAAAAGAACGACTATCAAAGTACTCGTAAAATTTACTCCGACGCAGTGCTCCCATGTGAGAATCAATGGAGTATCGTGTGAACAGCGGAGTGCATGGAAGATTACAGGTTGCATGTCGATCGGATATTGTGTATTCCGTTGTACATTTACTCTTCAAAATCATCACTTAAGGAAATAATCAATGAAGAATTATAAGATTCACATATGTAATAATAATGGGACCTTTCGCAGTGAGCGATTTGATACCAGACACCGCCAGATTTTGTAATTCTTCCCGGAAAATAAATACTTTTTGGGGCAAGTTTGATAAGCTAACAGAGGTGTATCGTTGTACATTATTGTGTCTGAAATTTAAGTCAATTAATTTCATGATTGCAAACGGCATATAGCATTGTTTGAGCCTCTATAATTACAGATGATATTCGTAAAACAGCCTATAATTGTATCAAGCCAAGCAATTTGTTATTTTCTACCGACTTCAATGGACGTATACTCATATATACTTTAATTTGAATGCACCAAGCAATAGTCAAATCCATGTAATGTATAGAAAATATAATTTTGCATCGAAGACTTAATTTTTCCGGTACGATTAACATTTGTCTTTCTCTTACTTTTTCTTGAATCTGACGTGCAGTCTGCCACGGCATACGTAAGATTAGTCATATTTGTTTGAAAATAGCTCCCAGCAGATCTAAGAGGCCATTCTTTACACAAACGTCATTCACTTCGTACGTCCGCCACCACTGTTATTATTTTCTATCACTGATTATCTTCATATACAGGACGTGACAGTGATATCCATTATTTTTCAACAGTCTCAGATAAAATGCACAAACCGAAATCAACATCCTCTTATTTTTACTGCTCATACTTACTTCAGTAAAAATAATTACCTATTTTTAGTTTTACCTTATAATTAAATTAACAAAGCCTTATCACACACAAGTAAGTAAAAGTTATAACAGTAAGAGTCATGCTTTTTATTTTAAATACATTTATGCAGCAATTTATGTCGTATCTTTTTTTAAATATCGGTTTCCAAATTAGCTAAGTCACCCCTTTGCCTCGTGAAATCCGAGACAATTGAAAATTCTAGCGCTAATAGGAATCTACGAGCCTGACTGCGAAAGGTCCCATTACAAAGAACGGCGTCTTTTCATCGATGATTAAAATTGCTATTAATTTTTTTTTTCAATTACTTAAACATAAACCACTTTTTGTAACTACATTTAAATCAAGACGCCTTACTCCGAAATAATCCTCTAGTTAATTATGATTAATGAATTAGGGCACATTTTCACGTGTTAAAATATATAATATTTCAAATTCGCGGCAGTTTATTGTACGCATATTATCTTACTTTTACCATGACAAGAAAACTGGGATCAACACAGAATATTTGAAAACAGGAATAAATTGTAGAATCCTCCCACACACACACATTGATCAATAAAGGTTTGAAGTGCTCCGCCGTCACTCAAGCATACCCCATCAATCGGGTCATAGTAACGTTTTTATTATTATTACTTAGTTTACGGTTTGAGAGTATTAAAGGTGGTGATAGTAACCTAACCAAACCATTAATGATCCCAAACCGTAAACTGAGTAATACAAAAACGATACCATGAAACGGACAATACACCAATAGACAAAACCCAATGGATAGGTTATGTTACGTTAGGTTTATGTCCTCTCCCACCCCCGAATTTTCATATGGGGATTTGTCTGCTATGCAGATTGGAGTTTTGCCATGTGTTCGACCCGAGTGATAGCGCAGAGCAAGCGAAGCACTTCTGATCGATCTTTGTGTATGTGTGTGTGTGGGGGGGGGGGGTCTACAATTGATCCGAAAACAAGTAAAGTACCAATAGATATTAAACCGTGAAAATAGGGTGTGTATTATTGTGCCCAAGCCGAAAGAGAAATATATATTTTTGCAACCTTTAAGTCTAGATAATCATGAACAAATAAGAATATTGACTTGTCATTATCTCAATCTTGACCACCAGACCGATTTACGCTTCTATCCTTGTGAGCTATCTCGCGCAACCGTCACACGATATCTTATATATTTCATGTACTTATCTTATGTTGGTAAGGCACCTGAGTTGGATGGGCGTCATGCATTGTCTGAAAAGTGAGGTTTGATTTGTGTCTCAAGGAGGGGGGAGTGTCGAAGGACTGGAGGAGTACGTGTATAGTTCCTCTTTACAAAGTAAAAGGGGACAAAATAATGTGATTGTAGTAGTTTTAGAGGGCTAATTTCGTTGAGTGTAGTTGGGTTTTGATTGAGAGGGTTAGAAGAGGACCAGAGGGAGGAACTGGTAAGGAGCAGAGTGAGTTTGGGAAAGGTATGGGATGCGTTGATCAGATTTTTGTGATAAGGCAGATTTATGAGAGGAGTTTGGCAAGAAATAAGGATCTTTTGGGAGCCTATATGGATTTGGAGAAGGTTTATGGCAGGGTAGACAGGAAGGCACTGTGGTACTGCAGATATATGGATCTAGGGGAAAGCTGTTAAGGCCAGTCAAAGGTTTTTACAAGAATAGTAGAGCCTGTTGTTAGGGCTGAAAATGGAGAGAGTAAGTGGTTTGAGGTACGAGTAGAAGAGGAGCTCAGGCGCGGATCCAGGAATGTTATGGGGGGGGGGAACCGATAACCGATACTTGAAACACGCCGATATTTTAACCCCAAGAATAATGCTGTTGGCTTGGAGATTGGTCCAGAAACCTAAGTCTGTTTTGCTCGTAATTGTATGTAAAATCATATACAATTCACAAATATAATTCAAATAATAAATTCGCACTAAAAAGTGTCTATCCAAGGAGAATCAAACTCGAGATGGGTGAACAATGGCAATGGACCATTACCATTGTTCTTCATACTCGGGGCGTTGGGGAGGGCCCCCCTTGTATCCGCGCCTGGAGGAGCTATGTCAGGGCTGTGTCATGATGCCATGGCTGTTCAATGCGTACATGGACGGGGTAGTGCGGGAGGTAAATGCGAGGGTAACGGGCAGAGGTTTGGTGAGAGATAATGGAGACAGGCGAGAGGTAAGCCAGTTGTTGTTTGCGAACGACACTGCGCTTGTGGCAGGGTCAGAGTAGGGATTATGACAGTGACGGAATTTCAGAAGGTATGCAATAGGAAAGTTAAATGTAAAAGTGAGTAAAGGTAATGAGATGTTTAAGGGGTCAGATGGCAGCGAGTTTGAAGTAAGTCTCAAAGGGGAGAAGCTGGTGAAAGTAGATATTTTCAAGTATTTGTGTTTGCATTTGACAGGAAATGGAGGAGTGGGAGTTAAAGTGCAGATTGAGAGAAACTAGTACATGTCTCCAGAAATTGGCATTTGGTAATGGATGCAAAGAGATTATATGAAAAGATAATTATGTCTACGACACTGTATGGGGCAGAGACGAATTTAAGAGAGGTAGAAAAGAGAAGTTTGAATGTGTTTGAAATGAAATGACTGAGATGTATGGTATGGAATACAAGGTTGGATAGTGAGAAATGAAGAGGTGAGGAGTAGAGCGGGTGTGGAAAGAGAACTGCCAGATAGATAGGGCAGATGAAATATTATTTGGATGGTTTGTACACATGGAAAGAATGAGTGAAGAAAGATTGGCAAAAGAGGTGTGTAAAACAGAGGGAACGACCGTGGATAAGATGGATGGATGAGGTGAAAGGGGTTTTGAGCAAGGGGGGATGGCTGTTGAATAAGGAAGAAGATAGGGGATAGGGGTGAGTGGGAGTTGGTTGTGTATATTTTGACGCAGCCCGAAGGGATTTCTCCCCGTCTTCTCCATTTTCCTCATGAGTGGACAAGGAGGCGGTCGCCGTGTACACGAGGCGGCCCTGCTTTGGATGTGCTGTGTCTTGCTTTAATGCTTCTGACTCAGGCAGTGGGCAGGAGGCAGGGGTGACCCTTCATCCACGAGGAGTTAAAATAAAAGGGAAGCAAGGATGGTGGATGGGAGTGGAATGGGTGGAAGTGGGTGCCTTGACTACATCCAGAGGAAGGACCCTTGGTATATAGATAGACCTGCAATGGTCCAGTTAGTCGAGTGTGTTCATAGTTAGATTTTCTTTTCTTTTTTACATAGAAAATGTGGATGTATTTGGTGTTTTAGTCAACCAGGATTTGGCATGGGTTAGGTACAATTGGTCCAATGTGAATTGGTTTAACAGTACCTTGTCCAATTAGTCTAATAGGAAGATTGGTCTAATAATGAATAGTTAGGTAAGGTAACTTGACCTAACCTAACCAATTAACATTAGACTGGTTATCTTTAGATCAATTGGTCTATTAGACAAATCAGTTTTAGACTAGATGTCTTTAGACTAATTTGTCTATAAGACCAATTAGCATTGGATCAGTCAACATTAGACCAATTGACATTGGACCAATTGTATAGGATCGTTTGGTATGATTGTTGTTTGAGAAGGCAGATAACAGAGCAGGTGGTCATTGCAGAATATTGTATAAATCAACATTCTAGTAGTATATATAGTTTTGTAAAGAGAGCTATGCACTGGCAGGTACAAGGGTCTTGTCTTGTCAAAAAGTGATCATATGTGAGGCAGGATTATCCTGTTTAAGAGCACTACTGTTGTTTCAAAATGTTGGTTATGGTGATGTAAGAAGAGCCATGGCTATCTATGGGGGATGACTGTTCTTAAGTAGTTTCTTAGGTGTTGCTTCCAGTGTTTTTGCCACATGTTTATCATTGGTGATCAGATGACTGAATAATACATTGCTGTCAGTGGAATGGAGGCAAAGGAAGGGATGGATGCCACCTTGTTAGGAGATGGTATCTGGCAGAATGCAGATTTTAAGTGGAGATTTGGATGCTCAACAAATAAATTTTGTGGACCAGTGGATGGCAGGATGTGAAAGTGAAAACTGCCTGCAGGACACTTTGTGATTATAACATTATTATAGGATGCAGAGGGTGGGGAGTTGTGGATGTAGATCAGCATGGATGACAAGTTCAGCAGTAGAGACTAAAGACAACAGGGGAAGAGATTGAGATCTTATTTCAGTAGGGGGCAAAGCTGCATAATCTACTTTGAGACTGGGGCAGGACCCATAGGTATATTATGTGTTGACACCCATTGAATAAGTATGTAAGTGAGTAGAAATTCTTGTTGAAGGACTACAGACTGGTAAGGTGAGGGTGTATTAGTGTGGGGGTGGAAAGGGAGTTAGGAGATATAGTTGATGAAAGAGTATGGGGATGGTTTGGACACATGGAAAGAACGAGTGAAGAAAGATTAATAAAAGAGGTGTAGAAGACAGAAGTGGATGGATAGGGTAAAAGGGGCATTGGGAAAGAGTGGAATGTCTGGCGAGGGAGAAGACAGAAGATAGGGGTGAGTGGAGAATGGTTGTGTATGGATGATGCTGTGATGCATGGGAGTATGTGTGAATATTTTGATGTAGATCACAGGGATCTCTCCAGATTTTCTCTTTCTGCACAAGGGTACAGAGAGAGGGGGGGGGGGTTGCCGATTAAATGATATAGCATTGCTGTGTCTTGCTACATTGCTTTCTGACCCCGGGCAGTGGGTAAGATACTGGGATGACCAATCATCCAGGAGTCAAGAAAAGATGGAGAGAGGGTGAATGGGAGTGGAGTATGTGGGGATAAAATGGGTGCGAGTGGATTTATGCCTTTGACTTTGGCTACCTCTCTTGTAAGGGGGAAAAAACTGTTGGTATATGTATGTAGGTCTGAGATTCCTAAATAATGTATCACTATTTGTTTTAGCTCACTCTTTTTTATATTATAATTACAAAAGATATATATATGTGGAAAACACATGATATGTAACAAGTAAAAGGATAACCTGTATTACAGTATTTCATGGCTCCAGTATAAACAATGGTCACAGCCCTGTGAAAGAGTTCACAAGTTGCTAGTAGTTATATATAGTTTGTTAAGTAGGAATAGTTATATATAGTCTAAGTATATGAATATAAAGTTACAGTCAACTCTAATGTATATTAGATATAAAATACAAGTGCACGATTAATTAATACTGCATGGCATTATCAAAAATATTACAGGAAAAGGACAAAAGGTAGGGAGGTGCTTAGAGTGAACTGCTTAAAACCCACACTAGAAGGAGGCGTGCCACTTAGGACGTTCAGGCGCAGCGAATAACGTTGAAATTTGATTGAATTTACACTCGCGGGGTGTATCAACGGCCAATACGATTGTGGAGGGGAAGGGAGGAAGGTGGAGGGAGAATATTTCGCCAACTTTGTGCGAAACTAAGCGTTAGTTACCGGCTAGCTCTGAAAAGGGAAGTACGCATGTCTCATGAGCTCTCATTGCAATCTATTACTTTAGCTAGTACATATTACTCTTTAGTACAGTCATCATGGGTAGCAAAAAGAACAAAAGAACATCACAATGACAAAAAACAGCAGTTAAAGATGGCAAGCAGTCAAAGACGACTAAAGATCTCACCACCTCTCACTCCACCACCGCCCTCACCTGCACCTCTGTGACGGTGACAGAGGTAAAGGACAACATTAGACTAAACAATTCAAAGAGGAAGATTAAATCCAAAGAAGAAAGCAAGAGGAAAAAGATCAAGGCTATACAGGAAGAAGAAAGAAGAAGGGACATCATATGATGCTGGAGGGGGTGCCCTACCAACATAGATTGGCGAGGGGAATCTGATGAGGAAAGAGAAGGCGCCCACTACTGGAAAATAAACCTCTTTCCAATGATTTAGATACCCTGAAGACCCCCAGCAGAGGTTTCATATGAAGAAACCGCCAAAGGTGCAAAAAAGCAAATTATATGATGTTGTCGTCTGTGCGTCGTCACTACTGTGACATACTTATACTTTAGTTTTTCAGTATTTAAAGTACTTATAATTTAAATATGTTGATAATTTTTACTGTACTTACTTATTATAGCCATATCTCCGTTCGATATTTTTCTACTTTTTTTTAATCATAAACAGTAATAATGGAAACCTACTGACTAATCATAGCCAAAATATAAAACAATGGTCCTCGTATTATGGTGCTGTGCACTTTTAAATGTCGCTACTGGTATACGTACATGTGTACATACATCATTCTGCTTCACCTAAAATGTAGGCAATATGGATACCTATTTACCTGAGAAGTTTCAGCTCTTTACTCTAAATATTTTAGAAAATGACCTCCAGGTGTCGCGTACCCCCTTAAATGAGAAAGAAAAGGAGTACAAGAAGCTGAGAGAGGAGTGGGAGGGAGTGAAGGATAGAGTAGAACTAGGAGTGGAGGAGGAATGGGGATGGTTTAAATGAGGGCATCAAAAGGTGTGCAAAGATGGTGTGTGGAACAAGGAGGACTGGAGGAAATAGAAGGAAGGGTAGTGAGTGGTGGGGTGAGGAAGTAAAGAAGGTTATAGAGGAAAAGAAACGAGCTTTCACAGATTGGTTACAAAATAGGATGAGAGAATCATATGAGAGGTACAAAGAAAAGAGAAGAGAAGTAAAGCATAAGATAAAGGAGGCAAAGAGGAGGGCAGATGTGAAATGGGGTAAGAGTATGACAGAAAATTTTGAAAGTAATAAAAAGATGTTTTGGAAAGAAATTAAGAGAGGAAGAGGAGATGAATCAAGTAGAGAAGAAAAGGTAAAAGGTGCAGATGGAGAGATGATAATGGAAGAGAAGGCAGTAAGAAGAAGATGGGCAGAGTATTTTAGGGAGTTGCTAAATGTGAAGGAGGATAGGGAGGGAAAGGTAGTTGCAGTGGGAAGTGCTAAGAAAATGACCGTGATGAGTGAGGAAAATGGAGGAGAAATAAGAAAGGATGAAGTGAAGGCAGTTGTTAAGATGATGAGAGCAGGTAAGGCACCTGGTCTGGATGGATGTCATGCAGAATGTCTGAAAAAAGGAGGTAGTGATAGTGGACTGGCTGGTGAGGTTATTTAATGTTTGTTTAAGAGAGGGTAGAGTGCCAGAGGACTGGAGGAGTGCCTGTATAGTTCCACTTTACAAGGGAAAAGGGGGCAGAGGGATTAGCTTGTTAAGTGTAGTTGGGAAGGCTTATGGGAGGGTCTTGATTGAGAGGATTAGGAGAGGAATAGAGGGAGTAATTGGTGAGGAACAGTGTGGGTTTAGGACAGGTTGAGGTTGCGTAGATCAGATTTTTGTGGTAAGACAGATATGTGAGAAAGGTATAGGAAAAGGTAAGGATGTTTTTTGGGCTTTTATGGATTTGAAAAAGGCTTATGATAGGGTAGACAGGAAGGCACTGTGGGAGGTAGCGCAGATATATGGGATAGGAGGAAAGCTTTTAGCTGTCAAGAGTTTTTACTTGTAGCAGGATCAGAGGAGGGATTGAGGAAGTTAGTGACAGAGTTTGGGAAAGCGTGTGAAAGAAGGAAGTTGAAGATAAATGTGTATAAAAGTAAGGTGACGAGATGTACAAGGGGTGAAAGTGGCAGCAGACTGGAAGTGAGTATTACGGAAGAGAGACTGGAGGAAGTGGATAGTTTAAGATACTTGGGGGCAAACATGGCGGGAAAGGGAGTGGAGGTGGAGGTAGAATGTAGATTGAGAGAAGCAAGTAAATGCCTTGGTGTATTAAAAACCATAATGAGAAATAGACTTTTGGGAATGGATGCTAAGAGGAAGTTATATGAAGGAGTGGTTGTGCCAACAGCACTGTATGGGGCAGAAACATGGAACATGAGAGAGGAAGAGGAGTTTGAATGTGTTCAAGATGAGGTCTCTGAGAAGTATGATAGGGGTCACTAGGCTAGATAGAGAAATGAGGTGAGGAGGAGCATAGGAGTGGAAAGGGAGTTGGGAGATAGGGTGGATGAAAGCATATTGGGATGGTTTGAACACATGGAAAGAATGAGTGAGGAAAGACTAGTAAAAGATGTGTGGAAGGAGTGAACATGAGGGGGTGACCTAGGATGAGATGGATGGATGGGGTAAAAGGGGCTTTGGGGAAGAGGGGAGTGTCTGTTGAGGAAGGACGGGAGAGGACAGAAGACAGGGGTGAATGGAGAATGGTTGTGTATGGATGATGTGATCCATGAGGTGGAATGGGTGGGGGATGGGAGAGGGAGTACGTGCGAGAAAAATTTGATGCAACCCGAAGGGATTTCTCCCCATCTCCTTTTCTGCATGAGGGAAAGTTTTTTTTTTTTTTTTTTCTTTTTTTTTTTTTTGCCGATTTGATGAAGCGGCCTTGCTGTGGATGTGCTGTGTCTTGCGACACTGCTTCTGACCCAGGGCATTGGACAAGATAAGAGGGAATGTGTGGGAGTGGTTTTTATGCCTTTTTTTTTTGGCTACCTTCCTTGTAAGGGGGAAAAAAAGCCTTTGGTATTTGTATTGCTACCAATACAAAAGATGCAACAAACTTTTGTAAGTACTGAGTAGTCTACCATAACAATTTATATTAAAAGATCCAAATCCATGGCAGTTATTTTGAGTTTCCTTCTTTGAAGAACACACAAAGCAGGATCCCATCAGTTGTATTCTATGGCACACATTGGAAACCCTTGCAGAATCACTCCAACAGGTTAGATACAAAATAGGTAGTCATAGGTGTGATAAAGGACAGGTTCATGGGAATAGTATAAAGAATAGCTGCAGATAGAGTTGATGACAGAGTATTGTGATGGTTTGCACACATGGAAAAAATGAGTTTAGAAAGACTGGTAAAAGAGGTGTGGAAGGCAGGGGTGGAGAGTGAATATGAAGGGGCAACATAAGATGAGGTAAAAGGGGCTTTGAGAAAGAGGGGAATGTTTGTTGAGGAAGGACGGGAGAGGACAGAAGATAGGGGTGAATGGAGAATGGCTGTATATGGGTGATGCATGGGGGGGAGTGGGTGAGGGAGTATGTATGAGAAATAAATTGATGCAGCCCGAAGGGATTTCGATTTAATAAAGCGACCTTGCTGTGGATGTGCTGTGTCTTGCAACACTGCTTCTAACCCATGTCAGTGGACGAAATGCAGGGATGACCTGTCATCCAGGAGGTGCCAAGAGGGAGGGAAGAGGGTAGAGGGGAGTGGAGTATGTTTAAGATGGAATGGGTGGGAGTTGGTTATGCCTTTGTTTTTTGGCTACCTCCCTTAAAAGGGGGCAAAAGCCTTTGGTATATGTATGTACAAAGTATTATTCCTCTATGGGTCAATCTTAATTTCTATAAAAGACAAATGACATTCACCTCTGGTCCATATCAGCACCCTAAAGTATTTGTTGTACGTTTTTCTTGTTGATTTCAACTGTCAGGTTTTTGATGTGATGTGTGGGCTTAAGGTCAAGTACAAACCACAAGGCCCAAAAATTCTGGGTTCCTCTAACAATTTTATCTAATGGGCAATTTCCTATTTAAAGCTGACCTGAAATCTTAAAAAAAAATTCTTTTAGCACATCTAATTTTGGCCTAAAAGGGGTCTACAGGCCTCTAATAATAATACTTCCAAACATGTCAATATTTTATTGCAAAAAGAAAAAAAAAAAGATGGCTATCCTTACATTTGTGACAAATGTCTTTTGTATGGCTATACATTGACCAATTTTCTGCTTCACAGCCATCCACATCTTACATCTGTTATTAACTGTTGGTAGACAGCTGGTGTGTGCTAGTGCATGGGTCATTAGTTTACACATGTAATCATCTCTTTTACAGTAAAATTATCAATCAAGTACATATGTGTTTACTCACATCATGAGGAATAGATACTCTTTCTACATTCATGTTTATTCACATTCATAACAGGCAACTATCTTGCCCTTTCCCTCAGTGGAATAAGTCTAGCAATTAGGTAGTATATCCACAAGCTGCTTGGACTTGCAAAAACTTCATGAAGTAGAAGTTTAATCAACACCTGAAATACTTGTATCCAATGGTCTGGTTTGGCAGCCTTTATCTTAAAATGTTGATCAATTTTTTAAACACCATGCTTACTATTACAGATTCATTGTAAATTTAGCCTTACACACAGTACATAACAGCTGTTACATAAACAATGCTGCACTTCTGGACACATGGCCATGTCTCACCTTTTTAGAACTTAGCTGTCGACTTGAAACATCATATTTGGTATATGTTAAGTTTAGCCAATAAACGTAACAAACAAAACAAACAACCCAATCCAATCAATGCATGTTTTACAGTTTTTAAGGTGAAGATCAAATTCATTAATTTGTGGAAAATTTATTTCCTTACAAAGGCAATGGGATGAACATAATTTTGGCTGCAATAAGACTGGTAGGTTACATACAAGGTAAACAATACCATTATCATTGGCTTCTAGCTGAATGCACACACAATCTAGTGCTCAACTGAATGATTAACCTAACTTTTAAATTGCCAGTGGAGATCAAAGACTTTCTAGTTATCACCTTGTGAAGATAATCAAGTTCCAAGCTTTAATGGAAGATTTTTAAGTTTTGCTGATCTTGAAGTGAAAACAGCAAGGAACTGGTTGTACATATCCAGTTGAGTTGAAGGAAGGGGAAGAAGGAGAGAAAAAAAAAATAAAAAAAAATGAAATAATAATAATAATGATAAAATAATAAAATAAAAATAACTACTAGCCTTTCTTCACACACCCTCACGAACAAACACACACACACACACACATGCACATAAACAATAGAGGTGGTGTGCCAACCAAGCTCATACAAAACAAAGAAACTTAAACTAGATGGTCACATTTGCATAACCAAAACCTGTAAGAAGATTTGCCCAAATTGGCATGTAATCTGTGTGCATCATAGATGCCTCTTGACTTGCCATATCCTGGGTTTCCTTCTTCTCATTCTATGGCTTCACGAAAAATCTCTGACTTGGAACGTTTTGTCCTCTTCCTAGGATGATCATGACCACCAACACATTTTCATACCTACAACACAAGTAGAAAAAGGACCTGCAAAAGAAAATTTCAATCTAAGTAAAAACACTTTTCTAATACTCACATACAGCTGTGGGTAAGATCCTATTACCACAGGAGGACCAAATGCCACTGATCCCACTAAAACCATCTCCAATCCTAACCTGGAGGCTGCAGGTCTTCTGCAAGAGAGACCTGGTGTGGATGTACTGATTTATCCCTAATGGCCACATGTATACATATATCTAAAGGCTATTTCCTTCACCTTATTGAACACCCATTTGTTGTTCCTTCTATTTAGCTCCTTGTGGATGAAGGGTCATCCCTGTCACCCACCCACTTCTCAGATCAGTGGCAATGCAGTGAGACAGTACTTCCACAGCAGGGCCTGACAGCCAGAGCTGGTTTATTCCATTGCTTCATTACATGGTAATCCTCTTCCCTCCCCAAAATCCACTCAAGAATCTTTACATATCTATATCCCAAAGGCTTCTTCCCCCTTTAACCCCTTCCATACAGTGCCGCATACGTAGGCGGCATGAGGAACAAGTGGATACGCGAGGCTGCCATATCAGCGTCTTGATTATATTTATTGTAGTTGCCCCTGCGTAATGACATACTCTCTAAACTGTCTTCATCACATTTTCTATGGTTATCAAAATTCACGGGTGAAAGAGAGAACAATCAATATAAGCGGTGACTATATTTTATGATGCGAGTATTATTACGACACATCGTACGTCTGACAGCTAATGCTGCCCGTGAGATTTGGGCCCGTACTGAAGAGGTTAATGGTGTGTCGCTAGCGATCATTTGAAAAATTCTGGTACATGAGCGAATTTTAGGTAAACATTTCAAAAGAATCTCTATGATGGTGACAACATTCATACAAAGTTATACAACTGTATTTCATTTTTATATTTTCATACAGCATAAAATAGATAAAATATTGGCAAGCTCTGGCAACCCCATTGGAGAGAGAGAGAGAGAAAGAGAGAAAAAAAAAAAAAAAAAAAAAAAGTGTCAACATTTCTATAGGCATTTTTTTTCTTTTTTTTTTTATTACAGAATTGTGTTTATGGAGATGTATGACAACTTCCACAAGCATACCCCACAAAGACAGTGGAAAGGGCATCAGTGCTCTTGAAAAGGTCAAACTAAGGTGACGTCACTCCTGGCGCTCTCACCGTACGCAACAATTTTGAATCCTCACCCTGTATTGTTGCTGTGATCATGAAAAAATTAACAAGAGAGTGAAGTGGCATAATAAAGAGAGGGTAGGTGAGTGCCTAAAATAGAAACAAGAAGGAAAAACAGAGGAGAAAAACAGCACAGCTGCACCCAGCACTCCACAAGCATCTACTAGCCATGCCCACCTTACACCTCCTCCTATGCCACACCACTCACCCTTACCTCACACCTCATCAGCAAAAACGAAATTGGAGATTTGCTATACATCGCAACCATTAAACAAATCACGAAAACTTAAATCCACCGTCCTGTAAAGTTTGTTTTTGTTCTTTCTGTTGTAATATTTTTGGTTGTTCTTTATGGATTTTTGTCAATTTTGTTTCATTTGAAAGAAAACGTGTTATTTTCTACAGTAAAAAATAAAATAAATTTTATGTATTTATTTTTTGTATTTGAGAAAAGAAAAGAGAAGTAAAGCACAAGGTAAAGGAGACAAAGAGGAGAGCAGATGTGAAATGGGGTAAGAGTATGACAGAAAATTTTGAAAGTAATAAAAAGATGTTTTGGAAAAAAATTAAGAGAGGAAGAGGAGTTGAATCAAGGAGAGAAGAAAAGGTAAAAGGTGCAGATGGAGAGATGATAATGGAAGAGAAGGCAGTAAGGGGAAGATGGGCAGAATATTTTAGGGAGTTGCTAAATGTGAAGGAGGATAGGGAGGGAAAGATAGTTGCTTTGGGAAGTGCTAAGATGACCATGATGAGTAAGGAAAATGGAGGAGAAATAAGGAAGGATGAAGTGAAGGCAGTTGTTAAGATGATGAAAGCAAGTAAGGCACCTGGTCTGGATGGATGCCATGCAGAATGTCTAGAAAAAAGGAGGTACAGTGATGGTGGACTGGCTGGTGAGGTTATTTAATGTTTGCTGGAGAGAGGGTAGAGTGCCGGAGAACTGGAGGAGTGCCTGTATAGTTCCATTTTACAAGGGAAAAGGGGACAAGTGAGTGTAGTAGTTTCAGAGGGATTGCTTGTTAAGTGTAGTTGGGAAGGCTTATAGGAGGATCTTGATTGAGAGAATTAGGAGGAACAGAGGGAGTGATTGGCGAGGAGCAGTGTGGATTTAGGACAGGTAGAGGTTGTGTAGATCAAATTTTTGTGGTAAGACAATGTGAGAAAGCTATAGGAAAAGGTGAGGATGTTTTTTGGGGCTTTTATGGATCTGGAAAAGGCTTATGACAGGGTTGACAGAAAGGCACTGTGGGAGGTCTTGCAGATATACGGGATAGGAGGAAAGCTTCTAGGAGCTGTCAAGAGTTTTTATGAGAGTAGTAGAGCATGTATCAGGATTAGAAATTGAGAGTGAGTGGTTTGAGGTAAAGGTGGGGCTTCATCAGGGATATGTTATGTCACCCTGGCTGTTCAACTTATACATGGATGGAGTGGTGCTAGAGGTAAATGCAAGGGTGGTGGGTAAGGGACTGAAGATGATTAAAGAAAATGGAGAAAAGTGGGAGGTGAGCCAGTTGCTGTTTGCAGACAACACTGCACTTGTACCAGGATCAGAGGAGGTATTGAGGAAGTTGGTGACAGAGTTTGGGAGAGTGTGTGATAGAAGAAAGCTGAAGATAAATGTGGGTAAAAGTAAGGTGATGAGATGGACAAGGGGTGAAAGTGGCAGCTGACTGGAAGTGAGCATTAAGGGAGAGCGACTGGGGCTAGTGGATAGTTTTAGATACTTGGGTGCGAATGTGGCACAAAAGGATGGAGTGGAGGTGGAGGTAAAATGTAGATTGAGAGAAGCAAGAAATGCATTGGTGGATTAAAAAGTGTAATGAGGAATAGACATTTGGGAATGGATGCTAAGAGGAGATTGTATGAAGGAGTGATTGTGCCAACAGCACTGTATGGGGCAGAAACATGGAGCATAAGAAAGAGAGGAGTTTGAATGTGTTTGAGATGAAATGTCTGAAAAGTATGATAGGGGTTACTAGGCTGGATAGAGTGAGAAATGAGGTGAGGAAGAGAACAGGGGTGGTAAGAGTTGGGAGAGAGGGTGGATGAAGGAGTATTGGGATGGCTTGGACACATGGAAAGAATGAGTGAAGAAAGACTAGTAAAAGAGGTATGGAAGGCTGATGTGGAGGTAGTGAACATGAGGGGGCGACCTAGAATGAGATGGATGGATGGGGTGAAAGGGGCTTTGGGGAAGAGGGGAATGTCTGTTGAGAGAGGACAGAAGACAGGGGTGAATGGAGAATGGTTGTATATGGATGATGTTGTGATGCATGAGGTGGAATGGGTGGGGGTGAGGTAGTCCGTGTGAGAGAAATTTGACGCAGCCCAAAGGGATTTCTCCCCGTCTTCTCCTTTTATGCATGAGGAGACAGAGAGAGAGAGAGAGAGAGAGAGAGAGAGAGAGAGAGAGAGAGAGGGGGGGGGGTCACCAATTTAATGAAGCAGCCTTGCTGTGGATATGCTGTGTCTTGCGACACTGCTTCTGACCCAGGGCAGTGGACAAGATGCAGGGATGATCAGTCATCCAGGAGGAGCCAAGATAAGAGGGAGGGTGGAGGGGAGTGAAGTGTATTAGGGATGGAATGGGTGGGAATCGTTTTTATGCCTTTTTCTTTTTGGCTACTTCCCTTGTAAGGGGGAAAAAGCCTTTGGTATATGTATGTATGTAGAGGTGAATATCATTATATACAATTCATTCACTGTTTTAACGCTACAATATTAAAGGATTCCTTGAAAAACAAAAAATTGCATCAAGTATAGATATTTTCAAGAGTAAAGAGCCCAGCTTTCTCTGAGTTGTCTAGGCAAGTTATGGAATACAGGTAGTCGTCGACTTACGACTTATGCGACTTACGACTGATCGACTTTACGACCATGAGATAGTGCAATAATATTTAACATTTAATAGAGTAATAGAATTGCAATGTTATGCCTGGCAGTGCAGTACAATTACTTTGCACGACGCGAGACGCGAGTACGATAGTTTTGGCAGGTTACCGGCAGAGTCAGCTTCCCTCATTCAGGAGCATGTGGTATTTCTGACTTCATTCATGACAAGGATTATATCTTTAAATTTTTTGTGTTTCAAACCCCCATGAAGATGTCTAAAAGAAAATTATCTTTCGATATTTCCAAGCCTGCCAAGAAACAAAGAAAGGTTAATGATCTTGACACGAAAATGAAAGTGATAAAACATTACGAAGGAGGGAAGAAAGTTACTGTGATAGCACGTGAACTTCAGTTATCACATTCTACAGTGTCGATAATTTTAAAAGACAAAGAGAGGATCTCAATTTTGCCTTGGATTTTATATTTTAATATGTTTTGCAATTAATAAAATGTAACAGTAAAACTTTTTTATGCCTAGTCTGTTGTCGATAACAATATGTTCGGTACAGCATTTTGTATTTTTATGTTTTGCAATATTTTCGGTACAGTACGTAAACGAAGAGAATGTTTTGAAATATTTTTTTCCTAATTTTGCCTTGCATTATGTATTTTTATGTTTTGCAATCAATAAAATGTAACAGTAAACTTTGTTTAAGCCTAGTCTGTTGTCGATAATAATATTTCCGGTACAGTACGTAAACAAAAAGAATGTGTTTTGAAATAAAAAAAAATCCTAATTATGCCTTGCATTTAGTATTTGTAATGTTTTGCAATTAATAAGATGTAAACTATACAGTACAATGATTTTAATTTAACCAACAAAAAAGTATTTGTAGGTCAAAGATGACAGGACTTTATTCAGTATGCATAGGCCTAGGCTACGTTTCCTAACGACAATTATAAAAAGAATAATGAATATTAAACAACGTAGCTCAAAGATGATAAGATTTTATTCCGTATGCATACGTTTCCTAAAGAAAGTCTGATGATAGAATAATAAAAATGTTAAAAAATACAGTATTAAATATTATAGGTCAAAGATGATAGGATTTTATTCAGTATGCTTAGGCCTAGGCTACGTTTCCCAAAGAAAATCAGATAAAATTATAAAAAAGGTTTAAAAAATACTATACAACATAGTTCAAAGATGCTAAGATTATTTCAGTATGCTAAATATAATATAGAATATACATGTATACAGTAACAAAAATAATATTTAAAGGGTAATATATACTGTATATATATAAAGTCCGACTTGCGTCCAGATCGACTTACGACCTGTCTGTCGGAACCGAACTCGGTCGTAAGTCGACGACTACCTGTATAGTGCTAGAGTAAGAACAGTGCTATAGTAGAATTTTAAAGACTATTATCATTATTTAATCTGGCCTATACAATTTTTTTTTTGGGGTATGTTCTTTGGAACCTTCATGAGTTGTGTAATCAGCCAAAATATGAAGTATAGATCGAGTATACAGATAAAAATGTTTCCAAAATTCTTATAACTTAAAGTTACACTATACAGCACTATACTTACCCACTTCAAATCAATAAATTGACAATGAATTGGCTGGTGTTACATACCTACTGCTACAGGTCTGCATTTACTCTAATCCTGGGAGATCATCATCATCAGAATCATCATCATCTAAATCATCCAATGAGGGCCTGTCACCATCACCAGCACCACCAAGTCCTCCCATCTGCCGCATCATCTGCAAAAAGTTTCCAATCCATTAGGGGTTTTAATATCATGACAACTTAATACAAAATGAAGCTACAAGGAAGACCAAAATAGTGTACAATACTGAAGATCCACAAAGAGCATATGCTCACCAACAATTGTATTCAATAAGTAAGACAAAATTCCTACATCACTGAAGACAATATGCTGAAGAGGTGGAGTCTCATGTGGCAGAGAATTTATTTCAGGTTACCAGAAAGATGAAAGAGAAGTTAAATGTGATCAACTTTCTTCTTGCAGTGAAGACATTTCCATACATACATAAAGGGGAAGAAGGTGGATAGCAGTGAGGGGGTGGATATTGGGAAGACAGCGCTGAACAGGTGGGGAGACAGGGTATGGGGCAGGCATTTATGCAACTAACTTGCAATTATATATATATACAAACAAGAATAATAACTTGCAGCTGTATAAATATAAAATATTTTACAAAATTTTATACAAGGCAAATCCCAATGCATCTTCAGTTTACCTCTTCAAGATCTTGACTGTTTCCACCTTCGTCATCACTGTCGTCTTCATCTTTCCATTTACTGAAGTCAACCTTGAGCCAATGCTGCTTCACCTTCTGCTTCAGGAGATGTGGCCAATATGGTCCTTCTTCTTTCTTCACCAAAATCATTTCTACATTGCGGTCCCTCACACAATACTTGCTTTTCTGTGAATTGCAGTCCAGACATCAATAAAAATAAAACTATCAGTCTCACAAAACTTTACCTCATAACTTCTGGTAAGGTATGAGGATTAGGAGGGCAGCAGAGGGAAGAGTAGTGTGGGTTAAAGGGCAAAGTGGAATGTCTGTTGAGTAGGGAAAAGAGGGGGCAAGAGGTAGGTGTAGGTGTGTGTGTGTGTAGGTTTAGGTGTGTGTTTGAGTGTGAATAAAATAGATATTGACATGGGTCAAAGGGTTTGACTGCCCTGTAAATTCTTGGGTACATGCGGGTGTGTGGGTGTATGTGTGTCACATAATGAAGCTCAGGTGTTGGGTCCTGCTGTTGAAGTGCTCTGTCCTACAGCATTCCCTCTGACCCAAGCAGTGGGTAGGGGATATGAATGACCCCTCCATCCATAAGGAGCTCAGATAAGGGACAAATGTCATGGATAGGTGTGGAATGGGTGAAGGCTGGGTATATACTCTGACTAAGCCATCACCCTTATAGGAAAAAGGCTTCCTCCCCTCAATACATATACTGGATGGATGAAGGCTAGCTATATACTCATACATATAATACATATCCTAAAGGCTTTTTCACCCTTATAAGGGAGGTAGCCGGATGGGTGAAGGCTAGGTATATACTCATACATATACATATACCAAGGCTTTTTCCCCCTTGCAAGGGAGGTAGCCAAAAAGGAAAAGGCATAAAATCATTCCCACCCATTCCATCCCTGAATACACTCCAGATCCCTCCACCCTCCCTCTTTTCTTAGCACCTCATACATATATACATACATTATATTATGTGTCAGGATAAGAAATGGAGAGAGTGAGTGGTTTGAGGTAAAGGTTTGACTTCATCAGGGATGCGTTATGTCGCCCTGACTGTTCAACTTGTACATGGATGGGGTGGTGCGAGAGGTAGATGCAAGGGTGGTGGGTCAGGGATTGGAGATGGTTAAAGAAAATGGAGAAAAGTGGGAGGTGAGCCAGCTGTTGTTTGCAGACGACACTGTGCTTGTGGCAGGATCGGAGGAGGGATTGAGGAAGTTGGTGACAGAGTTTGGGAGAGTGTGTGATAGAAGAAAGCTGAAGATAAATGTGGGTAAAAGTAAGGTGATGAGATGGACAAGGGGTGAAAGTGGTAGCAGACTGGAAGTGAGCATTAAGGGAGAGCGACTGGAGGAAGTTTTAGATACTTGGGTGCAAATGTGGCAGGAAAAGGTGGAGTGGAGGTAGAATGTAGATTGAGAGAAGCGAGTAAATGCCTTGGTGGTTTAAAAAGTGTAATGAGGAATAGACATTTGGGAATGGATGCTAAGAGGAGACTGTATGAAGGAGTGATTGTGCCAACAGCACTGTATGGGGCAGAAACATGGAACATAAGAGAGGAAGAGAGAAGGAGTTTGAATGTGTTTGAGATGAGGTGTCTGAGAAGTATGATGGGGGTTACTAGGCTAGATAGAGTGAGAAATGAGGAGGTGAGGAGGAGAACGGGGGTGGAAAGGGAGTTGGGAGATAGGGTTGATGAAAGATTATTATGATGGTTTGGACACATGGAAAGAATGAGTAAAGAAAGACTAGTAAAAGAGGTATGGAGGGCAGATGTGGAGGGAGTGAACATGAGGGGACGTCCTAGGATGAGATGGATGGATGGGGTGAATGGGGCTTTGGGGAAGAGGGGAATGTGTTGAGGAAGGACGGGAGAGGAGAGAAGACAGGGGTGAATGGAGAATGGTTGTATATGGATGATGTGATGCATGAGGTGGAATGGGTGGGGTGATGGGGGGTGAGGTAGTACAGTATGTGTGAGCAAAATTTGACGCAGCCCAAAGGGATTTCTCCCCGTCTTCTCCTTTTATGCATGGGGGGACAGAGAGGGGGGGGGGTCGTCAATTTAATGAAACTGCCTTGCTGTGGATGTGCTGTGTTTTGCGACACTGCTTCTGACCCTGTGCAGTGGACAAGGTGCAGGGATGACCCGTCATCCAGGAGGTGCCAAGATAAAACAAAGAAACTAGAAAGAATTCAAAGAGCATTAACAAAGATGGCACCAACACTTTAACAAGTTGACATACAAACAAAGATTGGACAAACTAAACTTATTAACTCTGGAGTAAAGAAGAGAAAGAGGCAATTTGATAACCATCTATAGAACAATGAAAGGGATGGAAATTCTTGATTGGAATGATCTACTTAAATGGGACAGAAGAAATACAAGAGGACACAAGAAGAAATTTAAGGACAGTTACAGAAGAGGTTTGAAAAAGAACAGCATTCCACAAAGAGTAATAGATACATGAAATAATTTGAAAGAGAAAACAGTGAGTGCTAAAACTATACATGACTAAGAATGAACTGGATGCAGAGAGATACAACTGTGGGTTTCTATGAGCATAGCTCTCCTCTCGCAAAATACAAATAGGTAAATACATATATTAAAGTATTTTTTCCCCCTTATAAGAAGAAGAAGAAGAAGAAGAAGAAGAAGAAGAAGAAGAAGAAGAAGAAGAAGAAGAAGAAGAAGAAGAAGAAGAAGAAGAAGAAGAAGAAGAAGAAGAAGAAGAAGAAGAAGAAGAAGAAGAAGAAGAAGAAGAAGAAGAAGAAGAAGAAGAAGAAGAAGAAGAAGAAGAAGAAGAAGAAGAAGAAGAAGAAGAAGAAGAAGAAGAAGAAGAAGAAGAAGAAGAAGAAGAAGAAGAAGAAGAAGAAGAATAATCCCACCCATTCTATCCCTATCACACTCCACTCCCCTCCACCCTCTTATCTTGGCACCTCCTGGATGATGGGTCATCCCTGCATCTTGTGCACTACCCTAGGTCAGAAACAGTCACAAGACACAGCACATCCACAGCAAGGCTGCTTCATTAAACTGGCAACCCCCACTCTCCGTCCCCTCCAGCAGAAAAGAAGACATGGAGAAATCCCTTCAGCTGTGTCAAATTTTTCTCATACATACTCCCTCACCCCCCATCCCCCACCCATTCCACCTCCTGGATCACATCATCCATATACAACCATTCTCCATTCACCCCTATCTTCTGTCCTCTCCTGTCCTTCCTCAACAGACATTGCCCTCTTTCCCAAAGCCCCTTTTACCCTCATCCATCCATCTCATCCTAGGTCACCCCCTCATGTTCACTCCTTCCACACCTTTTTCTTCACTCATTCTTTCCATGTGTCCAAACCATCCCAATACTCTTTTGTCAACCCTATTTCCCAACTCCCTTTCCACCCCCACTCTCCGCATCTCCTTATTTTTCACTCTATCAAGCCTATTAACCCCTACCATACATCTCAGGCATTTTATCTAAAACACATTTAAACTCTTCCTCTCTTATGTTCCATGTTTCTGTCCCAAACAGTGCTGTCAGCACAATCACATCTTTATAAAATCTCATCTTTGTATCCAATCCCAAACGTCTATTACTCATTAAACTTTTTAATACCCCAAGGCATTTACTTGTTTTTCTCATTCTACATCCACCCCCACTCCTCCCTTTTCTGCCACATTCACACTTGAGTATCTAAAGCTATCAACTTCCTCCAGTCTCTCTCTTAATACTAACTTCCAATTTGCTGCCATCCTTTAACTTTGTACATCTCATCACCTTACTTTTACCCACATTCATCTTCAACTTCCTTCTTTCACACACCTTCCCAAAGTCTGTCACTAACTTCCCTAATCCCTCCTCTAATCCTGCTACAAGCGCAGTGTCGTCAGCAAACAACTGGCTTTTCTCCAATTTTTCTTCATTTTCTTTAACTACATATCCCTGGCCCATTTCTCTTGCATTTACCTCTCACACTACCCCAACCATGTATAAATTGAACAGCCAAGGCTAACACATCCCTGGTTAAGTCCCACCTTTACCTCAAATCACTGAACTCTCTCCATTTCCAATTCTAACACAGGCTCTACTACTCTCGTAAAAACTCTTGACTGTTCCTAACCTCTATCCCATATATCTGCAATACCTCCCAGTGCCTTCCTGTCTACCCTACTACCTTTTCCAAATCCAAAAAAAGGCCCAAAAAACATCCTTACCTTTTCCTAAAGCTTTCTCACAAAAATCTGATCCATGCAACCCCTACCTGTCCTAAACCCACACTCTTCCTCACCAATTACTCCCTCTGTTCCTCTCCTAATCCTCTCAATCAAAACACTCCCATAAGCCTTCCCAACTACACTTAACAAACTGATCCCTCTGAAACTACTACACTCACACTTGTCCCCTTTTCCTTGTAAAGTGAAACTATACAGGCACTCCTCCAGTCCTCTGGTACTCTACCGTCTTTTAGACAAACAGTGAACAACCTTACCAGCCAATGCACCATCAGTACATATATATATATATATATATATATATATATATATATATTATATATATATATATATATATATATTTTTTTTTTTTTTACACTTCGCTTGGCACCCATCTCTATCTGCACCTTTTACCTTTTCTTCTCTACTTGATTCGCCTTCTCTTCCTCTTAATTTACTTCCAAAAACATCTTTTCATTACTTTTTAAAATATTCTGTCATACTTTTGCCCCATTCCACATCTGCTCTCCTCTTTGGCTCCTTTATCTTATGCTTTACTTTTCTTCTCTTTTCTTTGTACCTCTCATATAATTCTCTTGTCCTGTTTTGTAACCAATCTATGAATACTCATTTCTTCTCTTCTACAACCTTCTCTGCTTATTCATCCCACCACTCACTACCCTTCTATTTCCTCCCATCTTCTTTGTTCCACACACCATCTTTGCACACATTGTGATTCCCTCCTTAAAACATCCCCATTTGTCTGTGATAAAGGAAATCTCTATTCATAGAAAAATTACATTACTTTATTATACTGCAACTGTCCCTGTTATGCTGCCTCCCCCCCTACTCTTAATACTGTCCTGTACCACTTCTCTGAATATTCTTTTCCTTTTTCACAGAACCCTGTGGTAGGAGAGAATACTACCACAGAGTGTTCACACTGACTTGTAAAAGGTGAAAAAAAAGGGACAGATATAGAACTAGGCATCCTACTCTCTGTAGCCCCAAAGGGGACATTTCCCCAAAAAATCAAAGGCATATGAGTGTCTGGGAGTTTTCATACTCAGAACCCTCCCCCCCTTTCTTTTAATAATAAAATAATAATAATAAATAAATAAATGTGTGCCCACACACATACTATTCCTTCCTGAAATAATATATATCAGTGGTCTACAATTAAAACATTCCTGTCCTCAAAGAAGTTTCAATATATTGAATAATGTATTATGTGTTTGAGCAAAGTGATATACCCCTCTCATGCCTTGTCACTTCACCTTGACATAAGGGCAATAGCATTTAAATTGAAGGCATTATATTCATTGTTAACATTATGGAAATGGTCAAACATTTGTTTAAGTTGGACACACAAAAGCTGAAAGTATCTACAATCCCCTTAAGCAATATTGCCTTCAATAATCAACTCCTTGCACTTCAGGCCATACATTATAGCTCTTCTGGCTAATGCTAGACTTTGGATCAATGATCTTAACCCAATATTGCCCTCCATCTTAAAATTGAATAGCCTGGCATTAGTCTGTTTGCTGATGACATTGTGTTGTAATAGAGTTGCAGGACTGACCAAAGCAGTTTGAGTCCAAGTTTAGGGGGGTTATTGAGAAGAGGAAGCTGATGACATGTACATGGGGTGATGATGGTGGTGGGTTGGCGATGTTGAGGACGAGCTTAAAGGGAGAGAAGCTGGAGGAAATGAAGCACTTAAATATTTGGGGCCACATGTATCAGGGAATGGAGGGAGGGGGAAGTGAATTATAGATTAAGTGGACAGGGTGCAGGGATGACCCGTCATCTAGGAGGTGCTAAGATGGGAGGGAGGGTAGAAGGGTGTGGAGTGTTTTCGGGGATGGAATGGGTGGGAGTGATTTTATGCCTTGTCCTTTTTGGCTACCTCCCTGGTAAGGGGGAAAAAGCCTTGGTATATGTATGTATGTAAGTACATGCCTGGAGGAATGAAAAATGTCATGGGGCATAAGTATCTGGGAATGAACACAAGACAAGACTATACAGATGAGTGTACCCACAGCATAGTTTGGAGCAAAGACTTGGAATATCAAAGAGGCAGGAAGATCCTGAATGTGTGGACTGTTCAGATGTATGGTGTGGGTTAATGAGGATGGATAAAGCAAGAAATATAAAGGTGTAGCATAATGGTGGAAAGAGCTGGCAGACAGGGTTGATCAAAGGATGCCGAGATTGTTTGAGCATATGGAAAGAATAAATGAGGAAAAACATTAGTGTGGAAAGCAGAAGCGGGTGAAAATAACTTGAGAAAAAGACCAAGAATGAGGTGAATGGACAGAACAAAAGTGGGACCAGGTACAAGTGCAATGTCTGTTGAACAAGGAAGAGATAGTGCAAAAGACAGGAATGACTAGAGAGTGGTTCTCATTGGACAAGGAAATGACACAGCCTAAAGCTATTTGTCTGCTCTGTATGTTTCAAGTGAATGGCAGGGGGAGGGGGGTCTCCATGTCCTGAAGCAGTGGGGATAAACCAGCTATGACTTTGCTAAGCCAGTACATGAAATACAAGATAACATAAAACTGAGGTGGAAAATTATCCATAAGGATAGAAGTACTGGTAAACTACAGCCCATAACAACAACAAACCAGCTATGAATGTCAGGCATTGATGTGGAGGTGCTGTGTCTTGCTGTGTTGCCCAAACTTGGCAGTGTGGTGAGGAACAGGGATGACACTCCAACCTCAAAGAACTATGATGGGAAGGACAATGAATGGTTTCTGAATGGGTACATGCTCTGACTTTTGCAACCCCTTAATAAAGGGAAAAGCCCTTTTGGTATGTGTACTGCATAGACATTTTAAATGCAAAACAAATTTACCTCTGTATCAACTTCGCCATACAATTCTAAAGTATTTTCGTAGTTCTTCTTTTCTGCTCCCCCTGTTCCTTTGAAGTATACTTTATTGGTTTCAATCTTTATATCTGGTTGGCTGATATCCTCAACACAAAATGTTAAAAATATAACATTTTTCCTCTGTGCCCAGGTGACTGGGGGTGGTATATACCTGCAAACACAAGACAACTTTTAAGATAAAATAATTATATGTACATGCATTGGGCCACTTTCCTATGTCACTCATATTCATAACCACTTACTGCACACCTTTATAAAATATATACTCCATTATTGACCTCTGCATCTACACTGACAAAACTTTCCATTCAAAAGGAATGGAAGGCAGAATGACTAATATTACTACAATTGTTTGAAGGAAAATGCATTAACCTCTTCAATACGAGTCAAATTTTTGTGGGCAGCATATCAGCTCCCTGATGAACGATGATGTATCACAATACAGTAGAAGCCCGATTTAACGAACTAATTCAGCCAAGGTCCAGTCTGCTAAATCTACTTTCCGTTAAATTGAGCGAGTGAGCGTTGGTGTAACAGTGTTGCCAGAGCGGATTATAAAAATGATACGTACCTAAAAATTCCCTAGTGTACACACACACACATACAGTATATATATTGTAAGTGAATTATAGGCAGCACAATCGTGAATTGCAAACGAACAGCAACGTGCAGTAATTTGTTGCAACATGTGTGTGTGTGTGTGTTGTGTAACAATGATATGAGCTGTCTGTGAATTTCGCGGAATATTAGTCATAGCTTCGTGTTTGGTTCGATGTACATAATTCTAGCGATTAATAGGACTGGGCAGTTGGTTTGTGGATAGTGAGCCTTATTGTTGTGTTGTTGCAGAAAACGTAGTTCGTTGTTAATGAAGTGTTTTTCGTGGTGATTACTCTCGCGTACTGATTTTGAATTTTCCCATCAACTTACTGTTTCATTATTTTGTTTTCCTATTATACCATCTATTTCTACTTGAATATATTTCTGCTACAATTATACTTTATACATATACTGAATTATATATTATTGTATATATATTATAGTATATATATATATATACCTCCAAAGTACTAAATTATAAATTTATATTATTCGTGATTAGTAGAATTTATTTTCAAAATTGTAGAAAAAGATTAAAATTATATGTATACATCAATGAACTATATGGTTGGACTGGCTATAGTCAGCCTCTAAGAAATTATAAACTCCAATGAAAAAAATATGTAGTATAATACTTCTCAATCTAGCTGTATACACAAAGTACCAAACACCAGTAGTTAGCTGTACACACATATTACAAAACTGGATGTGGACAGATACAAAAATGGGTCATAACAAGCATAGCTCTAGTCCCGTAAAATACAACTAGGTAAATACTAGTTGTTGTAATTTTCATCTTGATGAAACATAAATATGACATCTCTATATTAACTAAAATATAACAAGTACTGGTATGCAAAAATACAAATTGGCCTAATTCCTATGTGACAACATTTTAACAATATACAGTAGTAGCCTACAGTAGGCCTACTAATGTAAAACATTCTACCACTGTGTTGAATGAAAAGCAACATTCCACCATGCTTTGGTAGTATTTGTGAATGCTTTTTCTTAAAAAATACTGCCATATTCTGAATAAAGTATTTCTGAATATACTAATAATCCTGGTGTTGACAAATTTTCTAGAAAGTTGCTTTAAAGTTGATAAGTTGTCCTCTTTCTCCCAATACTGGAGAGGACATTATTGCTTGAAAAAAGAGGAAGCTATAAATATCCATCAACTTCTTCCACAGTCAACTAAAGATCTTTCTCCTGCATCTTTCATTTAATGTAATTTTCCACATTACTTTCAGTTCCATTTTGCCATTTCATTAAAGCATTGCACAAATGGGTCTTCCTCTTTACTACCTGAATGTGTTCCACTAGTATCATTGACCTTCATACCCTCATCTATTTTTTGTTTTTTTCCCTTTTGCAAAAGTTGTTCCCTGTTTTTTATCATTTCCTCTAAAAACCATCTCTTTCCTTGTCCTCTGTCACTTGAACTTTAAACATGTAGTTTGAAACTGGGATCCATTGCTAAGATGTATAGTCATTACTTTATAATATTGAGTCCATTTTCAGAGAAAAACATTCACAAAACAATGAAAGCAGTTCCTCCTTTGTACTTTTGATCCTATGATCTTTGTCACCAGTTTTGGAACAACTGTCAATAAACAACATTAACTCTGCACTTGTATCTCCAGTAAGCCAATAAAATGGTTTGAGGACAGTAAGCAGGTTTTCAATAATTTGCCATTCATTTGAAGTGATATTTGGAAGTTTGTTGCAATCATCCATATATAGCTGAACAACTCTCTTCACTTTCAGAAACAGACTTAGCATAGGTAAACACTGTTCAACCATGTTGGAACATCTTGAACTAGTAACAGTGGGTCCAGTCCTTGCTCACTCTGGATTTCTTTAAATTCTGCACATATTTGGGCTGAATGGTTAAAATGAGTATTTATTCTACAGCATTTTGCAAGTATACCTTTCACAGTCCTTTGGGATAATATGGCATCATTAATCACAAATTGCAGAAGGTGGATCAAACAGTGCACTGACTCAATTTCAGCTAAGGTCCATGTCTGATGCACCATCTCTCACTAGAATCTAACGCCTTGAAGCATCTAAAGTGCCAATCGTTCCACGAAGACCTGATTTTTTTTCTGCAATATTTACTCCTGTATGAGAGACAGGGAAATGAGAGGCATGAAGTACTGCATGGTGCACCCCCACCCAATTCTAGTAAATCATAATGAGATAAATGCCCTCATTTTATTTATTTTCAATAGCCTACACCATATAGAGTTTTCAAGTTAAACGAATTTATAACAGACTAAAAATAAACCACTGTGTATAACCAAAGCTTCTTTTGGAAAAATAAAAAGAAAAAACAATGAAAAATAATATATATATATATATATATATATATATATAGAGAGAGAGAGAGAGAGAGAGAGAGAGAGAGGGAGAGGGAGAGGGAGAGAGAGAGGGAGAGAGAGAGGGGAAAGGAAGAATGAGGTGAGAGCAAGAGAAGGGGGGAGGAAGAGAGATAGAGAGAGGGGGAGGAGGAGAGAGGTAGAGAGAGAGGGGAGGAGGAGAGAAGAGAGAGGGGAGGGGGAGAGAAGAGAGAGGGGAGGGGGAGAGAAGAGAGAGGGGAGGGGGAGAGAAGAGAGAGGGGAGGGGGAGAGAAGAGAGAGGGGAGGGGGAGAGAAGAGGGAGGGGGGAGGGGGGGAGAGGGAGAGAGAGGGGAGGGGGAGAGAAGAGGGAGGGGGGGAGGGGGGGAGGGGGAGAGAGAGAGAGAGAGAGAGAGAGAGAGAGAGAGAGAGAGAAGAGAGAGGGGAGAGAGAGAGAGAAGAGAGAGGAGAGAGAGAGAGAGAGAGAGAGAGAGAGAGAGAGAGAGAGGGGGAGAGAGAGAGAGAGAGAGAGAGAGAGAGAGAGAGAGAGAGAGAGAGAGAGAGAGAGAGAGAGAGAGAGAGAGAGAGGGCATCAGAAAAGTAAAAGAAAAAAAAAAGTGAGAAAACAGATAGAGAAGAGGGAGAGAGAGAGGGAGGGAGAGAGAGAGGGAGGGAGGGAGAGAGAGAGGGAGGGAGGGGAGAGGGAGAGAGGGAGAATGACAGAAAAAAAAACCATTAAAATTGAGAAAATAAATGAGACAAAGAACAAGAAAAATGTGAGTGAGAGAGAAAGTGGGAGGGGGAGTGATAGGGAAAATGGCAGAGAAAAAGAACGAGAAAAAGGAAGAGATAAAAGAACAAAAAATGAAAGGGAGAAGGGAGAGGGGAGAGAAAAAAATGATCTATACATCAACTTCTAAGATTGTGCTACACAATTTATCAGCACATGTGCCTGTCAACTTCGGAAAACTCTTACATGCGTTACAAATAAGCACAAGAATAGTTTTCAATATCATTTACTAAAACTTGTGTCTATTCCCACAGTGAACTCTCATTTTTTACTCATAAAATAAATTCTTCCTCACTGCTTCAAGTATGGATGGTAAAAGTTATTGCAATATAATTTTACCGAGATATTTCCAAAAGTTCATTGTGATCGTGAATCTATCCATTTCTTGTCAAAAACTAATTTGCTACTACAAAGTATGGAACAATTACAAAATGAAGTAATAGCAAACCAAATTTGATGTCACAGTTATCACGCTATCAGCAGTTGGGTAAACTAGAAGATTCAGACAATCTCAATGCAGCGAAAAGGGTAAACAATGTTGACAAGCAACCCATTTCCAAAGGCTTTATCATGAGAGGATGGTGTCCCTAGATCTAAGAAAGTCATTCAACATATTGGCAGTTATTCCATCATTCACTTGATGCGTTGGAGCGTCTAGGATTAAAAAGTGGAAACAAGGTGGAATGGTACACTCTCCATCATGGCCGCTTCCACTAGCCTCACTGATTGGACAAAATGGGAAATGCAATATTTTAAGTTATTGAAGCAGCATCCCTGCTTATGGAACATCAGGAGTAAGGAACACAAGTGCAAACCTTGATATGAAGATAGAGTTACTCTGAACTGTGACATTAAAATTGAGTTAGGTTTGGTGCAGTATGGTATATTCCATAGCATCTCACATAAAAAATACACTTTCAAAATCACTACTGATGTTACTATTAATTTGCAGTACTTATTTATGAGATGGATGGATGGGGTAAAAAGGGCATTGGGAAAGAGGGGAATGTCTGTTGAGAAAGGACGGGAGAGGACAGAAGATAAGGGTGAATGGAAAAAGGTTGTATATGGAGGATGCTGTGATGCATGAGGGGGAATGGGTGGGGGGATAGGGGGTGAGGGAGTATGTATGAGAAATAAATTGATGCAGCCTGAAGGGATTTCTCCCAGTCTCCTTTTTTGCATGAAGGGACAAGGGGGGGGGGTCGCCAAAATAATGAAGCGGCCTTGCTGTGGATGTGCTGTGTCTTGCGACACTGCTTCTGACCCAGGGCAGTGGACAAGATGCAGGGATGACCCATCATCCAGGAAGTGCCAAGATAAGAGGGAGGGAAGAGGGTAGAAGGGAGTGGAGTATGTAGGGGCTGGAATGGGTGGGAAGTGGTTTCTATGCCTTTGTCTTTTGGGCTATCTCCCGTGTAAGGGGGAAAAGAGCCTTTGGTATATGTAGGTACTTACTTACGAGGTTCAAAATACTCAGAATGATATGAGCTATCCAATGATATAGATAAGAATTGCATCTGTGAGACTGGCAAACAACTTTATATTTACTGATTTTTCCTAAATAAAAATAGGCCACTACAAAAAATTGTAGGCACCAGCAGACAACAGATATTTATCCTTTCCATGCTTGCAGCATTGGAAGCACTTTCACAAGAGGTTTAGTTGGGTGCAGTTCTGCTATTCATCACAGCCCCCACCAAAAAAAAAATATATATATATATATATATATATGTATATATAAAAATCACTACTGACATTACTATTCATTTGTGGTACTTATTTATAGGGGTTCAAAATACTCAGAATGATAGGAGCTATCCAATGAGACTGGCATTTCTCCTTCGTACACACTCAGTGTGGACACTTAGCTAAGCTTTCAACACCACTACCTGCTACATGCAAATTTGCATGAGGCACAGTGTGGACCCAGCTTAAGCCTCTGAGGTTCTGTAGTTGACAATGAATGAATAAACTATATTTCAATTTGAATTGGACAACATTGTACTGTGTCAGTGCTTGGTGGACTAACCTGCTCTGGGCTTGAAAGGGTAGGAGTGAATGTGGGTGGTCATCAATAGGCCTGGATTCACCAGCTGTTTGCTGCATGTGTCTTTTTTTTTCCCACATGCACAAACCTACCACTGCCATTTTTAAAGTCCAAATGTGGTTTGGGAAAATGGATCCAAGTAATAACACCCTTCATATGCAGTCTATCCTCATAACATGAGTCACTACAACATAATCCCTAACAGCAGTGTTTAGTGGACGTCATTTTGAAAAGTTAAATTAACCTCTTCAATACGAGTCAAATTCTTGCAGGCAGCATTAGCTGCCTGATGTATGATGATACATCACAATACTCACATTATAAAATACAAAGTTACAGCTGTGTTACTCATTCTCTTTCACCCTGAGTATTAATAACCACAGAAAATATGATCACACCAGTTCATAGAATATGGGAGTTACTCAGCTACAATTACAAAATAGATGTAATCAGGACAATGATGCCGGCATCCTCATATACCCACTCGCTCCTCACGACACCTATGTAGGCATTCTTGTATCAAAAGGGTTAAGTTGGATCCTATCAAAATAGCTGAAAAATGTTGATATTTTTCACAAGAAAATTAATAATGTAACAAGATAGACAGATTTATTTGTCCACAAGGGATTTTCCTACACAATAACATGTGATGTCAGAGCAACATTTGTTTCTATATTTAGGAACTGTGCTGGTCAATATTGAGATGGACAGGGGTGACAGGTGGGCTTTACCTCGAAAGCCCTTTCCTGTTAAGCTGGGAAGGGAGAAGGCAAGACATAGGTGTGAGTGGAAAATGGTTGTGAATGGAATATACACTGACACAGCTCAATGACTCCTCTTTATTTTCACACAAACTCCAGTTTAAGTTTGTTTTCTCTGTTGTATCTTCTATTAAACCAGTCTTTTTTTTGTACCCCTATCTTTGTATTTTTGGAACATATTTTCAACTCCTGTGTTGTAAACCTTTTCTTCTTTATATCCCTAATTTTGTAAAATTATTTCCAATCTGCACCTAAATTTACAGTTAGTTTGACAGTTTGCCTTTGAAAAATTATATATTCTTTGAATATTTCTTTTTTCAGTCTTCCTTACTTCCAATACAAGATCCCAAACTACATTTTTGTTCTTACCTCATGGTCATCAGTAATCTAACGATTCTATCACTTCTGATTCATTAGTTCGGACCAGGTCCAGTCTTCCAGGGTGTGTGCGTTTTCAAGGAAATTACTTTCACATACAATATCACACAATAACAAAAGCATAAGATAAGACAAAATGCTGGTCACAGATAACTTATCACCTGAAACACATCAGCAACTATTGATGAATCCAAGTGACTTTTCACTACACCCACAAACATTATGAATCTGTATTCACTATTGTAAGTACACAAAATTGGAATGAAGGACAGAGAGAAAGATCCCCCACAATGAAAGAAATAACTGTGACACAGAGGGAAATAAGAGACTAAATAATAAGCCTTGATGTCAGAAAATCACACGGTCCAGATGGAATTGCAAATTGGATATTAAATGAATGTATAGATGAACTAACGGACAAAATATATAAGATAATTGATTACTCACTCAATGAAGGAAAGGTACCACAAGATTGGAAAAATAATATTGTACTAATATATAAAGAGGAGAAAAGGAAAATCCAACAAACTACAGACTGGTCTCTCTTACAAGCACAATAGCAAAAATATGTGAGGTTATCAAAAGCAGATGGATTGAATAAACATTTGAAAGAAAATAATATACTGAATCCAAAAAAATTTTGCTTTAGACAAGGAAGACATGTGCCACTAACTTCATTTATTTTTACTTTAGGCTAATAGAGATAATGCAAGAAAGGGTATGGATGGGTTGATTGTGCTTTCCTAGTTACAAAAAGCATTTGATAATGTACCACACAAAAAGCTACTAAGAAAAATCCAAATAATAGGTGGTGTACAAGGAAAGTTATTGAAATGGATGGAAGATTTCTTGAACGGGAGAAAAATCAGGGCGGTACTTATGAGACAAAAACTTGACCTAGGAAGAAATGATAAATGGAGTCCCACAAGGTTCTGTGCTGGCTCTGATAATGTTTGCCATATATTTAAATGACATGGATGAAGGTGTGGAATGTTATATGAACTTCTTTGCAGATGATGCAAAACTACTAAAGAAAGTTAGTACAGAGGAACTGTGAATCACTACAGAAAGACCTGGATAAAGTCTGAGAATGGAGTCGAAAGTGGGAAGTGAACTTCAACATCAAGAAATGTTTAATGGAATTTGGAAAAAGTAAAAATAGATTATCAGGGCAATATAAAATTGGCATAAAGGAAGTAAAAAAACAAATAGTTGGAGAAACCTTAAACTTACTAAGTGGCCTTTAACTACTTGGATGAGGAAATGGTAGAGAAAATATTAGTTACCCTGATAAGACCAAGATTGGAGTACACTGTGACACTATGGACACCCAGTACAAAAAAGAATATAAAGAAATTAAGAGCAACGTCAAAGATGGCACCAACATTCTCTAAATTGACATATGAACAAAGATTGTCCAAACTGGAACTACCAACCCTGGAACAAAGAAGAGAAAGAGGAGATCTACGAGAGAGAGAGAGAGAGAGAGAGAGAGAGAGAGAGAGAGAGAGAGAGAGAGAGAGAGAGAGAGAGAGAGAGAGAGGAGAGAGAGGAGAGAGAGAGAGAGAGAGAGAGAGAGAGGAGAGAGAGGAGAGAGAGGAGGGAGAGAGAGAGAGAGAGAGAGAGAGAGAGAGAGAGAGAGAGAGAGAGGAGAGAGAGAGGGAGAGAGAGAGAGAGAGAGAGAGAGAGAGAGAGAGAGAGAGAGAGAGAGAGAGAGAGAGAGAGAGAGAGAGAGAGAGAGAGAGAGAGAGAGAGAGAGAGAGAGAGAGAGAGAGAGAGAGAGAGAGAGAGAGAGAGAGAGAGAGAGGGGGGGGATAGTTATAAGATATCTGAAAAAGAACAGTTTCCCACACAGAGCTGGAACAAATTGTATGAGGCAACAGTGTGTGCAAATCCATACAAGAATTTAAGAACAAACTGAAAGATACAAAGATGGGTCACTACGAGCATAGCTCTTCCCGCATAATACAACTCGGTAATTACACACATACACAAATTATGATGTTAACATGCCTAGTCTCATAGAAAAGTCTTGGTTTGATACAGTGCCACTTGTTATACCCCATAATAATATGAAGGCACTTAGTACCAAAGCTCCCTTCCCGTATAATACATCTAGGTAAATACATACAAACACAGTTAACTGCAGCAAAGTGCAACTTTTGTCAACTTCTTTTAAGGTAAGGGATTGTTGCTGCTGTGGGACTTCCATGGTACTGCCATCTTCTCCTTGCCCACATTCAAACTTCACCAGGTTGTCATCAAAGAGGGGTGCACATTGCTGTTCTACCAACTCCCTCACCTATGCCTCCTCCATGTGCCTTCACTGCCAAAAAGTCTCCCAAATCCCAACTTCATAGCCTTCTTCACCAGATTCTAAGAGGATCCCTCTAAATCTTGGGTACAGTGAGAACATAGGCAAGCATGAGCCACCACCACACAGCCTTAACTTACACTTTCTAGAAAGATGAAGAGTGCAGGATGATCTAATAGAGGTATTCAAATGGGTCGAGAGCTTTAACAAGGGTGATGCAGTCATCAAATTAAGACAGCAGGATAGGACTCATAGTAATAAATTTAAATCGGACACATTTAGGTTTAAGTAGGAAATAGGTACGAACTGGTTTACCAAGAGTGGTTAATGAATGGAATGGGTTTTGTAACCATGTAGAAAAAATCAGATAACTTTATGGATAGGGATGATAGGTGGTAATAGACATGAAACTGCCTAGCATATTCCTTTTCCACCCTTTTACCTTTTTGTACCTTCAAAACTTCGTATATTGGAGTTTAGTATATAGGGGATTCCCTGTACTTGAAATGGGCAATATCTGTTCTTTAAACCATTCCTAGGGAAGTGAACCATTACAAAACCAAAAGCAGATTTGCGAGTATTGATAAAAGACCACCTGTCACCTGACAGACATACCAGCAACTGTGGGAAAGATATACAGACTGCTGCATAAGACTTAACTGGCTTTTCATGATTGGGATGAAGAGATGATGAAAAAACTCACTGAAACCCTGATCTGTCCAAAATTGGAATATGCATCGGTGTTATGTTCCCCACACAGAGTGAAGGATGTAAGCAAGATCGGAAGAATACAAAGGTCAGCAACCCAACTGGTCCCCACCCAGGCTGATAACCCATATGAGGAAGGCTAAACCATTAAGACTGCCAACTTAAAAAGATTGTAGATAGAGTTGATGTGATTACAGTATTCTGGTCACCAATTAAGCAAGACTAAATGTCTGAAGGATTTGAAGATATAGTTTTCCATATAGATGGATAAACTTTGAATGGCTTAGGTGATATAGCCCAAGGTGGAACAATACATAAATCCAAATATGGTAATTGGAAATAAAAGATATAGATTGTTAGAAATGTCCATGAATTTGAAGCTAGGTATGATAAATTGGAGAATAGGAGACTGAACCCAGTAAGCACTGTTCCTTTCTAATATCCTACAACTAGGTAAATATACACATACACATATGCACCCTCTTCCAGAAACATAATTGCTTCATCTTCCTCAATCTCCTCTTTAACCTAACAACCAACCTTATCCTACTCCTAACCGCCTTTCCACAGTACCTATTTAGGATCTTTATTTAACCTCTTCCATATGATGATGTCTATGTTCGTGTTGTGAGGTGCAAGTTGGTATACAAGGATGCCGGCATTTGTGTCCTGATATCTATTTTGTAATTGTAGCTAAGTGACCCCCAAAATCTGTGAACTGGCTTGATTGCATTTTCTATTTATTATTATTCTGTGAGAGAATGAGTAAATCAGCAGTTACTTCATACTCTATAACACGAGTACTGTGATGTATCATACGTCAGACATCCAATGCTGTGTGCATGAATTTGACTCGTATTGAAGTGGTTACACGTGTTCTATGTGTATTATTATTATTATTACTACCTATTTTTGGAAATTTATGAGAAGGAGCTGTTTGTGCATTGTGAGAATATAAGAATGGGGGAGAATGCAAGAACCCATAAGGCCTACTCTAGGCAGTTTCATGTCCTTTACCACCAATCATCCCCATCCATAGTTATCTAATATTCTCTTAAAACAGTCAATAGCTTCTGTCTCACAATATCGTTACCAATTCTATTCCACTCATTAACCACTCTACTAATAAACCAGTTCTTGCCTATTTCCTTCTTAAATCCAAGTTTGTCCAACCTACACCCATTACTACGAGTCCTACCCTGTCTAACATGATGACCTTGCCTGCATCACCCTTGTTAAAGCCCTTGATCTCTATTAGATCCCCCTGCACTCTACATCTTTCTAGAGAGTGCAAGTTAGGTGTGCCCGTTTCATAAGGTAAATTTGTAAGGCCTTGTATCATTTTGGTCATTCTTCTCTGTCCTAATGTTGACTCAAGCAAGTGATATCCACTACTGGCTTGCTAGGTCTTTTGTGGCTCCACCAGAGAGCCCCACTGGCCAGTCTGTTACCACCTCCCACAATGCACATGAGTGCTTTGATAAAGTAATTTGTGACCATTGTTTAGAGATAAGAAACTTTACACAGGTGCAAATATAATGGACATTGTCACAACATCATTCCAACTGTTGTTATCTATGTTTTCCAAAAATTATGTTTTCTAACTCATTGTATTATTTCCACAATGGTCCACAACAACCTTTTTTTTTTCCTATTCTAGATCAACTTAGTCAATTACACCACCATTCCTTCATGAAATCTATCTACATACCAAGGACTTGTTCCCTCTTTTAATTAAGAAGGTAGCCAAGTCAAAGGCATGAAGCACCCAGTTTCACCCTTGTTACCCTCTTTATCTTAGCTACTCGGGAATGAAGGGTCATCATGGATGGGATGATTAGTGGTAATGGACATGGAATTACCTAGTATAGGTCTTAATGAAATACTTCCACATATGGGTTTTAGCAATGTAAATTTTCTTTGCATAATGAACATATGATTCCCTTCTCATCCAACACTCATCCATACTTCATTGTTGTTTTTCTTATACATATTCTAGATCAACTTGCCTTGTCATTTACACTAACTTTACTTAAATGAAGACCTACACATGTTTAGTTTTCATGATACAAAGTTTCTTTGGCTGTATAACATATGCACACTTCCATTATATGTAATTCAACTAGTTCTTTAAAGTAATTTTGCCTTTCTAGGTCAGGTTGGGCTATGTTACATTAAATAGGGCAATTTAGTTTCAATTCAGAAATCAACATTTCATGGTTTCATTCATACAATTCTGGTGTTATTTAAATACAATTTCTAGATCAACAAACCTCATCAATGACACCCAACTTTTTCTTACATATAGTCCCCAAATGTTTGGTTTTCATGATACACAATTCTTTGGCCATGTAATGTATGCACACAACTCAGTCATCCAATATGGTCATATCAGTCACACATGCACATACATATACCAAGGGTTCCCCCCCCCCTTACCAGGGAGGCAGCCAAAGTCAAAAAGCATAATTCCACTCATACCCATTTCATCCCCACCCATTCCACTCCCATCTTGGCTCTTCATGGTTGACTTTCTGTCTACCCTGTCGTAAGCCTTTTCCAGATCCATAAAGGCCCAGAAAACATCCTTCCCCTTACCTATAGCTTTCTCACATATCTGTCTTACCACAAAAATCTGATCTACACAACCTCTACCTGTCCTAAACCCACACTGTTCCTCACCAATTACTCCCTCTGTTCCTCTCCTAATCCTCTCAATCAAGATCCTCCCATAAGCCTTCCCAACTACACTTAACAAGGTAATCCCTCTGAAACTACTACATTCACACTTGTCCCCCTTTCCCTTGTAAAGTGGAACTATACAAGCACTCCTCCAGTCCTCTGGCACTCTACCTTCTCTCCAGCAAACATTAAATAACCTCACCAACCAGTCCACCATCACTATACCTCCTTTTTTAAGACATTCTGCATGGCATCCATCCAGACCAGGTGACTTACCTGCTTTCATCATCTTAACTGCTGCCTTCACTTCATCCTTCCTTATTTCTCCTCCATTTTCCTCACTCATCACTCTCATTTTCTTAGCATTTCCCACTGCAGCTATCTTTCCCTCCCTATCCTCCTTCACATTAAGCAACTCCCTAAAATATTCTGCCCATCTTCCCCTTACTGCCTTCTCCTCCATTATCATCTCTCCATCTGCACCTTTTACCTTTTCTTCCCCACTTGATTCGCCTCCTCTTCCTCTCTTAATTTCTTTCCCAAACATCTTTTTATTTTCAAAAATATATTGTAGTAGTCTTATGAATATGGAATACCACTGAGAGAAAATTCACTAATTTGAAACTTTGCAATATACAGTAATTGAATACCTTGCATATGATGAAGTAGTATTATTTTACTTTTACACATATAAATATTTTCACTTTCCTCTTTAAATATTACAGGCAACCCAGCATTTGCAGGGCCCTACCCCTACGTATGTTGGTTGTGTAATCTAGTGTAGAAAATCAGTCTATTGAGGACCACAATGGAAATAAGCTTACATGCTTTTTTTTTGTGTTATCCCTGGCATTTGTAATTGTTATTTCAAACTATATGTTCTTTTCCTTATCTGCACTTCATGTATATTGATTCAATGCCAAATAAAGTACTACTACTACTACACACATTCATGTTATGAAATTGGTGGGTTTCCCGCAGAATATAGATCATTCCTGCCCTACTCATGACTGCTGTGCAGTATTTACCTGACTGTAGTATACAGGAAAGGAGTAATGCTCACAGGATCCTGTTTTATTCTCCAAATTATCATGCCTAGATGCAACTTCATGTGCCGTTCCAACTTAGTCTACATCTTTACTTTCCTTGGGTCTGCTCGGACAGACAGTCTAGGGAACGACAACAACAATCTTTACTTTCCAATAATTTTCACAAGTTTTATGATGCATGGATTATGATAAAGTACTTTAAAGTTATGTTCAAACTATCATTACAACTCGTATGCTTATGAACACTACTGTACAAAATGTTAGAATCTTCAGTAATTTTTTTTAAGTGTACACCTACACAATATAGCAACAGAAAATTAAATAATAATTTTGTAAATTATAATACACCATTGTTATATAAGTTATTCTTTGCAGAAATTAATAATAGAAAAGGTTGCTAAAAGGTACAAACAAACAAACGTAGCTGCTTCGGTTGCTCAAGACGCCATTTTTGTTTTGGTAGAGGCGAAGGCTGAAAAAATTTATGTATGATAAATTCGTCTTTTCTAACCTAACCTACCCCTACCTACCTAACCTGTATTTAGTAATGCTGTACCTATATTCTAGAGGTCATCAGGGTTATCATAATCTCCGACCTCTCAATCTATCAAAACAAAAACGGCATCCAAAGTAGTCAAAGCTACTTCATTCATTTCTGTACAAGTTTTAGCAACATTTTCTGATATTGATTTCCGCCAAGAAAAAATCTATTATATTGATTTATAATTTACATTTCTAAAATTTAATTTTCTAATGCTATACTGGATAGGTATGCACTTCATTTGCTTGTAGCAAAGTTTTTTGTTTTTTATTTCCGCAAAGAAAATCGCACATTACGTTCATGTATTATAATTTACAAGTTTAATATTTTTCTAATGCTATATTGCATAGGTGTGCACAACTAAAGTGATACCAAAAAATACCATCTGATGTTATGCCAAGCATGACCCTCCCTTTCACTCCACCTTTACTTTGAAATGCTGGTAAATGTTCAGGATGATACAGATCATTATCATCCAATATAAATGTTTGGTAAATCTAAAAAAAGTGTACACTTAAATAATATAGCAATAGAAATTGATATATAATACATCACTGTAATACAAGTTTTTATTAGCGGAAATAAAATAAAGAAAATAAGAGGGGTGTGGAGTGTATTCAGGGATGGAATGGGTGGAAATGATTTTGTTCCTTTCCCTTTTTGGCTACCTCCCTTGTAAGGGGGAAAAAGCCTTGGTATATGTATGTATGTATGTTATGTACCAAAAGTGACACATAGTGACAACTTGGATGTCTGAGTTCTGAGATGCCATATTTTTGTTTATGGTGGAAGACAATTGAATGGTTGTCTAATAAATTGGTCAAGTCTAACCTAACCTAGCCAACCTCCTGTTGGGTAGGCATTTAACATCTCTAGAAGTCATCAGTTTGGTTGTCGTCAGGGAATATGATTGTACAGGACTGGACAGATGACAAAAACAAGGTGTCTCAAAGCTCACACCGTAGCTCCATTTGGAAATACACACCTACATGATATGGCATTAGAAAATTAAATATTAACTTTGTAAATTATAATACATCTACATAATATACTTTTTTTTTGTGGAAATTAGTAACAAAAAAGGTTGCTAAAAGCAATACATGAACATAGCCACTAGGGCTGCTTGAGATGCCATCTTTGTTTTGATTGATGTAGTGGTTGAAAAAATTAAAGTATGATAAATTCATCTATTCTAACCTAACCTGTGTTTAGTAATGCAATATCTGTAATTCTATAGATCATCAGGTTTTGATATCTAATCTGACTGTGGGGTATACAGGAGTTGCATAGCTTTAAGAAATGCATGACTAAGCTCCATAGCACTGCTTTAAAAAAATGTACTATGCGAGGTACTGATGGTAGCACTATGGGCATATTCCAGATCCGGTATTTGTTCAGTTATGTACATGGAAGCGATATAGCGTTAGAAAATTAAATATCAATTTTGTAAATTATAATACATGAACATAATATGCGATTTTCTTGGCAGAAATAAAAAAAATACCTTGCTACAAGTAAATACAATAACGAACGAAGTCATTAGCATAGGATTAGGACGCCATTTTGTCAGTCAAGTGCTGTCTGCCCAGTCAAGTTGAGGCCTGGTGTTCGCCCTTGGTACTTCTGCCAGTACCTCGCAAGGTTTCTTGAGGGAATGCTGTGGAGCTGAAATCTATGAAAAAACCTATAAACCCCACAATCAGAAAGTGATAGAACAAGACGTCAACATCCGTGACGACAACGATCCAAATGACCTTAAATTACAGGTACCGATTTACTAAATATATGTTAGATCAGGTTAGACGAATTTAACATCCTTTCATTTCTTTGATGGCATCTATCATAACAAACATGGCATACCATTCGTCCAGCGTGACTTCGTTACTTATAACATCTGTTTTAGCAACTTTTTTGTTTTTTATTTCCGCCAAGAAAATAGCAAATTACATTGATACATTATAATTTACAAAATTAATAATTAATTTTCTAACGCTATATTGTGTCCATGTACATAACTGAACATTTACCCCAGATCCTATGGTCACATCTTTGTTCAGTAGTGTATTTGCTTTAAGTGGGACTGGACAGACTATGTGGCATCTCGATCCAATGATCTCAGCTTCATTCAATAGTGTATTTGCTTTTACCAACTTCTTGTTATTCTATTGATTTCTGCCAAGAAAAACAATATTATGTTGTATTATTATCTAAATCTAATTATCTATTAATGCCATTGGCTAGGTGTGCACTTCCATAAGATTACCCATCAGACTTTGCCAAGGCTAGTCGGTCAATTTATAGTTTCACCCAACCATAGAATTTGATATGTGGCTTATGTGTTTCTGGTGAGAAATGTTGTGATATGAACGATGGTGTATATTATTTCCATCGCAAATGCGTAATTTTGAAGTAATTAAGTATTGAAGTTATGCACTTATGCCTACATCTGAACGATCTGGGGGGACGTGTGGGAAATCAGGGTTTTTGGGTGGGGGAGACTAATAAATGGAGTTATGCGAGTTGCCAAACAGGTGTAAAATGAAGAAGACTAAAGAAACCCATAAAAAACAAAATTATCCCATATCGGTGGGTACCGCACACGGCGCCATGTTTGTTTACTAACGCTTGTAAATTTGTGACCAGAAGCGCTAGATTAGCCGCTCGCGCAAGACTTGGTAATCGTAAAGTAAACTAACTTAACCTAACGAAGGTAACGTTAGTTTATGGTTAGGAAGTCTTGCGCAGCTGGAATGGACTTCGCCATGTGTGACACGTCTAGCGAGACATTGTTCGAATTGTTGGTAAACACAAAGATGGCTACCGCTGGACTCGGCCATAGAATGTGATTTTTAATTTTTTTTTTCTTATATTTTTCATATGTTTTTGTTCATTTTATACCTGTTTTGTAATGCACATTACTCCATTTATTAGTCTTCCCCACCCAAAAACCCCGATTTCCCACACGTCCTCCCAGATCGTTTGGGAGATGTAGACATAAGTGCATAAATTCAATACTTAATTACTTCAAAAGTATGTATTTGCGACGGAAATGTTGTACACCATCGTTCATATCACAACATTTCTCACCAGAAACACAGAAGCCACATATTAAATTCTATGGTTGGGTGAAACTATAAATTGTTCGGCTAGTCTTAAAATGTGTGGTCTCTAAATATGATAACTATATATGCACACGCCCTCAATTTGTGGCTCACAGTAGTATATCAGTATTGTAGTTGGGTATTTGCATGCTTTGCATCCAGGAAAATAAATATTTACTAAGGACTCAAAAAACTATGGAAATGACAGTTTTACCAATGAGAACCACCTTAATTTACCCAATAGTTCTAATATTGCATTTTCTAGTAGTCATCATGCAATTCTTCCTATTTAAGCATATCCCCTATTCTTTTCCCAACATGTGATGAAATGGTATGCTAGCAGAGCTGTCACCACGTGTCATATAACCCTTAACTGGGTAGCTGAGTATGTCAATTGACAGATTCAAACTCTACGAGTTCCTTTATATAGCATAACTTCTCAATTTCTAATCGTATTGTGGGTACGACACTCCCTACGTCCTCGTGTGCCTCATGTCTATGGGGAAGACACGAGTTACCTCACCACAGGTAGTTTATTCATTGTACTTAAAAGAAATTAACACAGCATCTGCCTGGTCGTAAGCAAGCTTAAGAATGCTGTCACGTGTTTAGCGTACTACACAACGATGATCAAATGGCTGTGGATGGCAATCCACTTTAACTATCAACATCTCATGATAGCATGCTAACCACGCCGGTAGAGTATCTTTGCGTGTAGTAATACGACTTAAATCATGGTATATATATCAGATATTCCTTACACCAGGGCCTCCATGTATTGTTCTATTTCAATTATAGTACTTGGTACCATTAATATCCTTTCAGAAATTGAATATTACTCACTGGTTCGATGACATGTCTCCTCGTTCCTACAGAAATGTTTATTATAAACTTAGAATTGAAAAAGAGAATCAGATTCGCAAAAACATAGACGATCTAACATCTCAATGTTTGGTAAACCTATTCATAACTTAGAATGCGATCCTTTAACTCCGCTCCTCGCCTTAGCCGATATATATAAACTAACACTGTTCGAATTAAATCACCTGACTGCGACTTGGACTGCATCAAGGAAATTATTTCAAACATACAAGTTTCTCTGACTACAGTCATATTTTCTAATTTATATTTTACTTGTATAAAATGTTAAGAATTGTGTTCAAGTGCAACATGTTATCAAAATCAAGGCTGTCAATTAATGATAAACACATTTGCCACCCCAAAATATTCCCTTCGCACGATGATACGAAGGTTCCAGAAAATTTCGCCATGGTTGTCTATAATCAATATATTGGAAATATGATATATTACAAGTCCTGTTAATTGAAAATAAATGAGACTTCCGACTTCTTTATGATTCAATGATCTTATCATTATTAAACGAGATTGTTATATCAATGGTAAAAATGTGACGAAACTTTGTTATGCAGCCTAACAATGCATGCCAGAGGCAGTCCTAATCATTATTGTACAAATATGGTTCTGTATAGGAAATAACACAACAGAATGGAAACTACCAAGTAAAGTAATATTCATTACTAACAGTCTAAAAGTTTAGATGGAAACGGAAAAGTCATAAAAACTTTAAATTTTAAGTGCTAGAAATATCGACAAGATAATAAGATTTAGATTAGTTCAAACTTTTTCATGTAGGATTTTGAAGTGTTCAAGGTATTATGTGGGTAGCAGAAACTAATAGGATAGAAGTTGATATTTTGTACTATATTATAGTAAGTGATTACATGTCGAACAGATGAATGGTTATAGGGCTACCACAAAATACATTTCTTTGTTAAACTTTTGCATGTCTCTGCCAAACAAGGTACTGCCATCAGGGAATTAGCAGTAGAAGCATATTTCTAGCACACACACACACACACACACACACACTATATAAAATTGGTACAAAGGAAGTTTAAAAAGTCAACAAATTAGTCGGAGAAACTTTTAACTTATTAAGGTAAATGAAAGTAGCCTTTGACTATATGGATGAAGAAGTTGTAAAGAAAATATTAATTACACTGATAAGACCAAATTTAGAATATGGTTCGACACTATGGACACCTAGTTCTAAAAAAATAAACTAGAATGAATTCAAAGAAAGAGCAACTCACCTGGTAACTCAACTGGTGGGGCCACATCCCCTCTCATTAGACCAAATAACTGCCGGGGGGGGGGGGTGGCCCAAGTCTCTACAGGGTACTCCAATCACATGGACAGGTATACAGGCAATAAATTTATGTAATGTGGGACTGGTTTTGTGTTCCCTGGTATATGTCAGGTTGTATGTTGGTTTGTCGTCTTGTTTGTATTGACTGTGAGTTTCTCTAGATGACAAAGTTTTTGGGTAGGGTGGGGTGGGGAGGGTGTGAGGGTTTGTTGAAACAATCAGGGGTGGTTGTAACTGTACAGCTCATCACCCAAGAATCGTCGGAGTCTGTGTTTGAACATGGAGCTGGACTGTACTTCAACCATATCGGATGGGAGAGAGTTCCATTTCTGTATAACTCTGCATGCGAAGGATCTTCTGTGTGCTTCTGTGTTGGTGTGCTGAGGGTGTATTTTAAATCTGTGCCCTCTCGTGGTATGATTGGGTGAGAGCTGGAAGAGATTAGTGTGGGAGATGGTGGAGAGACCATGAAAGATCTTGAAGCAGAGTATTAGGTCAGTTCTCAGTAGGCGGCCTTTGACACGGAGTACCAACACTCCAATTTGACATACGAGCAAAGATTGGATAAACTAAATCTACCAACCCTAGAACAAAGAAGAGAAAGAGGTGATTTGCTAACTATCTACAGAATTATGAAAGGGATGGAAATTCTTTATAGAGACGACTTATTCAAGTGGGGCAGAAGAAAAACAAGAGGACACGCACGAGAAGAAACTTAAGAAGGACAGTTACAGAAGAGATCTGAAAAAGAATAGTTTCCCACATAGAGTGATAGATATCTGGAACAAACTGAATTAGGAAACAGTGAGTGCTAAAACTATACAAGATTTTAAGAACAAACTGGATGCGGAAATATACAAAAGCGTGTCATTACGTACATAACTCTCCCGTAAAATACAACTAGGAAAACACACACACACACACACACACACACACACACACACACACACACACACACACACACACACACACACACACACACACACACACGGTGGCGCTTTGGTAGAGTGCTGGACTGGGAAGTACGATAGTGCTCGCAGTACCCAGGGCCGAAATTATTTCGGTATCGCTGTGATTCGGGTCGTTACTCTGACTCTCGTGGGCGGGGAGTTGGGTGTGTGTGTGTGTGAAAGGTCATAGCATTACCCATAGATCGGTCATACGAGCTCTGAGCTCTCTTCCGGGAGGGAAATAGCTGTCGATCACGGGTCCAACACGTGATTCAAAGACCAAGGTGAATACACACACCCAACGAGCATAGCTCCCCTTCCCGTAAAATACAACTAGGTAAATACACACACACACGCACACACACACACACACACACACACACACACACGATAAGACCAAGACTGAAGTATGCAGCGACGACGTGGTCACCAAGTACAAAAAAATGTATAACAAAACTTAAAAGAATACAAAGAGCAATTACGAAGTTGACATCAAGGCCCTCAGAACTATCATATTAGGAGAGACTGGCAAAACTTGAGCTACAAACATTAGAGCAAAGAAGAGAGAGAGGAGACTTGATAACATTTATAGAGTCATGAAGGGCATAAAAATTATTGATAGAGAGGATATAATAAAATTGGATTGTAGATATACAAGAGGACACGGAAAAAAGACAATTATAGAAGAGACCTGAAAAAGAACAGCCCTCCCCACAGGATAATAGACGTTTGGAACAAGTTAGATGAAAATGTGTTGTGTGCAAAAACGAAACACGAATTTAAAAACAGTCTAGATAAGACGAGATATGAAGACGGGGTACCACGAGCATAGCTCCCCTTCCCGTAAAATACAACTAAGTAAACACACACAACTCGTGGCACTGTTGGTAGAGTTCCCGGCTGACGCCACGGAGGTCAGGGTGCGATTCCCGCCCAAGGCTGAAATAATTTCAGTATCATTGTACTGATAATGATAGTGATGATGGTGGTGATAATAGTAATAATGGAGATAATGATAATATAATAATAGTAATAATGATAATAATAACAATGATAATAATGATGATAACAATGATGATAATAATGATATAATAATAATAATGACAATAATAATGAAAATAATAATGATAATAATAATGATAATGCTAATAGTAATGATAATAATGATGATAATGATGGAACTGTTGATAATGATGATGATAATGATGATGACAATGATGATAATGATGATAATAATGATGATAATGATGATGATAATTATGATAATGATGATAATAATGATAATGATGATGATAATAACGATGATAATAATGATGATGATGATAATAATGATGTTGATAATAATGATGATGATGATAATGATGACAATAATGATGATAATAATGATAATAATAACAATAACGATAATAATAATAATAACAATAACGATAATAATAATAATAATAATAATAATAATAATAATAATAATAATAATTATAATAATAATAATAATAATAATAATAATAATAATAATAATAATGATAATAATGCATACACATACATATACCAAAGGCTCTTTCCCCCTACATGGGGGGGTAGCCAAAAAGAAACAGGCATAGAAACCACTCCCACCCATTCCATTTCCTATATATTCCACTCCCCTCCACCCTCCTCCCTCCCTCTTATCTTGGCACCTCCTGAATGACGGGTCATCCCTGCATCCTGTCCACTGCCGTGGGTCAGAAGCAGTGTCGCAAGACAGCACATCCACAGCAAGGCCGCTTCATAAATTCAGCAACCCCCCTCTCCGTCCCCTCACGCAGAAAAGGAGAAGACGGGGAGAAATCCCTTCGGGCTGCGTAATTTTTTTTTTCTCATACATATTTCCTCATCCCCCATCCCCCACCCACTCCCCCTCATGCATCACAGCATCATCTATACACAACCCCTCTCCATTCACCCCTATCTTCTGTCCTCTCCCGCCTTTCCTCCACAGACATTCCTCTCTTTTGTAGTGCCCCTTTCACCTCATCCATCCATCTCATCCTAGGACGTCCTCTCATATTCACTCCTTCCACCTCTGCCTTCCACACTTCTTTTACTAATCTTTCTTCGCTCATTCTTTCCATGTGTCCAAACCATCCTAATACCCTTTCATCAACCCTATCTCCCAGTTCCCTTTCCACCCCTGTTCTCCTCCTCACCTCATTTCTCACTCTATCTAGCCTAGTAACTCCTATCATATTTCTCAGACATTTCATCTCAAACACATTTAAACTCCTCTCTTCCTCTCTCATGTTCCATGTTTCTGTCCCGTACAATGCTGTTGGCACAATCACTCCTTCATATAACCTCCTCTTAGCATCCATTCCCAGATGTCTATTTCTCATTACACTTTTCAATCCACCAAAGCATTTACTCGCTTCCCATTAATTGTCAGGCTGTAAGTACACGCGTTGGAGGCAACAACCCTCTATGCGTAGAATACACACACAACCATACCGCAAAACAAAAATAACACAACTACATGCACAAACATCTACATAAACTACGAACATAGCTCCCTTCCCGTATAATACAACTAGGTAAATAAACACACACACACACACGCACACACACACACACACACACACACACACACACGACTCGGTGGCGCGGTTGGTAGAGTCTCAGACTGTCAGTACGGGGTGACGGCGGTACCTGTTTCGAATCCTGCCCAGGGCTGAAACTATTTCAGTATCGCTGCGCTTCGAGTCGTTACTCCAACTCTCGTGGGCGGGGAGTTGGGCTGTGTGTGCGTGTAAGGTCATAGCATTACCCATAGATCGGTCATACGAGCTCTGAGCTCTCTTCCGGGAAGGAAATAGCTGTCGATCACGAGTCCAACACGTGATTTAAAAGACCAAGGTGAATACACACACACACACACACACACACACACACACACACGACTTGGTGGCGCGGTTGGTAGAGTACCCGACTGTCACTACGGCGGTCCGGGTTCGAATCCTGCCCAGGCCTGAAATAATTTCAGTATCGCTGCGCTTCGAGTCGTTACTCCAACTCTCGTGGGCGGGGAGTTGGGTGTGTGTGTGCGTGTAAGGTCACAGCATTACCCATAGATCGGTCATGCGAGCTCTGAGCTCTCTTTCGGGAGGAATAGCTGTTGATTACGAGTCCAGCACGTGATCCAAAGACCAAGGTGAAAGACCAAGGTGAAAAACCAAGGTGAATACACACACACACACACACACACACACACACACACTCTCTCTCTCTCTCTCTCTCTCTCTCTCTCTCTCTCTCTCTCTCTCTCTCTCTCGGTGGCGCAGTTGGTAGAGCGCTGAACTGCCACCATAGTGGCCTGGAGTTCTTGGTTCGAATCCTGCCCAGGGCCGAAATTATTTCGGTATCGCTGCGCTTCGGGTCGTTACTCTGACTCTCGTAGGCGGGGAGTTGGGTGTGTGTGTGTGTGCAAGGTCATAGCATTACCCATAGATCGGACCTACGAGCTCTGAGCTCTCTTCCAGGAGGGAAATAGCTGTCGATCACGAGTCCAACACGTGATCCAAAGACCAATGAATACATACACACACACACACACACACACACACACACACACACACACACACACACACACACACACACACACACACACACACACACACACGGCTCGGTGGCGGATTGGTAAAGCACTGGCCTCACAAGCCAGAGAACCGGGGTTCGATTCCCCGGCCGGGCGGAGATAAGTTGGGTTTGTCTCCTTTCACGTGTAACCCCTGTTCACCTAGCAGTGAGTAGGTACGGGACGTTAGTCAAGGAGTTGTGACCTTGCTGTCCCGGTGTGTGGTGTGTGAGTGGTCTCAGACCTATCCAGAGATCGGCAAATAATGAGCTCTGAGCTCACTGCCGTAGGGTGGTGTCTGGCTGTCTCGACCGAGACTGCAGCAGATCCGAGGTGAATACACACACACACACACACACACACACACACACACACACACACACACACACACACACACACACACACACACATACACAGTGGTTAGAGTTCCCGCCACCACTACGGTGATCCGGGTTCGACACCAGCCCCGAGCTGAAATAATTTCAATACCGCTGTACTGCGAGTCGTTACTCCAATTATCGTGGGCGGGGAGTTGGTTGTGTGTGTACGTGTAGGGGCACAGCATTACCCGTAAATCGGTCAGATATGAGGTCTGAGCTCTCATTCGAGCAAGTAATAACTGTCGATTGCGAGTCCAATAATGTAAATACAATAAGGTAATACACACACACACACACACACACACATACACATGTTCACACGTACACATGCATAGAAATACAAGAGGACACGGAAAGAAAATCAAGAAAGACAGCTATAGAAGAGATCTGAAAAAGAACAGGTTTCCTCACAGAGTAATAGGCATTTGGAACAAGTTAGATGAGAAACTGGTGTGTGCAAAAACAATACATGAATTGAAAAATAGTTTAGATAAAATGAGATATGAAAACGGGATACCACGAGCATAGCTCCCCTTCCCGTAAAATACAACTAGGTAAATACACACACACACACACACACACACACACACACACACACACACACACACACACACACACACACACACACACACACACACACACACACACACACACACACACACACACACACACATCTCGTGGCGCTGTGGTTAGAGTTCTCGCCTGCCACTACGGTGGTCCGGGTTCGACTCCCGCCCAGGGCTGAAATAATTTCAGTATAGGTTCGCTGCGGGGTGTTACTCCATCTCTCGTGTGCGTGTGTGTGTGCGTGTAAGGTCGTCACAGTATTACCCATAGATCGGTCATACGAGCTCTGAGCTCTCAACCGGGAGGTTAATAACTGTCGATCACGAGTCCAACACGTTATCTAAGACCATAGTGAATCACACACACACAATAAGAATGATATTTCACCACATGGATGAGGAAATGATAAGGAAAATCACTGATAGCATGTTAAGGCCCAAATTGGAAAGCGCAGTGGTTATGCGGTCACCATGTGGTGTGCATGTACCCCACAAGTATGCTTGTAGGTGCAAATTGATGCATGATAGAGCTGTGTGGTAGTCTGACCTGAGTAAACGCTCGAAGGGTAAGATGGGTCACCGCAATTAGGTCGCGTCTGGTCAAGCCCGAGCGGGCAGGTCATTCAGATTCACATATTCAGATTTGGACAATTCAGTCATTCTAACTCTGTACCATAGCACGTCGCTAGGCCTTCGCGGTCGGTCCCCCAAGTGGGGACCACGCCACGTCAGTCTTTAGGCCGACGCACAAGTATCCACCAGAATAAAGCGCATAAGCCACACCGAGTGTCCATCTCTACCTACGTCACCTAGTCCAGTAATATCCACCCGTATGTTACAACCATACTTAAAAAATGAAACAATAAAAAATTACACACACACACATATATATGTACATATATATAGTATATATATATATATATATATATATATATATATATATATATATATATATATATATATATATATATATATATATATATATATACACACACACACACACATATATGTATATATCAAATAATTCCGACTGTCGTCCCCGTATTCGAACCTGGGTTCGTGAATTCCCATTCCCGTCGCCTTACCGATTGAGCTATTGACCCTATAAAATTCACCAACCTGGAAGTTAATCTAGTTCGCGAGGAACTAAGTCGACTGCTAACTGCCGTCCGCACTTATATTTCACAGTGAACCAGGGCAACTTTAGCAAGTGGTTAAGACTGATACGTTTCCTTGATGGAATTATCGCCGTTGTTATACCTGTATAGAATCACCAGTGACAGTGATGTCGATCAAATAATTCCGTCTGTCGTCCCCCTATTCGAACCTTGGCTCGTGGATTCTCACTGCCGTCGCCTTAACCCTATAAAATTCACCAACCTGGAAGTTAATCTACTTTGTGAGTCCCTCTTCAAAGATGTGGGGCGGCATGACGTGGCCTTCGCTGGAAATACACCCTAAGATCATCACAGTTTACGGTAACTTGGTCTTCATGAAGCGCGGGACATCGTGCGAATTGTAGGCTAGCTACCTGTTGTTCTGCGCGTTGTGCAACATGTCCTGGAAGAAATTCTTCTTGTCTGAGAAGAACCAGAGCATCAACGGCTTGACTGATTGTTTGACCTTGTTGAGGTGTTTCTTGGCTTTTACCTAAGGCGGTTCTCTTGGGCCTTGGCGGTGAGTAGTTGGCCCTTGCGCCTCTTATATGAGGAATAGCGAAGGTCCTTGTTCAGCGCTTTCTTCATAGTCACCACTCCGACGCCCATCTCTTTCGCCAAGGTCCGCATTGCCTTGCCTGAATCTTGTCGCACTTTTTTTCAGCTTCTTGACGAGTTTCGTTGTGTGGACAGAGAACACCTGATATAATCCTTCCTGCTAGCCACTGCTTCCACATCTCGGTCGCAATTCTCCAGCTTACATCTTACAGCCTTCACGGTATTCAAGGAGCACTGAGCTGCGGCTAAGATTTCCAAATTTTTTAATCCGGTGCGAATAATCATGATGCAGGTCACTTTCTTCCAATATTCCGGTGCTTTCCAGTTGTCCATGCTCTCTAGCTCTCACAGCCACCAATAGTACACATAATCAGACACCCGTTGCACTTTACCGCTATTAAATCCTTCAAATGGTTCTGAAATGATAGAAGACAAAAAATTATCGAATTTATCCCGAATACCCTGTATATATATTACAAAGGATTTACAAAGGCGGAGCATGCCGACAGGAGACCTTTTGATCCATATCTAGGTCGGATGCAAAAAAAAAATCATATTAATAATAAAATAATAAATAGAAACTATAATAATGTAAATAACAAATAAAATACATAAGTAAATGCATAGGTATAGTTAAATAATAAACAAACAGGTAAATAGTAAATAATAATAAATTGACATATAACTAATAATAAATGAAAATCAAACAGACAAATGATTAACAAAACAAAAACAAATAATATAAGATAAATTATAATCATTACAGCATCTTACTTAGGTATTTATCTAAATGATTCTTAAAGCTTCGAACTGAACTACATTGCACTACCTGTGCAGGAAGTTTATTCCATTCATTAACTACACGGTTGGCAAAGTTGTTTCTACTTACTTCCAAATTGAATCTATTTCCGGACAGTTTGAGACCATTGTTTCTTGTCTGATTCTCATTCAATGTGAAAATTTTGTCACTTTTGATGTTGTCAATTCCCTTTAAAATCGTAAAGACCTGTATCAAGTCACCTCTGAGCCTACGCTTTTTTAAGGAAAACAGATTCATGTGTTTTAGTCGATTTTCGTATGATTTATTTTTGATATTCGGAATCAGTTTTGTGGCTCGCCGTTGTACTTTTTCCAGTCTGTCAATGTTTTTAATGAGATTCGGTGACCATACGGAAACAGCATATTCCAAATGTGGACGAACTAACGATTTATATAGCTTGTTAATGAGTGATGGACTTTTGAAATCAAAAGATCGCGCAATGAGTCCCAGAATCTTATTTGCTTTCTCAGAGCCTGAAATACACTGCTTGGATGATTTGAGGTCGTTACTGATAATTACGCCGAGATCTTTTTTACTATCCACTTTTGTTAACGAATTTCCAAATAACTTGTAATCGTACTTACTGTTATTTTTACCTATGTGCATTACCTTGCATTTACTTGTGTTAAATTTCATTAGCCACTTTTGAGACCATTGCTGTAATTGATCTAAATCTTCTTGAATATCTAATTGGTTTGAGTGATCATTTGCCACTCCGCACAGTTTTGTATCATCAGCAAATTTGGAAACAGTAGATTTTAGTCCATGGTCTATATAATTTATATATACTATGAATAGAAGTGGCCCAAGAACGGAACCCTGAGGAACTCCACTTGCAACACTTTTCCATCCAGAAGTTTTTCCATTTAAAACAACTCTCTGTTTTCGACCATTCAACCAATTACTAGTCCAACCTAATAGGCTACCACTTATTCCATGCAAAGCTAATTTAGTAAGTAGTCTTTCGTGTGGGACGGTATCAAAAGCTTTTGCAAAGTCTAGATATATTAAATCTATATTGTTTCTTTTGTCATAATTCGAGATAACTGTGTTGTAGAATTCGAGTAAGTTAGTCACGCAAGAACGTTTCCGTCTGAAACCATGCTGGCTATCATTTATCAAACGGTTACTTTCTAAATGATGTTCGATAGCATCTCTGATGATAGTCTCCATTATTTTTCCTACGATTGAAGTCAAACTTATAGGCCTATAGTTATTTGGTTTCTTTTTGTCACCTTTTTTGAATATGGGAGTAACGTTAGCTAGCTTCCATTCTCTTGGAACATCTCCGGATATGATGGATTTCTTGAAAATAATTTCTAATGGAACAACAATCTCATTTTTCATTTCCTTTAAGACTCTTGGATGCCAACCGTCAGACCCTGGTGTTTTATTAACTTTGAGTTTATCTACACCTTTTATTTTTTTCTTTTGTTATATTTACCGTAGTGAGTAAGTTTACCCCAGACTTTTCACAGGTTTCAGTTTGGAATTCACTTTGAGGTGTTTCGTTTACGAATACCGAGCTAAAATAATTGTTTAAGATATTTCACATTCCTTCATTTGAATATTCAAGTTGATCGTCGGCAGATAAAAGTGGACCAATGTGATTCCTAACAACCTATTTATCTCTAATGTAACTATAGAATTCTTTGGGATTCTCTTTAGATTTATCAGCGATGTTCATTTCGTATTGTCGTTTTCTTTTTCTTTTTGTCTTTTTTAAATCTCTCTGTATTGATACATAACTTTCATAGGCATTTCTTATAAGCCTGTCTCTTTTTAGCAATACTTTTTTCAGTTTCTTTGTCGAGCCACTTAGGGTGAGCCTGATTTGATATATAAATACATACATATACCAAAGGCTTGTTCCCCCTACACGGGGGGTAGCCAAAAAGAAACAGGCATAGAAACCACTCCCACCCATTCCATTTCCTATATATTCCACTCCCCTCCACTCTCCTCCCTCCCTCTTATCTTGGCACCTCCTGGATAACGGGTCATCCCTGCATCCTGTCCACTGCCCTGGGTCAGAAGCAGTGTCGCAAGACACAGCACATCCACAGCAAGGCCGCTTCATTAATTCGGTGACCCCCCCTCTCCGTCCCCCCATGTAGAAAAGGAGAAGACGGTAAGAAATCCCTTCGGGCTGCGTCAAATTTTTCTCATACATACTTCCTCACCCCCCATCCCCCACCCACTCCCCCTCATGCATCACAGCATCATCTATACACAACCCCTCTCCATTCACCCCTATCTTCTGTCCTCTCCCGTCCTTCCTCCACAGACATTCCTCTCTTTTGTAATGCTCACTTTTCAATCCACCAGGGCATTTACACGCTTCTCTCAATCTACATTCTACCTCCATCCCCACTCCTCCCTTTCCTGCCACATTCGCACCCAAGTATCTAAAACTATCCACTTCCTCCAGTCCTTCACCCTTAATGCTCACTTTCAGCCTGCTGTCACTCTCTCTCCTTGTACATCTCATCACCTTACTTTTACCCACATTTATCTTCAGCTTCCTTCTTTCACACACCTTCTCAAACTCCGTCACTAACTTCCTCAATCCCTCCTCCGATCCTGCCACAAGCGCAGTGTCGTCAGGAAGCAACAACTGGCTCACCTCCCACTTTTCTCCATTTTCTTTAATAATCTCCAACCCCTGACCCATTACCCTTGCATTCACCTCTCGCATCCATGTAAAGACTGAACAGCCAGGGCGACATAACACATCCCAGACGAAGTCCCACCTTTACCTCAAACCATTCACTCTCTCCATTTCTA
>NC_134819.1:12493645-12498645 GCF_046742065.1 Oratosquilla oratoria
CACAGCGACGAGCCGCCGTCTGTCGCCTGAAGAAGGAAGCCATAGGAGGAGATTGGACGCTTCGGCCTCGCGCCTGCAGAGCCGAGTAGTGGTTTGTGTATCCATATTGTTCTTATATATATGTATATTCAGTAGGCCGTGCTATATATCACACAGGTGATATATATTATATGCGTTCAGATAGATTAGTCGTGCTCTTGTTATCCAATAAAGACACGTGCTGGTGTTGTGCCTGTTTTTTTTTTTTTTTCTCTCACGCCCAATTTTCTCTATATACCGAGTACATACCAGATTTGTACCCTCCTTGACATACTGTACAACAAAATTGATGTGTCATTGTGTCTGTATGTGTGTGCGTGCATGCGTCTGAGCGTGAAGCTTCTAGAAACATTCGCATTACCATTTCTGTTTAGATAAATAATTAATTAGCATTTTGTTCTTTATACAAAAGTTGAATGAATGAGAGATGAATTAATATACCATTAAAATTTGAATTATTACATTATTTTTTGTATATACTGAATTCTGTGTGCAAGGAATTATTGTGAAATATTTAAATAAATTGGCAACTAAATTTGAGACGCTAACGAGCGTGAGTAAGCGTGGCGTCGGTCAAGGTCTAAATATACAGGTCAGACCGTTTGAATTATTGTGCGCAGCTTCTGACGTCATTAGGCTGGGTCCGTTTTCTCTTTGTGAAACACTGAAGAAAACTGTGAAACGCCAAGGAAGACAGGAACTATAATATTTTATATATTATATATATATATATTATATATCATATATATTATATATTCATATATATAGACAGGAACTATAATATTTTATATATATTTATATATATATATTTTATATAATATTTGTCAGGATATAACTAATTGCGTGGAGCGGTGCGAGCGAAGGCAACGACATTCCCGAACGACGGACCAGCTTCAACTGACAGCTATAGGACCCGGGAACCCCACTTTGAGCAGCCAGGTGACGTTCACGGGCCCGCTGCGCCAACTCCCTCGAAATTCGGTCGGAAGTGGTTAGACCTTATATCCTTAGATCTTGGCGTCGGTCAGAGACAGTCACGAGCGAGCGGGCACTGGGTTGAGTCACGTGTTGTGAGTGTGCCTGTGAGTACTTGTATTGTACATTTCCTGTGCAATTAGACTTTGAAAATTCCAGGAGCGTTTTCCTTTTCCACCTTTATTGGACAACCAATATGGGTTGAACGCAAAAATTCGTGTATGTGTATGTAACTCGAGCATACAAATGTAAGAAAGTTGCGTTCAACTTATAGCTCTCTTGATAGCGCAATGGGGTCAATGGTCCCTTGTTACGTGCGAGCGGGGATTGGAGTCCTTCGCTTGAACACGTATCAATTTCTGCATGTATGCCTCCGCCGAGTTTCTTGACGTTGATGGCTTAGAATTAAAGTGAATTGTGGTTTACACACACACACACACACACACACACACACACACACACACACACACACACACACACACACACACACACACACACACACTCACATATATATATATATATATATATATATATATATTATATATATATATACATATATAAATATAAATATATATAAATATATATATATATATGAAAGGAACTGCAATATACCATATTACTGCGAGTTCTGCCCTCGTCTTAATATGATGACCTTGTTTGCGTCACCCTTGTTAAAACCTTTGATCCACTTAAACACCTCTATTAGATCACCCCGCGCTCTGCGTCTTTCCAGAGAGTGTAAGTGGTAGGGTACGTTTAGGCGCAGCCGTTTGGGCGCGTTCCTAGGCACGGCCGTTTGGGCGCCGGCTGTTTTGGCGCCAGCCTATTTGGAGACGGCTGTTTTGGTGTCATTTTTTTTTTTTTTTTTAATTTATAGATTTTATTTTATAAATCTGTCATTTTACAAATCAATACAAAATTACATCAGTTATAAAGTGAATGATGATGTATATATTTAGAAATAGGAAAACTAGCTTGTTTAGCTGTTTACACAGGTTACTCACACATACAGAGGGTGCTTTTGTTCGTGCCAACGAATGACGTTTGAGCTGAGTCCGTTAGTCCTTTGCCTCAGTTGAGTTAGCTGTTAGCGCTGTCGCAAGTGTTTCATTTTTTTAATATCTTTTAATATATTTTGTTTGACTAAAATATTTCGTTTTACCCATATGATGGCTGAAAAAGTATTAACGAAACGTGGTAAAGAAAATTTTACTCATAACGGATTCCTATACGTCTTTGGCAAAACAAGCAAAGTTGACAGCGAGTTGAAATATTGGCGTTGTGAGCAAAAAAATCGGTGCAAAGCACGGCCAGCAGAAATCAGTTGCGCCTACGCACCAGGGCTCTTATGTACAACGGTTCCTTCAGCACAGACTGGAGGCAGAGGTGTCAGAGAGGGAGAGGTGGTACAGGGCAGTCACAGACTACGAGCCCCTTGTACTTCCTCGCTCCACACCTAGAAAAGTGGAAACTCTGCTCTTCCGTCTGCGACTGGAGGACCGTTGTTTCTGGCAGATTAAAAGCAACCCAACACCTGAAGAGAGAAGATGCCGCCACTGTAGCCACCCTGAAGCCACCCTCAAGCACTACCTCCAGCATTGCCCCGCAACTGCATTTCTGAGGAGAGGGCCTCCGACAACATCTGAGGGTCTTGTGCGTCGCCTATGCCGCCACCTAAGCGCTTACGAACTGCGTCGGCTGGTGGAGTGTCAGCCCCCCCTTTAATTCTTTTATATTTTTTACACTTGTACTCCGTTCATGTTAGGAAGGGTGAATTCACCGAGATGTGCATGCGTATTTCACATAGGCATGCACATCCGGTAAATGTATGGGTGGGCGTGGCCAAACCACGACCACTCATACATTGAATCACCCCCTCTTTTTTCTTACAAATTATTATATCATGTTACCATCCACTTAACACCGAACACAGTTCACGTTGGGAAGGGTGCATTCACCGAGATGTGCATACGTACTTCATGTACGTATGCACATCTTGTGAATGTATGAGTGTGTGTGGTTGGGCCCACACACACTCATAAGTCAAATCACCCACCAAACGGGCTCAAAACCAAAGCCCGTGGGAGCTTAACTCCCGAATTAAACACACACACACGCAAAGCACGGCTCCATTCTAAAGCTCGAGAAGTGGTGAAAGAGCTGAACAGCCATTCGCATGAAGCCTGTGCTGCACAACTAGAGGTTGCACTTGTGAAAACTAATATAAAAAAGAGGACAGAGGAAACCCTTGAATCACCGACTGTAGTTGTTAATGAATGTTTGACAGACATATCCCAGTCTAGTCTAGCTGCCATTCCCAATAAGTCTGCTTTGAGGAAAATAATGCAGAGGAAGCGTAATTCAGTAATTAACGCCCCCACCAATCCAGCTGACTTACTACAATTGTTTGAGCCAGAATGCTACAGAATATATGTCCCTCAACCAGGAATGGAAGAGTTTTTTTTTTACTGTGTGATAGTGGACCAAGTCACGACCGGATAATCTTCGGCAGACAAAACTGGCTACATTACTTAGTGCCATCTGATATGTGGTTTGCCGATGGCACATTCAGTATTGCTCCCAGCCTCTTTTGTCAGATTTATATAATCATGATAAAAAAAAAACAAAAAAAAAAACACGGAGGAGTTCACACTACAGTTTATGTTTTTTTTTTTTTTGCCCAACAAGCAACGCGCCACATACGTGAAAATGTTCGAGTTATTGAAATAAATAGAACCAAACTTGAAACCCAGTTCAATCGTCTGCGATTTTGAACAAGCTGCATAGTTATGAAGGAAACATTCCCTGATGTTCAAATAAAAGGATTTTTTTCATTTAGTTCAAAATATGCAAAAACGTCTAGCTAGGCTGAGGTTCAGTAGCTAAAATGATTATTGTCATTGCCTTTGTGCCTTTGAATAAGATCGATGAATATCTGGATACCTTAGCGACCGAACTGCCGCAAGAACTTCAAAATTTACTCAACTGGTTTGGAGATACTATGTTGGTCGTCAGAACAGACGAGAAAATGGAAAACGAACTCCTCCATTTCTCCCTGAAATTTGGAACCTTTATCAGAAAACGTTAAATGGGGAAGAACGCGCAAACAATAATGCTGAGGCAGCCCACCGTCGACTTAAATACGAACTTGGCATGCACCATCCCACCATATGGAAATTAATTGATGGCCTGCGTAAAGTACAGAAAGGTAGAGATACATATTATGAAAAGTTACTGGCCGGTCATGAACCACCACAGAAACTAAAAAAGTATAGAGATGCAGACAGAATACATGAAACTGTTCTCATATTTGAAAACATGGATGCTGCCGAGTACTTGAGAAACCTTGCTCATAATTACCAAATGAATAAAAGCTTTGTTTCGTTTTTTTTTTTCAATGTTTAAAACATTTTATAAGAATATTTTATAGAATGAACTAAATAAATCTATGTTACGGTTTTATAAAAAGATTAGATTATATAAACTTTGGCTGGCGCCAAAACAGCCGGCGCCCAAACGGCCGCACCTAACTGTCAGCTGGCGACCAAACGGCCGCGCCCAACGGTCAGCTGGCGACCAAACGGCCGCGCCCAACTGTCAGCTGGCGACCAAACGGCCGCGCCCACTAGTCCCATTCCGAGTTAAAGTGCCTAAAGCTCTCTTCGTTAGGTAAATTTCTGAGCCCATGTATCATTTTGCTCATCCTCCTCTGTACTGATTTTAGTGAATTGATGTCCATTCTACAAGACGGAGACCAAAACTGTATCGCATTGTCAAGGATGGGTCTAACTAACGCTAGATAGAGTTCGATAATTATCTCTGCACTTCTATTCGTAACCGTCCTAGCAATGAAACCAAATGATCTGTTAGTTCTAATGCACCGTTTCCTGGATTTAAGGTCAGGACTTACTAAAACTCCCAAGTCTCTCTTGCACTCGGTTTTCTCTAAAAACGTGTTATCTAAGCTATATCTGCTTTCGGGGTTG
>NC_134819.1:12503645-12571145 GCF_046742065.1 Oratosquilla oratoria
TGGTCTTAAGGCCACCGGACAGATCTGGTGAGATTCAACCAGATTGGATCGTGTATATACTGATTTTGGTTTGTCCGACCAGATTTGTCCGGTGGCCTCAAGACCAGATCGTACCGTGGATGGGGGCCATTACCAGAGGATGGCTTCCCACGGCGCTGCCCTAGGGCCACCGCCTCCACTTTCCCCTCACTGTTCCGACAAATCTAATCTACACTATCAAAGATAATGGTAAATCCTTGGCGTACCCAGAACATATACTTCATCTGTTTCTGTTGTACAGAACTGGTCTCCTTCCGGGATTGCCTCCTTATATCCATCTCCCCCACAGTCTGTTATCCTGGAAACACAAAGCCTTACTCCCCATCTCCATACAGAATTAATGCGACTCTAACTTGGCGAAGCAAATAGATAGATAAATAACGTGCATACACACACACACACACACACACACACACACACACACGAAAAGAGGCTGCAGCAGATCCGAGGTGAATACACACACGCACACACAAACATACACGCAGATACGTACACACGCACACACACTGTTAGCACAACAATCTGTTAAAGCATCAATCACTCCAAATTCACCTTTATGGGTTTGCCGAGATTGGAGACAGCGACCACCATTTTTTCCTATTCTCATATCTCTACCATTTACCCCTTGGCGGTCGCCAAGTACTCGTTAACGTCACATATCTGCCAGATATGCAATACGCCTCCTCCCACAGCTCAGTAGTTGAATACATCAACCTTTGTAGAACGTACAAGCGGAGACAGCTGTGCAAGATACACGAGAGGACCTACGAGACGGGGAACAAGATTACTTCAACTTTTGAACTACTTGAGTCACCTTGACTGTACAAAATCGCTTGGCGGTAGCAAGAATAACAATATACGTCGTCACTAGAGGTGAAAGGATAAATTATTTTGTACTAGCTAACGCCAAACGATTTAATTCAAATTGAGAGGAATCTATGGGTGACATAGATAATCAAAATTATTATTATTCCTAGAAGCCTCTCCCCTTCATGTCATTTTTAAAGACTTTGTTCTATCTATCGCCAGACGACGTCATTCACGACTTGTACATTGGATGTAGCTACCACCAGGCGATTCTATTCAGTCTAGGAACCCTCACTCCCAGCTCAACAGGGCGTAGCGAATGGGTTGAACCACAGCTTGAGTCGTTCCTCACCCCTAATACCAACTACTTGTATATTTGTTCTGGCCATTGCCAGGCGATTTTATTCTGTGAAAGGGTTAAGTGAAAGAAATAAATGTGAACAGGCAAGAGAATGTTCAGTTGTCCTTGGGAACCACTACGCAGATGGAAAGTTCAGCCGCAATAAAGGCTGTCGCCTAAAAATAGATATTACGAATGTGTTTGTTCCTTTGGCTGTACGGATGGGAGGGTGTCCTTTGCTAAATGAAACGGCTTGGCGGCAGCTACAACATGTATACGAGCCGTCAATAGGAGTTAGTTGCAGCCTGACACTATGTCCTTGAGGGTGGTGGTGGGGGTGGGGGAGCACCAAAGAACCGAGGGAGTGTTCCTTTGTGAGACTGACAGGATGTATTCTACCCATGTGGTGGGAATAGGTTGGAGAGACTTTGTTTATGTGCATGTGTCAGACAAACCTGACAGGATACAAACATACTTAGGCCGGTTCTTGTTTCTGTGTCAGACCCCGGGAGATACGAAGACGTGTTTCACGTGCACGAAGCGAGAACGTTGTTCCTGAGCTATCCGGGACTCAGTCGATACCAATGTATAGATCTCTTTAGTTCAGGACGGCTTCTCGACTGAATAAAATCGTTTGACGGTAGACAGAACATAACTGGTAAAGTTTATTGTTTATCTTGAAAGAGTTCGCTGAGATTCTATTTCTCACGAGGAAGTCCCGCGCACAACTGAATTAAACAATGCCTCGTGGTGGCAACCAGAGTCGAGAAGGCCAAATGTCACTACCCGGTAAGCAAGGGGTCGAGGGTCGCTGCAGCCAAGGCAACCCTACACTCCCAATGCTGCGCGAGAGGAGAGAGAACTTTATGTAATAAATATCAAGTGTTCTGAGTACGGATGAGAAACGACTAACAATAGAGAAGATAATACGAGGGAGAGGCGTGAACTCACCCTGGGATGGGGATGGGGGGAGAGATAAAGAGAGAGAGAGAGAGAGAGAGAGAGAGAGAGAGAGAGAGAGAGAGAGAGAGAGAGAGAGAGAGAGAGAGAGAGAGAGAGAGAGAGAGAGAGAGAGAGAGAGAGAGAGAGAGAGAGAGAAGTAAATGCCACAAGGTTGTCCTTCTAACCCTATCATTGCTTAGGGTAGGGGAATACCTCAGAGACGAACGAGATTGCCTGGCTGGCGGCAGCGATGACAAAAAGAAAATTGCCCACCAAGGAGTTATACAAACTGGGGTGCAATCCCTTTCGTTATCGAGCGAGAGGGTGGGGATTGTCATGGAGATGAATGAAATAGCTCGAGGGCGACAAGAATAAGAGGAAAAGTGCCATCAGATATGGAAAGGCTTAAAACTTGGATGCTCTACCTCGCAATTTCAGGGAGATTAATCTAATTTGTACGTCTCACTCATTAAATTTGAAATGTTGTGGGAATGAACCTGACACCTATACTAATTACTGTATTTGATGATCCAGAACACCTCGATTTCAGTAGGTAATATTGAGGAAAATAAGTAGTGTACTGAAGCATTTAATGTTCACTGGAATATATATCTAAATTGCAGTAGACAAAATAGTACAAAACATGCAACGAGAACAGCAGAATGAAATTGTTTATATCATTAATAAAAAACAACAACAACAAAACTTCTTCGGTTTATTATTGTGGTTATAATGTTGAATGTAAAACAATTCCGGTGCAATCAGGGTGCTTTTATACTTCTATTATGATACAACACTTGTTCACACTGCGATATATAACCTACACAGTGTGGCAACACAGCGATAACGGTCAAATGTCGACATTAATTACCATAATCTTTCTAAGCTCAAGTTTCTTTTACAAACTTAAAGACGTTACCATGTAAAAATAATAAGATATCTGTGGTAGGCATGACATAAACGCGGTAACAAACATACGAGGTCAGAAATGGCTACTGCTAGACAGTTCCTGGCTGTATGGACGCAGAAGGTTCGTTAGTGTTCGCAAGCGAAATATATATATATTGTTACGTAGCTGAAGACACTTGATGCAACGGACACGTTGATCTCACGTGGGGCAGGAAGTGTTGTCCCTTACCGAAAGGTGAGGAGTTAGCGCCGCCACTACAACCACGCAGCTTTCTATGGAAGATTTGGGGACTGTTCTTCAGAGTAGAGTAGAGCGCTGGACTATACCCGGGCATGGCGTGGGTGGGAATACTGGCGGTCGCATGCTTTCAATATGTACATGTAAACTCTGCACCTGCCAATACGGGGCAACACTTCTAGCCCCACGTGTGATTGTTGTAATTATCTTTTCCTCATTATTATGAACGATTACACTGGGTAACACTAATTTTGTTTCTTTAAATGTCTGTAGTTTTTCTATGGTTGTTTTCCCTCCTGGTTTTAAAAATACCATTGAAATTTGCATAGCATCGATATCTTAAAAGATAATTGAGATTTACACTATCTTTAGCATCTCCACATTGACTATAAATAGTAGCTGATATTTTGTTTTTGTATTCCCTTTATAAATTAATGAGAAAATGTAAGATTAAAAGTAAGTGATACGGTTACAAGAGCCCGATAGAAATGCACTGATGAGAGTGATGTGAGCTCCTTGATCTTTACGCACCAGTGACACTGTATAGTCTCCCATCATCCTTAGTATTCTTTCTCCATTGCGGCAGTGTCCTGATGAAACCTCTCACCATGATCTTCACTCACTTCTCCCAAGTTTTCGTGAAAAATCCATATGTGAATGCAAAAAGTGCACCTTTAATGACATTCTACACCCTAATTTCTCATAACTGTCCAAAAGCTTTGCTACGATCTGTGGTATTTTGAGTCTTTATATCAAGGAATCCATTAAATATATCTCGAAATGCACACCACGACTCTCTTTCGACATCACTCATTGCGTTCTCCAGATGCGCTGACTTGAACATTATCCTTACTTGTGGTCCAGTAAATATACCAACCTTAACTTTGCTCTCTGATAACTTTGGAAAGAACAGACCAGTGTTTCTCAACTTATTTTATTTATTTTATTTTTTTTTTTTTGCCATGCCCCAACTATTCACCTCCTGAATCCTGATGCCCCCCCCCATGTGGTGATATATAATTCTTATTTAAAAAATCATCTCCGTTTCAGGTGAAGAAGCTTAAAACACCAATACTTTGATTTAATTCTTAAACTTTTATTTTCTACTTAAAATTTAAAGTTAAAGTTTGTTAAATCATAGGCATAAACAAACTTGAAAACAACATGGCATCCATGGAAAAGAAAAAATTATATAAACAAAAGACAATTAACATTTTGAGCAACAAATTGGCAGTGCAATCGGGGGTAATTTGAAAATCGAAGACAGAATGATGAATGAAATAAATGTGTGATTGCTACATTTTTATTCATTGGAATGTTACGGCTATTAGATCACAAGAACATAGACTATGATTACCAAAAACACCTAAAAATCAAATTGCCCCACGTTGGGAACTACTGGAGATGCTTTTCCACCATGATCTCATGCTTTCACGAGTTGACCAAATCAAGCTTTACAGTATATGAAGCGGGGGTTCACAAATTTTGGCAGGTTCTACAAGAGGCTGTCCGTCAAATAACATTGAGTTTTCCTGGCTGCAAGTCATCTCGAGGAGGCCACTCCACTTTCTGGTAGTGTTCATTCTCAGAAAACATGAATAATTGGTGCACCTACCCTGTAATCCAAGTAAGAGGACGAGCATCTTAAAATCATTACAAACATCCCATTTAAACTCATCATAGTTTACCTTCTCGAGAAGCCTTTTTAGATTGACATATTCTTCCTTCATCTGTACTGAGTGTGCTATAGGCAGGGATGAATACGGATTCCCATTATGAACAGTCGCCATTGTTCAGGGTTATAATCAATTGTAATAGTTGTAAATAAGCCATTAATATCTTCGCAGAAGCAGAGATCCTCATATCAAAGTATAATTCGAATTCCTCATGGCTCCTCCTGTATACTGTTGACCTACAGTCCTCCTCAAACAGATTCCATTCACTCAGTCAGGATGCTAAAATCTCAGCTCCTGACTTAGTGAGGCCCAAGTCCCTGATGAGCTCATCCAGTGCAAGTTGATTTGGAAAGTGTGGGAGGGCACTCAGTCTTGGCTCAAAATTTTCATCTATTTCTTCATTGTTACAATCTTCCCACTCTCCTGATGAGACCTCCATCATATCCACTACCTGAAAAAGAGTGCCTTTACTAACTGGAACATAAGTATGATTTGTATGTGCAATCGCATTACAAGAATGTTTGGAAGATTTCAATATTGATTCTGTTACAAAGAATAGAATTCACAATTTTAGAAGATTTCACAACAAAGTAATGTCGTAGCACACTGGTACTATATTTGCTTTTTTCCAATCTTCTGGAACTTTTCCTTCTTTCAAGGAACTAATTAGTATGCTATATATTTTGTCTGCTAGTTCATTCCTGCATTCTTTCAGAATCCAGTTTGCTATATCATCTGGTCCATGCGATTTTCTGACATCAAGATTACTCAAGTGTGTCAATATTTCATTCTTTGTTACTTCTATTTCTTCCATAGGGGGGACTTTCTCTTTCCATTCAATCTCTTCAGGTTGTATGTTCTCCCTTGTAAACACTGATTTAAAATGTTTGTTCATAATTTCCGCCATTTCCATTTCCTCAGTGTATTCAACTCCCTCCTGTCTTAATTTCTCCAAGTCTTGTTTGTTTTTCAGTTTATTGTTTACAAATCTGTAGAATAGTTTTGGTTGATCTTTACACTTTTCTATGACATCTTTTTCATATTTTCTCTTTTCGTCTCTGCACGTTTGTACATATTCATTTCTATAACCGGTATATATTTTCCATTTTTCAGGTCTTCTGTCTTTTTTCCATCTGGTCCAGGCTTTGTCTCTTTTGTCTTTTAGCTCCCTACAACTTTTGTTGTACCAGCATTTTACATATTCTTTTTCTTGTTTTTGTCTTGGGACATACTTTTCCACTCCTTTTTTGTAAATTTTTGTCAAAATATTCCATTTCTCTTCCACTGTTGTTTCTTCTTTGTATATTTCTTCCCAGTTTTCTTGTTGAAAGAATTCTCTTATTTGATCAAAGTTTGTTTTTTTATACATCATTCTTCCTTTTCTATATTGCTCATTTCTTTTCCTATATTTTTCTTCATTAAGTTCCAGTTCAATCAATATGTGGTCACTTTTACTTATTGGTGTTTTATATTCAATCTTGTCCACTATTCTAGGTTCAGATGTAATTATTAAGTCTAGTCTCGATGGTTCTTCTTCATTTCTATACCTGGTGTTCTCCTGTATCCATTGTGTCATTGTATGGTCAGTAATCATCTCAAGTAGAGCGTTTCCCCATGAGCCGTCTCCACCCTTTACTGTCATTTCTTCCCAGCAGATTTCTTTGCAATTAAAGTCGCCCATTATAACTATTCTTCCTCCATCTTCCATTATTTTATTTAATGTTATCTTTGTGTCCTCTAACATACTTTTATGTTCACTCTCCTCCCATGAGGCTGTTTTCGGAGGCACATAATTTATCACAAACTTTCTGCTCTTCTTATCTCTGTCTTCCACTTCTATCCATATATGACACACTTCACGTTTATATCCTTCTTAGTCAGGAACATAACTCCACCCCCTTGCTTTTTCTCTCTGTTTTTAATCCAATAATTAATTATATGCATCATGTCCTACACTGTTGGGTGGTAGTGGGCCTTTTAATTTTGTTTCTACAATTCCCATTATGTCTGGTTCTTTTTCTTTCAAATAATCATTCAGCTCATTCAATCCTGTTATTAATCCATCTATATTTGTGTAAGACACTCTTAGTTTTCTGTCACTTCCATTGTGTTCTCTGTTTCCCTTTTGTTTTTCTCTTGTATGTCGAACTGCCTTAGTTTCATATTCACTACTCTCCAATAGAATCTCTCTTTCTCTGACTCCGTTCTGTTCTCGTTTTTTGTCTTAGCTTCAAGTCTTTTCTGCTTTTCTTCCTCTCTTTCCTCTTTATTCATTTCCCTTTTTATCCATACCTTTTTATATTGTTCACTTGTTGCTAGTTTCCCTGTTTTGGATAAGATATTCTCTGCCGTCGTTTGTGACCTGAATTTAATTTTAATTGGTCTGGTCTTATCTTTACTATACTTTCCGAGCCTGAATTTTTCCTCAATTTCCTTCATAATTTCTGGTTCATCTTCCTGAACTAATTTTAGTAAACTGCTTACTTTTTCATTTTCCTCATTGGTTCTTGAGGTTCTATCTGGGTTATGTTTCTCTTCCATTCCTAATATAATTATACATTTCTTTTTGTCAGCTAAGTCTCTTACTATATTCTCCTTCTGTCTCATCACTTTAATAACTGAGTCTTCAGTTTGTTCTCTCATTTGCTGTTTAATTATATCAGTAAATGCAACTTTACTGTTTTCTTTTATCGACTTCCATCCCTCTCTGTTTTCTTTACTATTCCTCTTCAATTCCTCATTCTCCACCTTTACTTCTTTTAACTGTCTTTTCAGGTTTTCTATTTCATCAGTTAAGTTTTTGTTCGCCTTCTCTAGTTCTTCCAATTTTTCAACCCTCCGTATAATATTATTAACATGACCGAACCTACGCTCCAAGTCCTCGATCATCTTATCGACCTTCTCTTCTAGTCTTGTCAGTCGGGGGGGGGGGGGGGGGGGTTTGTGTCCCCCCCCCCACCCTCTTTAAATCCCTGGAAAATATTCTCATCACTTTCTACTGTATTGCTCTTATCTATACTTCTAATCTTTACATTTTTATTAGACATTTCATCGTCGTCGGGGGGCCGTTTGTTTACCTTTCGCCTGTCTGTCTGGGCCAAGTCTACTCCTTCCTCATTTCCTTCCATTTCCCTCAGTAATCCCTCCCCTTCTCTTTCCCTACTTTCCTACTACCCCACGAGCAATTTCCCCCCACCCTGTAAATACAATAGGCACTTCTCTTTGCGTTGGGATCCACAATACTTCAATTTTCTTCAGAACGTCTTCTAAGCCGTCCGTTCGTTGAAGTGTGTGTGTGTGTGTGTGTGTGTGTACATATATATATATGAAATTGATCAAATTGTTTTCTGTTAGACTGAAATATAAAAATCAGGAAAGAAGCTGGCGGTGTATTTGTTTCATTATTTTCTCAAGTGAGCTCGTCGGGTTTCACGTTCCGGAGAAAATACGTTGGCGTGCCACGTTTGACACGCGTGCCAGAGGTTGCCCACTCCTGCGTCAAGAAAACACGCTCCTTAGAAGCCGGACCATCCCCTGTATTGTGTACGACCCTCATATATGTATATATAATTTTCAACAAACAGTGATACGCATATATTTACAATCACAAAACGACCTCCCGAAGTTTTATTTACTGAACCCATTTTGTGGGATTTCTGTTTGATTACAGAAGCCAACATAATCAGTGTACGCCCTCTGCCGTAAATATATTCAGCTGCATGACACTGTATTCAGTATGTGTTCTGTTTGCCAACGTTTGTGAATCTTAGATCTCCATTTGGCCACTGAATTGGAACGACTGGAAGGAACTACAGAGGTACACCAACATACCGCCTAGGGAGAAGAGACGAGGGGGGGGGGGTTAATCCCCTTCCAGAATAGCCGTCTAGATCTGCATATACTACGTAACTGTTAGTGTTGGCTGCTGAACGAAGATATTGTATCAAGATATCAAGCTTTAATTTCCATGACAAATGTCTTTTCAATAGTATAGGCCATGGACCTGTGCTATCACTCTAAAGAAATTCCGTCGCAACTCTTGCGAGGCAGCTTAGATCATGGTAATGCTAGAATATAAAATTTCCCCATATTTTCACTTGAACATTAATTAGCTATAGCTAATTAAATTTGCGAGTGGAAATGATAGTTCATACAATAGCCGCTAGGTGGCTACAGCTCGCGTATCTTTAGCTTTTCTTCCATAATAAAACAGATCTGGCCACTCCGAGTGCACGTGTTTCACGCATACAAGATGAGGCAATGTGTCAATATCCTAGTTAAACTTGACAGCTCAGCCTCATCTATTACCAAAATTGACAAGAATTCCCCACAGCTCAAATACACTCGTTAGTTTTAATTTCTGCCACCACGGGCTCAATTTTCCTAGCTAGCCCAGACAGAGAAATCAATGAAATGAGGAAATCTTATTTAAAATAGTAATTCAATTGTATAATTCTATTCGATTTTTTCTACTTCGTGCATCAGAATTCTACATACAAATATTATATATTTTCTAGTCTTCAGTAAGCCAATTAAATATAAAATAAGTCAAAATTAGGAAATTAAACATTTTATCTAAAATATACTGCGTTATCTATCAGTTGTACCTATACTCATACCTGTATATATACACATATATATATATATATATATATATATATACACACACACACACACACACACACACACACACACACACACACACACACACACACACACACACATATATATATATATATATATATGTATATATATGTATATATATATATGTATATATATATACATATATATATATATATATATATATATATATATATCAATTGTTTAATTATTTACATAAACTTGATAATTCATCGAAAGATATACTGAAATGATCATTTCTGAATGAAAGGTATGGGGATTCTTTCAACTGATCATTCAGATTAGTACATTAACACACATTAACCTAGCAAATATATATTTACTTGTACAAGTAATTTAAAGTAAATACATTGTATGCATATGAATTAAAATAGTACATTTTCAGGCTAATTCAGAGTACATTTTCAGAACTTGCAATATCGTGAAACTCATTGCTGTATACATTTGCATTCCCATCTTGAGCTGGATAGATGAGCCTCAGAAGGAATTCAGATATATCAAGTCACAAGACATTATCAAAAGGCGAACAGACATTTTTGTCTTCTTTTTTGTCAAGTGGAAAAAAAAGAAATTCTGATTTAGTTTCTGTAATCATTCTGGACAATCTGTGATTCATCCCTCTTTGATGGCGTCCCTTTATTTATTGCTTATGGTATCGAATACCATAGCCTTTATTCTCCTGATGGTATATCTATATATGTAGCTGAAGTTAGTGATCTAAGTTGTGATCACGAAGAAGCAGATACAAGGCTGCTTCTGCATGCTAAGCATGCTTCACCTCATTATCAGGATATTGCTATAGTGATTCCTGATACAGTTGTCATGGTCTTAGCAGTTGCTTTGACCATTGTATTGATAGTCACTTGTAATTCCAAAGTGGGTCTGGTGCTCATATCTCACATATCTAACACCCTTGGTCCTAGAAGATGTCGTGCTATTATTGGCATACATGTTTTCACTAGATGCAATAGCATCAGCTCGTTTAAATGTAAGAGTAAAGCGAAACCCCTCCAGTTAATGTTAAATCCTGAGGAAGTAGTTAATTGTTTTCAGAGGCTAGGTGCAGACTGGGATTTTCCAGAGGATTTGTTCTCTAAGCTACAGCAGTTTGTCTGTCACCTATACAACTAAACAGAATGCCAAAAAGTAAATGATGCTCATTTTAACATCTTTAGATTGTTGAGTAAATCTATCAAGGGTCTGCCCCAAATGCTAATGGTCTAAAATAATTCTAAACGAGCGTCGTATGAGCTTGCTATCTACAAAAGGTGTTTGGGACAATATAAATTCACCCAATTCTACAAATCGTGGCTGGTAATTAGAAGAAGGACTTAATTTTAACAAATAATGAGCACCAAATTAGCAGCGTAATAGTGGGAGATGGTCTAGGCTCTAGCGATCATCAAGAAATAAGATTTAATGTCATTTGGGAAGAATTAAAAAGTACGAATAACGTTCAAGTACCAGACTTCAGGAAAGCAAAATTTGACAATATAAAAAAATATTTGAAACTGAATACGAAATATCATGCGGACGTTTTGAATATTTTCGGGTCTCGGTGCGGGGCTGGGAGTCAGGTCAGGACTAAGAGTCGGATCACGGAGGCTAATATGCATACCTTAGGTCAGGTCATTTGGGAGCGAGGGCCCAACAGTCAGGTCAGCGATTTAGAAGAAATGTATAGCAATCTAACTGATCTAATTATCAATGCACAAAACACATTTATCCCCCTGAAGTCAATACGGAAAAATAGTAATACTCCCAAATGGATGACGGACAGATTGAAACATGAGATCGGAATGAAAAGAGGACTTTACGTAAAAATAAAAAATGGGGAATCACACCTTAGATCAAGATATAACGAAATGGCAAAGCTGGTTAAAAGGAATACACGCACAGCGAAACGTAATTATGAAATCAAGGTTGCCAGTCAAGCAAAATCCAAACCAAAGGGTTTCTTTCACCTCTATAGAACAAAAATTAAGAAAGAATAGGACCAATTAAAAACGATGAAAATGTCACGAGAGAATCGGAGGAAAAAATGAGTGAGGAGTTTAATAATTATTTTCTATCGGTGTTTACTAATGAGAGGTTAGATAAAGTACCTGACTGCGATCCGATTTACAGAGGGGATGAAGAAAGTAGTTTATTTTATATCAGCATTAGTAAAGAAGAAGTAGTCAAGCAGATTGAAAGACTTAAAGCTACAAAATCTCCGGGTCCAGACGAAATTTTTCCAAGCATGCTTAAGGAGTGTAAATTTGAAATCTGCGACCAGTTAACTGAAATATTCAATAAATCGGTAGACACTGGTTTTGTACCAACTGCTTGGAGGCAGGCAAACGTTGTTCCTGTTTTTAAGAAGGGAGATAGATCGTCTATATGCAACTACAGGCCAATCAGTTTGACATCGGGTATAGGAAAAATGATTGAATCAATAAGAGTAAATAGACTCAGAACACATCGAAGGACATAATTTCATTCGTGATTCACAGCATGGTTTCTCCAAGGGTAAGTCATGTGTGTCTAATCTTCTATCCTTTTACACTAAAGTATATAAGGCGTCAGATAACAATGATAATTACGATATTATTTACCTTGACTTTAGCAAAGCGTTCGACAAGGTGCCACACCAGAGACTACTAAATAAAATCAAAGCCCATGGTATAGAAGGAAAAGTGTTAGAATGGATTAGAGCTTGGATTAGTAACAGAAAACAGCGGGTCACCATAAATGGAATAAAATCTAGGTGGGGCAATGTTACTTGCGGAGTCCCCCAGGGCTCGGTTTTTGGTCCCTTGTTGTTCATTATGTACATAAATGACTTAGACGATGGGATAAATAGTGATGTTAGTAAGTTTGCGGACGACACTAAAATAGGACGCCTAATTAGGTCAGAAGACGACGCAAAGAATCTGCAGGATGATCTTAATCAATTGTTAACATGGTCGGTGAAATGGCAGATGAACTTCAATATCTCTAAGTGTAGCGTGTTAAACGTAGGGCTACACAACCTCGAAAATAGATACAGCTTAGATAACACGTTTTTAGAAAAATCTGAGTGCTAGAGGGACTTGGGAGTTCTGGTGAGTCCGGACCTTAAAACCAGGAAGCAGTGCATTAGCGCCAGAAATAAAGCTAACAGCGCATTAGGTTTCATTCCTAGGACGGTAACGAATAGAAGTGCAGAGGTAATTATCAAACTCTATCTAGCGATAGTTAGACCCATTCTTGACTATGCGGTACAGTTTTGGTTTCCGTCCTACAGAATGGACATCAATTCACTAGAATCAGTACAGAGAAGAATGACCAAAATGATACATGGACTCGGAAATTTGCCTTACGAAGAGAGGCTTAGGCACCTAAACTTACACTCTCTGGAAAGACGCAGAGTGCGGGGTGATCTAATAGAAGTGTTCAAGTGGATCAAAGGCTATAACAAGGGTAATGCAAACAAGGTCATCATAATAAAACAACAGGGCAAGACTCGCAGTAATGGGTATAAACTGATCAAATTTAGGTTTAAAAAGGAAATAGGCATGAATTGGTTTACTAATAGGGTGGTCGATGAATGGAATAAACTTAGTAACCATGTAGTAAGCGCTGAAACTATCAGTTGTTTTAAAAAACGATTAGACAACTTTATGGATGGGGATGACAGGTGGTGATGGATACGGAGCTGCCTAGTGTAGGCCTTATAGTCTCTTGCAGTCTCCTTTATTCTTATGTTCTTATGTAGGGCTCAGCAACGAGTGAATGTTAAATCATCCAGCTCCATCTGAGGTAATCATGGATATTATGTGTGGCAGAAGAGTTCATACAATGATCAAACTTGCTTTTGCAGGAAAAGAATTTTGCCCTGTATTGACCTTTGCCGATGTTTAGATTGTGACAACAACTTCTCTCAAGATGGGAATAAAAATACAACGTGTTCCAAAAGTATATGTCACATTACGACATTTTATATCTTAATAACTATTGAGGATATAAACAAAATCTATATATCCCGAGAGCTTATAATTTCAAGTTTCTGTACAAGAAATATGAATACAAAAGTGCAAGAAATTAATTTATCTTTTATATTTTAAAGGTATTCAATATGTGCGCCTTGGGTTACACGACACGCATCCAAACGATGATCCATTTCTTGCCAAATGCTATCTAGGATAGCGTTGTCGATTGTTGCCAAGGCTTCTGTTATTCGAGTCTTCAGGTCATCCACACCTGGGGTAAGGGAGGTACATACACCAAGCTTTTCAGATACCCTCAGAGGAAGAAGTCACATGGAGTGAGATCTTGAGACATAGGGGGCCATTGCAGGAGCACGCGGTCAGTTCGTCCGGAACGTCTGATCCATAACAGGATTAACAGAGAAAAACCTGATGATTTTAGCTTTTAAATGATACCAGTTTCATCTTGCCATCATTTGTAGTTTATTATACATGAGTTCTTAGAATGTGACATATACTTTTGGAATACCCTGTATATACAGCAATTAGTCTGACGATATTGCAAATTCTGATGGTGAACTCTGAATTCGCCTGAAAAAATACTGTATTAATTCATGTATATACATTGTATTTATTTTAAATAACTTACAGAAGTTAATGTATATTTGCTAGGTTAATGTGTGTAATTATTTGAATGATCAGTTGAAAGAATCCCTGTACCTTTCATCCAAAAATTATCATTTTGGTATATCTTTTAATGAATTATATATATTTTTAAATAATTGAAATGTATATATGTGAATAATATGATTGTAGACACAATTCATACAGATAACGCATTATAGTCTAAATAGAAATATTAGTTTTAGTTTCTTGATTTTGACTTATCTAATTCTTAATTGACCAATTGAAGACTAGAAAATATTATATAAAATGTATAAGCATAATTCCTATGCGCAAAGTAGAAAAATTCGATAGAACTTATACAATTTGATTATTTTTTTATGTAGAATTTCCTTATTTCCTTAATTTCTCTGACTGAGCTAAGAAACTTGAGCCTCAGTTGGCAGAGATTAAAACTAACGAGTATATTTGAGTTGGGGGAATCCTTGTCTATTTTGGTAATAGATAAGGATAGACTGTCAAGTTTAATCAGGATATTAATACATTGGCTCATTATGTATGTGAAACACACCCAGTGACCAGATCAGTTTTATTATGGAAGAAAAGCTAAAGATACGCGAGCTGTAGCTACCTATGCTCGTGCGGGCCCGTCTTCATATCTCATTTTATCTAAACTATTTTTAAATTCATGTATTGTAAGAAATATCACTTCCACTTGCAAATTTGATTAGCTGTAGCTAAATAATATTCAAGTGAAAATATGGGAATTTTGACATTTTAGCATCACTGTGGTCCAAAGTAAGTGCCCATAAAAATTTAAAGCAGCCTCGCGAAAGTTGCTACGGAAAGTCATTGCAGATATTGGCCCATAGTCTAGTAGTAATAACGTTAACAATAACAATATTTGAGTAAATGTTATAATATGGATTGGTATAAGTTAAAGCACCGGAAAGAACTGGATTATGCATGTAAGGTCCCTATTTCTTAGTTAAAAAATGGGGGGCTTTCATATCATATGCCAGCAATTACGGTGTCTGTTTTATTTCATCACATATCAGGTTACAAGACCTTGACATAATGAAGAAGGGCACCCTACTATATAACCCCTTTCCACGATGATGCACTATATGTGTTTTATTCTGGCAAATGCCAAGCGATTCTATTCATCTTAAGACGGATTCTCATATTTAATATATGACCTCGTCTTCTTGCAATCATAATATTTCATTATATATTGTGTGATGATTAGAAATATTCCGTATGCTCTACATCGGAAGATATGGATTTGCATAGATATGGATTACAATGATAATGGATGCTGACAGAACTTTTGGTCCATATAGAGTACAGATCGGATGAAAGAAAGCAAGAAAATAGGCATTAAAACAGAACCAAATAAACCACGCGTATTCAAGGGGGAGATCTGGATTCCAATGGCAATGCAGAGTAGAAGGGAAAATGAATAAATAAATTAGTAAATAAATAAACAAATAAATAAATAAATAAAAATGAATAGATATACACAAATTAATTAGTAAATAAATACACACACACAAACTTGATGCTTCCTTCGCGTATGTTACTAGGTAAAACTAGGTGAATACACACACACATACACAATAATATATATATATATATATATATATATATATATGAAACGCAAGAACACGCAAACAAACCAAACTAATGCAAGGGAGACAGGCTTTCAGGTCGAATGTACCCTGCTCACTTCCGACAGACATGCGGGTTGCAAGGCAGATCTTTTGTGATGCATAGAATTCTTTCCCAACGGTTCTCCAGATCCTACTGCACTACTGTAACATTATGGTTATCCATACATTCCATTCGCCATTATATATTTCAACAGCATCTATAAGAATATTAGGTTTGGTTAGATTCCAAAATAGGATAAGGGAACCGAAGTCAAGAAAGGAAGGGATCTACTGGCAATTAATTCTTTTTTAACCAGCAAATCTTTCACGGTGAGCGGTGATGGCCGGGGTGAAAGGGGACGAAGTTAAGGGAAGGTAGGGTTGACGAAGACTATAAAGTGAGCCTGACCACCTATACTCGCCCGTTACCCCGCATGGTCGCCCCATCGTTGGTGAGCTTTGTTATGATAGGCACATCTCGGGTCTTTTGTACAGTCCGAGCAAAAATATTTACCCATTCTAAGTTTTTCATGATACAGAATCAAAATTCTTTGACTAATATTTTATTTAATCTTTTCAAGAACACTAGTTATCAGTAAACTAAATACTACACAGGAATATATATCATGTGAGAAGAGTAGCGTGGGTCAACACTTTAGCTCGTGACTGCATAGACACAGTGGTTGTGGACAGACCTTGTGTTTTGTCACTATTCTATGCAAGAAGCTAGATATAAGACTTAATGAATATTTGTTTACTTACCAGAAATGAGGAAATATTCTGGATCTTTTGTAGTTTTACATTTACCACAGATTTGTTAGTTCTCGTAGGGTTTTTGGGTCTTGGTAGTGCGCCTTTTTGTAGACGTCGAACATTACGCTTTAGAGTCATTTCTATCAGTGGCACAAGGAACTCTATAGGCGCAGCCTATAAAAAAAAAAAAAAATCGTCTAAGAACATTCCCAACGCATGTGTGTACTGTTTGAGCTCTTCTTGGAAGTACCCTTCTGCGCACAATTTAGATTAGAACCTCCTTTATTGTTCTTGGTGATCTCCACAGTGGTTGAAGACGGACAGATTTTCCACGTCGCTCAAAGTTTAACTAGTTTTTAGAAACATTATAAGTCTCACAACAGTATATCCCATTATCCCAAAGAGACAACGGCTGGAGTGGAACTGATGCCTCATTAGATAATGCAACCTATCATACACAGAAAAGTATAACGGAGGGGGTTTCTCCCATTTCGCATTTTAACATGGAATTTTTGTCCTGACCCAGTGATGATACAGTCAAAAATAAGTCTTGGTTTCACTGGAGTTTCATTCCATTGAGACTGTCCCGAATTATAATTGAATAAAATCGACTAATGTATCCACGGTACTGAGGGGGTTCAACGGCAGTTCAGACCGCATGGCTTTCCTCTCTTTTCATCTCTGTGGCACCCCTTCGTTTAATTACCCTTCCCCCGAAAAAAGGGTCTATTTTTTCACTCCGAATATCGCAGAATTACTTTATTCATTTCAGTGACATCCCCTCGGGTGGATTATATCAACAAGAGATATTCACACACATCACATTTCTTGAGCTTTTGGCCTATGGTAATCAATGAAGAATGTTGTAACAATGTAGTTAAGTGCTGAAACAACTGATTGCTTTAAAAGAAAACAGATAACTTTATCAACAGATCAGGATACTGAGGAAAACTATGTCTATTTTTTTTTTAACGATATTGGATATTAAACTGCCTAGTGTAGGCCTTATGGTCTCGCAATCTCCTCAATTCTCATAATGAATTTTCACGTGTTGGGATTACAAGGAATGCGTGTCTCTTTGGAATTACAGCTCTAGAAGTTGCTGGGGGTGAATTTTATTTCTGGTCTGGGTAACGGCAGACCCAAGCATACGGCTGCTAGTTCCAGCCCCACTTGGTCAGGCCCCGCCAGGCCCATCCACTCACGTCGCGTCGTGCAGACACGCGGGGACATGAGTCAGCATGGAATCCGGGCGTCTTGTCGTCCTATACAGTCTGAATGTTTATAGTTATTTCGTCCATCATTGACGCAGCTGAGATCAATGTCCACTGAGGCATCCTTAGGGACGATGCAGCCTCTGTACCTCACTACGGTGGCTTAATCCTGTTTGGTAAAGTTGTATGTAAAGTGAGAAGTGTATGATTTTTTTGGCTATGATTGCAAATGAAGTCTGAAATCATTGTTATTATCTCGATAATGCTGGTTAGGTACTATAAGCATATATATGCGACCCTGACTTACCATACCTCTGATGTCCGCCACAACCGTTGTGGAGAGGGGCTGGAAAACCATGAAAGTACTTTTTGCATTTACCGGAGATCGAACCCGGGCATTCTGAGCTCCGAAGCAGGAACAGACCAACCAACGGTGGCCACTAAAAGACCCTCCCACACAGTATGTGTGTATACATAAATAAATAAATGAAAAAAACAAAAAACATTATATATATATATATATATATATATATATATATATATATATATATATATATATATATATATATATATATACATATATATATATATATGTATATATATATATATATATATATATATATATATATATATATATATATATATATATATATATATACATATATATGCGCGTATGTGTGTGTGTGTGTGTATTTACCTAGTATTTTATGGGAAGGGGAGCTATGCTCATGGTCCCGTCTTCATATCTCATTTTATCTAAACTGTTTTTAAATTCATGTATTGTTTTTACACACACCACTTTCTTATCTAACTTGTTCCAACTGTCTATTACTCTGTGAGGAAAGCTGTTCTTTTTCAGATCTCTTCTATAGCTGTCTTTTTTTTTATTTTATTTCCATGTCCTCTTGTTTCTGTCATCCCATTTTATCAGATTCTCTCTATCAGTAATTTCTATGCCTTTCATGATTCTGTAAATAGCTATCAAATCTCCTCTCTCTCTTCTTTGCTCTAGTGTCTGTAGCTCAAGTTTTTCTAGTCTCTCTTAGATATTGAAATAAAAAGATGCATTACAATTGGTTGGAAAGTGTTTGGTAAGTACACTAAAATCCTGAGAGGCTTTCTACCTTTATATTTGAACCTTACAATCAATGCATTCTACCAGCAATAATTTACAGGTGTGAGACTTGGAAGCTGATGAGGGCGATGGAAACAAAGCTAAGGACTGCATAGAGGAGAATGGAGAGATCAATGATGGGTGTAACACTGAGAGACCAAAAGAGAGCAAGTTGGGTGAGAGAGCAGACTAGAGTGAAAAATATTGTGGAGGCAGTAAAAGAGAGGAAGTGGAATTGGGCAGGTAAGTTGGTGCGAACAACTGATGAGTGATGGAGCAAGTGTGTTACTGAGTGGACGTCACGAGATAGGAAGCATGGAAGAAGGAGACCAGACAGAAGGTGGAGAGACGAGATCGAGAAGTTTGCAGGAGTGATGTGGCAGAGGATGGCAATGTCGTGTGATTCATGGAATGCTGTGAAGGAGGCCTTTGTTCAGCAGTGGACTCAGGATGGCTGATTTGATTTGATTTAGGGTATATTTAATACAAGGAATCCAACTATCCCAAGTTATACTATATGGGCTTATCAAACCTCTAAGTCTTAGACATGTAATAATTTTCTTATTCAACTTCTACAACTCTATTGCTCTGAGGATGATTTACCAGAATATTTAATCTTAAGTAACCTATATAAGTCTTCCAAGATTTTGTTATTAAATTCAGTACCGTTGTCTGAAACTAAGATCTTAGGAGTAGTGAAAATACAGATTATCTGATCATTGATTACTAAAGCAATTGTTTCAGCTCTCTCATTTGGAATGGGTTGTAAAATACAAAATATTGAAAGATAATAATATAATCAATAGCAACAAATACATATTTATATTCATTTTCAGACATGATAGCATAGGAGCAGGTTTAGGTGTATTTCCTTTCACCCTAGTACATTTCAAACAATTTTCTATATAATCATATATTTCTTCATGCCTGGCCAAAAGTATTTACGTTGTGGTTGTCTATAAGTTTTATCCTTTCCTGGATGTGAACTAGTCACTATCATGAAGTAAATTTAATACCTCTTGTACAAGAGTTTGTGGAATTACCAATCGATTCAATCACTGGGCCCATAGAAATATCTTTCCCACTTACAACTGTTTTTCTGTACAAAAGGCCATTGGTCAAATAAAATTCCTATATCTTACACCCTTTTGGTAGTTTTGGAGGATTACCTCTTGGGTTCATCAATGTTACTAGTTCATCTATAATACATATGAAATTTTTCAATCCTGATGTTGGTTGGCTAATATTTTCATAGGTGGGCATTTTCATGATAATTTTTTGCGATAACGATATGGGGTTATCAGTTATCTGATATTTGATCCTACATTATCAATTCATCAGTACTTTTGGTTCCAAACTAGTGATAATTGATCATTTCAGTTTTTGGTTCCAGTTTAGTACAGGGGCGAGCCACACGTGCCTTGGAGGCAGAAATAAGTAGGTCCGAGCTGGAAACCGAATGTATACTGAATGGAGTACAGGGCAGCCATTTTTGACATCTCAAAATGTTCACTCATCTTCAGTCTCTCATCAGCTGTCAGACAAGAGGTCACAAGGTGTTGCTCCCGCATGCTACCAGTTTTACACATTCTTTGATGTTTTTTTCCCTATGTTCCTGCACTTCTTCCATTCTAATTTTTATGCACGTGTAAATGAATGTATGTACTATCAAGTGCTATTCTTTAATATCCATTTATTAACATTTAGTAGTGCAGTGCTTTGCTATTTTATGGTACTGAATTAATGATGGCATCACAAGAGACTGCCTGCATCAAGCCAAAGAGACTCAGGGAAGTCTATTGACTCACTGAAGCCGAGCCTCAGTAACCCTGGCCATTCCTTGGCAAGTGGGTGAAGTACAAGAAGATGGTTGGTGACAGCTACATCTTCCAGTGCTTGTCCTCCCTCCCCAAGATCACTGAGGTGAAGGTGAACAAGGGTGCCAAGGCCAACCTGAAGAGCCGCTTCAACAGGATTCATCCTGACAAGGCAAAACAGGTTGATGAAGCTTGCAAGGCCAACATGGGGACTGGTGGCTGCAGCAGGAATCAGTCCGGTCAAGTGGGTGGGCACTACAGCTGACTGCTGGTCAGCTTACAAGAAGGGGTACCTGGGTATGACTGTGTACTAGCTGGACCCAAACACCAGAGACAGGAAGATGGCTATCCTGGCCTGTGAGAGGATCATGGGGAGCCACACCCATGATATGTACTCACCCAGGTCATGGAGAATATCCACAGCCAGTTTGAAATAGAGGACAAGGTCACCATGTAATTTATTATATTTTTTGTTTCAGAATTCTTGAATAATGGAAGTTTAATGAAGTAGCAATATTCGATAGAATGAAATTATTATCTATAACTAAATATTAGTAGATAATAATACATTAAAAAAAATTTTTTTATTTGTTACAGGACAACCACAGACAATGCTGCCAATTTTCAAAAAGCATTTGTCCAGTTTGTCTCTGATCTGGATGACTACCATGCTCTCTTTTCTCATAGTTACAAATCCTGTCAATAAAGCTCCTGGGAAAACAGATTCTTCTATAACTATCACCGGAATATGCAAATGCTTATTTTCATATAAAATGACCTCTAGTTATTCCTTGCAGTGAATAATGGATTTGTTCCAAGATTTTCACTCCTGGTTTCAATTGGTTTAAAAATTTGCTAGTTATAACATTAACTACAGATCCTGTATCATTAAATATGTATGTTTATTGAACACTACACATAATCAGGGGTCCCACAGAAGTCCTTCCAATTGTTTTGATGTTGGTGTTTTCTTTCACCCTTCTATCACACTTGTCCCTGACACAATTGTATTTGTATTTCTATGGTTAACTCTGTAATGTTGTTTTATTGTGTGTCTGGGGGGTTTCCTCTTGTTTCTGGGTGAATACGAAACATCGGCATTGTTCTACAATCCTGTATTCTATGTCCTATTCTCTGGTGATACAAAGAGAAAGGTGGGTTTCTACAGTGATACTCATCATGACCATCATATATGCAGTTTCTACTAAGTTTCATAATAACACTCTTGTGCTTTATGCCCCCATTTATTACAATTGTAACATTCAATTCTAGCATTCCTTTATGTGCTTCTAACTCTATGTTCAGATCCTCTGTTTCTGTAATCACTCCTAGAGTTCTTAGTTTCTCTTTGTTATTGCACTCCGTCATCACATATGGACTAATTGCTTTTTTACTATAACCTTGAATAATGTAATTGCCTCTAAATCCATTGTTTGTTTAATACCTTTATACAGCTTCTTTGCAGTTAATTATCAAAATTATATATTAATAATGCAAACTTAGCAACCTAAGAAACTTTAATCTTGTCACTAGATCTTTCTGTCTAATCTGAATCCTTCAACATTGATATCATGTCCTTAGACCATCTGTCTAATTTTGCTAAATATTCTGTGTTTGACTCACTTGTTTTTACTTCATCCTAACCAAAGACCTGATAAGATCCTGATCACACTTTGACATTGTTTAATAAATGCCTTCTTATAAGCTTCATATTGGTTGATATCTTCCATTTGCTGGAAATCTATTATAAGCCTAGACCTATCCTTCTCAGGATCTGCATTTTCTTTTAAATTTTCTATTTTCCTTTTTTCATCTGTTATGTTTTTAGTTACAAAGTGTCGATCAGACTGAGAAACCTACTGACTCCCACTATATTTTCTTTCCCTGAAATTTTGGGGATGTTTGTTTGCAAGGTAACAACTTCCTGTTGTAAAACTCCTGTAGTCATACCTTTAAATTCTAAAGTCAATTTGAATTGACTGCCTCCTATGTAGTTGTCCTCACACATATGGTGCATACCTCACACGTCCCTTGTTCACTCATAGTAGTAGTCCCTCTTGTAGTCAAGCATGCAATGCATGGCTGCGTGCGCTGTTGCTTGTAGTTCAGTAACCCTGGCCATGTAGTGGTTGTGTGCACTGCGTGCTTGCATGCACTGTGTGGTTGCACGCATGGAGTGGTTGTATGCACTGCATGGTTGCATGCACTGGGTGGTTGCATGCATGAAGTGGTTGTGTGCACTGTGCAATCCTGTAGATCGATAACCCATATACTGTACTTGTAGCCATATTTCCTCTAAGTCCTTTAGATGTAGTATTTTGCAATCATTTTAATTATCAGTCTCTGCATTAGTAGTGTTGCGTTTCATCCCTAGCTGGCCACCATCTGCCACCACTCTGTTGCCATCTTTCGTGTTTTTATTTTTGTTTAGTCATTCGCTATCTACTTTACTTTCACCACTTTGTTACATATGACAGTCAGTGACAATTTTAGTTGGAAGGCCCTGCGCCTCCGATCATCTGACTTAGATAAGTTCCACTTGGTATTATCTTATGTATAGGAGATAGGGAAATAAACAGTGGAGATTTTCCTTGATTTTCTTAATGAATTCTTCTACAATGTGATTCTCTTAGGTATCCCAGAGGACTCCCCTCAAGAACACTCAATTTGGGTCCTAGGTCAGTTCTGCAATGGTGTCATGATTTCTTTAGTTCAATGATCTCTAATTTTAGATTTAAGAACCTCCCCTAAGGGTGTGATCTTACAATCATGAACCAATTGAATTTTCTCCTCTTCCACCCTTTCTCCAATCAGATCTGTGTCAAACTGCCGAGGAGGTTCTGACTGTTATGCACACAAAATTTCCAGTCTCTGTAATGGTTCTGGGTGTTGTGAGCAATGAAGGTGACATGATGCCTCCACATTTCTTCCCTCAAGATTTTCGAGTCAATGCCACTGCTTACACCAATGTTTTAGACACAGTTGTGAAACCATGGATTACTGCTGTAGCACGTGGCAGGCCATATGTTTTCCAACAGGACTCTGCTCCATCACATATGGCCCACACCACCCAAGAATGGCTGACCAACAATTTTCATGACCATGTCACTCCCAACATTTGGCCCCCTAGCTTTCCTGATGTTAATCCTTTAGACTATTATGTCTGGGGCATTGTTGAAAGGGCCTCCAATATGCATCCACACAAAACTGTTGCAACTCTCCAGCAAGCTATTGTAGCTGCAATGGCAAACATTCCCTAGACCCACCTCATTACTGACTGCCAGTGGTTTAGACATCGTCTAGAAGCTGTTATTGCGAATGATGGCGGTTTCATTGAATGAATACATGCATTAGGTAGGTATTCACCTGTACATATCAGTCAATGGTATCAAAATGCTCCATCTACAGTGTCATTTTCCTTATTCTACGGATGTTCTTTTGTTCTCAAATACCTGCCACACCCGGTATGTGCATGCATATACATACATATCTACTATAATAAAGTAGTAGCCTCTGTCTGTTTGTTTGATCATGAACTCCTCCTAGTGTTTTGCAAATAGACACCCATAATCATATATATTCTGATACCCTATCCCTCCAGGTACTTGAATAACTATATTTCATTTCCAAAAAAGAAAAATATTTTGGTTAGGGTTAAGGGTTAAAGTTAGGTGAGTGATTATTCATGAACTACTAGGTTTTTGCAGATAGACCCCTATAACCATATATATTCTGAAACCTTATAACCCAAGGTACTTTGAAAACTATATTTAATTTGTCCTTCTGTCTGTTTGTTCAGGAACTCCTCATAGGGTTTTGCATATAGACCCCCATAACCATATATATTCTGATACCCTATCACTTCAGGTACTTGGATAACTATATTTAATTTTCAAAAAAATATATATTTTGGTTAGGGTTAAGGGTTAAAGTTAGGTGGGGTATGGTTAGGTTAGAGATTATTCACGAACTCCTCCTATTCTGAAACCTTATAACCCAAGGTACTTGGATTACTATCTTTAATTTGTCTGTCAATTTGTTTGTTTGTTTGTATGTTCACAAACTCTTAGGGTTTTGCAGATAGATCCCCATAACCATATATATTCTGATACCCTATCACTCCAGGTACTTGGATAACTATGTTTCATTTAAAAATATATATTTTGGTTAGGGTTAAGGGTTAAAGTTAGGTGGGGTATGGTTAGGTTAGGGATGATTCACAAACTCGCAGCAATGCGTGGGTAATTTGACTAGTATATATAATATATCCATTGTATATGAAAATCTGAAGTGTGGAATCCATATTGTTGGGGAAGTTGTTGTTGTTGTTGTCGTTCCCTAGACTGTCTGTCCGAGCAGTCCCGTCTCCCCAAGGAATGCCACAGCCGAAACTGGGTTTTCCCACAAATCCTTTATAGTGTGTATGTTGTGTTGTTTGCATGCATGATTGTGTATAATGCAGTCTTCCATTATGTGTTGTATGGTATGGGGTGAAGTGTTACATCCTGGGCAGCTGTTCTGGTCCTGGAGCCGCAGCGTCTACTTTGTGGGACCACCCCCCCAACCCCAAGAGTTGGGGGCCAAACGGTGGCAACCAGCCCTGGCCACCGGCTCTACGCAGGTGGCACCGATCCCCAAGAGGAGCTACGACTTCCTTGGGGAGTACCAAAATCCTTTTTCTCAACATGCAATGTTGGGGAAGTGTAAACACCAGACTCAATGAGGGAGGTTTACTGCCCAACAATTTGATCCTAGGACTAGGACTGTCTTCAGATGTGTCATGGAATAGTGATCAAAAGTTCTTTATACATACATATACCAAGGTCTTTTCCCCCCTTACAAGGGAGGTAGCCAGAGTCAAAGGCATAAATCCACTCCCACCCATTTCATCTCCACATACTCCACCCCTCCCTCTTGGCTCTTGGATGACAGGTCATCCCTACATTTTGCCCACTGCCCTAGGTCAAAAACAATGCACCCCTCCCCCTCTTCATCCACTCATGCAGAAAAATAGAAGACTGGGAGAAATTCCTTCAGGCTGCATTAAAATACCATTCACACATACTCCCTCATCCCACCCTACTCCTTTACTTGCATCACAGCATCATCCATACACAACCATCCTCCACTTACCCCTATCTTCTTACTTCCTTCCTCAGCAGACATTCCCCTCTTTCCCAATCCCCCTTTTATCCTATCCATCCATTTCATCCTCAGTTACCCCCTCATGTTCACTTTCTCCACCTCTGCCTTCCATACCTCTTTTACTAATTTTTTATCACTCATTCTCTCCATGTGTCCAAACCATCCAAATACTCTTTCATCAACTCCATCTCCCAACTCCCTTTCCACCTCCACTTTCCTCCACATTTCTCACTCTATCCAGCCTAGTAACCCTTACCATACTTTTTAGTCATTTCATCTCAAACATATTTAAACTCTTCCTCTCTTACATTCCATGTTTCTGCCCCATACAGTGCTGTTGGCACAATCACCCTTACAAGTTCTTTATATTGAATACAATACCAAATATTGGCATATGCAGGTGAGTAACTTGGCTTGCCTCATCACCACAGTTCTTATCCCAGTTGTTGTTGTTATTGTTGTCGTTCCCTAGACTGTCTGTCCGAGCAGTCCCGTCTCCCCAAGGAATGCTACAGCCGAAACTGGGTTTTCCCACAAATCCTTTATAGAGTGTATGTTGTGTTGTTTGCGTGCATGATTGTGTATAATGCAGTCTTCCATTATGTGTTGTATGGTATGGGGTGAAGTGTTACATCCTGGGCAGCTGTTCACAATGCGGTCATCCAGCCTCTTCTGGTAGCTTAGAAGTGCTGGGTGGTGGCCGCACCGTAGTCTGGCCAAGTGGACTCTGTCCTTTCGTGGGAGAGAGGATTCAGAAGGGTGGATATCAGGGGGTCTGGCATGCAGCAGTGTGTTGTCTTTCAGTGTGTTAATGGAGCGGTGAGTGATATGATTATGAATATGTTTCCGGAGGCTGGTATTTGGTGGTTGTGGAGGAAGAGAAGAGAGTATTTGTGCGTAATAAAGGTCTTTGGGTGTTGTTTTAATGTTTCTTGGTGTGTGTGGGTGTTCTGCTATGTAGTGTAGCGGGTGTGATGTGTTTGTGGTGGCTGCGGCAAGTGTTTGTGTGCCTCTCATGTCGAGGTGGTCCTTGACTTTGAGGACTTTTGTTTCATGGTGTAAATGGTCTGTTGGTGTTGTATTTGTGCAGCCTGTAATTGTTTTTAGGGCTTTGTTTTGTATGATTTGAAGGGTGTTGTGGTGTCTCTCACTGAGATTAGGAGCCCATGCAGGACTCGCATAATTCAACACTGAGCATATGCATTGTTTGTATATTGTTATATTAGTTTCTTTTTGTCAAGATATCGTTCCAGTGATTGACTTAAGTGCGTTAAGTCTAGGTGTACATCTATTTTTTATGTTTGTGATGTGTTGTTTGAAAGACATGGATGTATCGTATGTTACACCAAGAATTTTTGGTGTGTTTGTGTGTGGTATTAGAGTGTTGTTGATGTAGAGATGAGGTATGTATTTGTGTTCTATTGTCCAATTGGTGAGAAGTGTTGCTGTAGATTTGGTTGGAGCTATTTTGAGTCTGTTTGTGATGAACCATGTGTTGAGTGTATCAAGGTATGGCTGGATTATTTCTGCAGCTTTGTCTGTGTTACGATGTGTGCATGTGATTGTTATGTCGTCTGCGTAGGAAGAGATTTGTATTTCTGAGTTGTCTGGTGTGGGTAAGTCATGCATGTATAGATTAAATAGTGTGGGGGATAGAACTGAGCCCTGTGGTACTCCATTCTTAATGTTTCTGATGTGCAATGATTGGCCATTATATGACACGTAAGCATTCCTACCTGCCAGATAATTGGCCAGCCATCTTTTGGTGTTATTGTGCATGTCTGTGTTATATATTTTATTTGTTAGGTTGTGGCGGGGGATAGCATCAAAAGCTTTACTAATGTCTAATGTTATGAGAAGTGTTCTGTGGTGGGGCCTATCTGAATTGATGCCATCTAAAATTCTTTGTGTGAGGTTTATCAGAAGAGTGTTTGTGGAGTGTAGTGGCCTAAAACCGTGTTGTGAGTCAGCAAGGGGAATATATGGTGTGACAAGTTTAAGTATTAGGCGTTCAATGACTTTAGAGGGGGTGCAGAGGAGTGTGATTGGGTGGTGCGATGTTGCGATTGTTGGGTCTTTGTTCGGTTTTGGAATGGTGATTATTTTACCATGCTTCCAGATGTCAGGTATAGTGTTGTGTGAATAGCTGTAGTTTGCAATGTTTGTGAGTGCGTGTATACCTTGTGGTCCAATGTGTTGTAGGTGGATGTTGCTTATGTTATCAGGGCCACAGGCAGATGAGTGCTTGAGATTATGTATTATGTGTTTTGTCTGACTGTCTATGAAGGGTGTATAGTCTGAGTCTGTGGGGAAGTCTTTCTTACGTCGAATGGTGCGTCGGTCGTCAGGGTGAGAAGTGAGATGGCTTGTCTGTGCAAAATGACATATGAGTGCGTTTGCTTGTTGTCTGTTTGAGGGTAGATTATCTGTTGTTGTGATTATTGCTGCGTGAGAGCGTGTAGTGTTACTGTTGGATAGTGTAATGCTGTTGAGTGTTTTGTACAATTTGCTGGTGTTTGTTTTGTGATCAAGTGCATTGATAAAGTTTTGCCAATTTTGTGTTATTTGTTCGTGTATTTTATTAACGTTTGTATAGTTTGTTTAGTGTTTGTATTTGGTCTGCTATGTTTTGAGGGATAGGTGTGGGGGTATCATGTTTAAGTGTGTCACGTTGTCTGATGAGGTCTTGGATTTCTGGTGTGAAGTTGGGGTTGTGTGATTTTCTGTTGCCTCTAGGGATGTATCTCTTGTCTGCGTTTTGTATGATTGTATTAAAAGTGTGCACAGCATTGTTTATGTTTGTGATTGGTGTACTGTTAAATGTTTCAAAATGTTGTTCTGTCTCTTTAGTAAACAGGCAACATAAAGAACTTTTGATCACTATTCCATGACACCCCTGACTGAAATGTCAACAAGCCTGGTGTTTATACTTTCATATATATATATATATATATCTATATATATATATATATATATATATATATATATATATATATATATATATATATATACAGCCACTATCCGAGTTAAGACCTAGATAGGTTCCGACCAACCAGTCGTAAGTCGGATTGGTCGTAAGTTGGATCCTATTCAAAATGGCCGACACGATGGTTCTACTCTAGGATACATGATATCAATCTGTTGCATTTTTAAGTAACTTTTTCTATTGAATACTATTAAATAAAAGCTGTTTACTGTTTATTTATCAATGTTTTTTAGTTTTTTATAATTTTTCTATTTTTTAAATGTTTTAATACTGTACTGCATTTCAGTATACATACGTATGCAGGTACTGTATGTATATACTATACCTGTATATACACAAACACACACACATATTAAATATAACCTTGTTTACCATTTTTAAGTTTTTTAAATTGTAGTTTCCTTTTAATAATCTTTTCTTAATTCTTCAATTGTTGTATGTACCTGTACTCTAAATATATGTGAATTTTAAGATCTATTTTTCTCATCCATTTCAATCCATTTAAGTGTGAGATATAGGTACAGTACATTTATCTTTGTATACAGCATTGAGTAAAAGCAGCAACGACTGCAACAGCACTGTAGGAGAGAAGCCAAACACAGAGTATGGGATCCAATGTATTTAACGTTGTGCCCAGCAGGGCTTCTCCCAAAATAACATAGTGGACTTTTTTAAGGGTATCAACCCATAAGGGGGCCATTAAGCCTGGTGTGATGTTGTTCAGTCTACTTTTTTTTTTTTTTTTTTTTTTTTTTAACCAGTTTCATGTTCGTTTCTCCCCGCAAGCTCGGGTTATATAAGGAGTCAGATGTTTGTCCACTATGTTATTTCTGAAGAAGCCCTGGTAGGCGAAACGTTAAATACATTGGATCCCATACTCTGCGTTTGGCTTCTCTCCTACAGTTGTATACAGTATTGTTTTCAGTTGCTTAGTTGTTGATATGATATGGTAAGTTAAAGAAAGAAAATACTTATTATAGTGTATTTGTATTAGTAAACTCATAATAGGCATCAGCTAGATGTGGTCATAAGTATGTAAACATCCTTCATCCATAATCTGCTAGCAGCCTCATCACTGCTAGCAGCCTCACCTTTCGACAACACGTGGTGAACCTGGTAATGCTCTCGAAAGCAACGAAACCACCCAGCACTCACTATGAACTCATGTGAAGCGTATTCTTCACCTGCACGTTTTCAACATGTGAAATTAACTTGTAGCCTTACTTTGCACTGCTTGCAACGTCACTCTCACATTTCTTTGCCTATTATCTTCCAACCACGTGTATAGCAACTTTTCCATCTCTGCCGTACGCGATGCCGGTTGCCACAACTATCTTACGCGCTGTGCTGCCAGACATGTACAGTAAACTCATAATAGGCATCTGCTAGATGTGGTCGTAACTCGCGTAAGTCGTAACTCGGATAGTGACTGTATGTATATATATATATATATATATATATATATATATATATATATATACGTATATATATGTATATATATATATATATATATACAGGAGAAATCACATACTCTTGTAATTCTAAGTATGCAGAAAACCACAAAGGAAACTGTGGTCTTCAAGGTGAAGATGTCTTGAACAGATGAAAGCATTTGGTGCAGAGTTTATCATTTTCCTATGTGGTTTTCCACACACACACATGCTTATATATATATATATATATATAGACACACACAAATATATACATATTAATTAGTAATGAAGTTTTAACAGCTGCTGTATATACAGTTTGTCTCATTTGCTACCTTAGCAGATCTCATCTAGTGATTGTCAAATTCTGGGGGCTTCATGTTATGGTGATGCAGCAGTTTGTTTTGCAAGGTCAGGGGAGCCTAAGCACCCTGGAGCTTGGAGGTTTAAGGCCATATGCCCTTACTGATGTTATGTGCAGACTTGGGGGTTTCAAACCACTCTTGGCTTCTTGCCTCCAAATGTTGACATTAGTCGTTTTGGCCATTATGCCATATAAAAATGCTACAATTGTTACATTCTTTAACAAGATTCAGGAAGAAGAAGAAGAAGAAGAAGAAGAAGAAGAAAAAAAAAAAAAGCATCATTTCAAATGCTAGCAGAAATGATGTTGGGCATTTAAAATAAAATTAACATTAATCTTATTTGCTTTCCCAGAGGCTGAAATACAATGCTTAGAATTTTTAGTAGCATTGTTCTTTTCAATCTCCATCGTCCCCTTTAAGGAAGGTAGCCAGCCTTGGCATGCACCAACCCCAACCCATTCATTTCCGGTATGTCTTAGCTCCTCCTGAATGAATGTTATACCTGTCTCCCACCCACTGCCTGGATTGGAAGCAATACAGCAAAACACAGCACATCCACACTGCTTCATTCACTTGGCAACCCTCCCTTTTCGTCCCCTCATGATGATGAAGAGAAATCCCTTCAGGCAATGTTACTTTATCATACATTCATAACCATTCTTCATTCACAACTATCCCTTGTCATTTCCTTTCCCTGCTGAACAGACTTCTACTCAGACCTTCTTACTCAAGTTTGCATTCACCCCATCCATCTCATTCTTGGTCCTTTCCTTATGTTTACACCATCCACCTCTGCCTTCTGGGATCAATGGAAAGCTGTTAAGGGCAACCAAGAGTTTTTACAATAGTAGAGGAGCCTGTATTAGAATTAGAAATGGAGAGAATGAGTGGTTTGAGGTAAAGGTGGGACTTTGCCAGGGATGTGTCATATTGCCATGACTGTTCAATATATACATGGATGGGGTGGTGCAGGAAGTAAATGTAAGAGTAATGGGCTGAGGATTGAAGATGGTTAAAGAAAATGGAGAGAAGTGGGAGGTAGTCAATTGTTGTTTGCTGATGACACTGCATAAGTGGCAGGATCAGAGGGGGTATTAAGGAAGTTAGTGATGGAGTTTGGGAAGGTGTGTGAGAGGAGAGAGTTGAAGGTAAATGTGGGTAAAAGTAAGGTGATGAGATGTACAAGGGGGGAGAGGATGGCAGCAATTTGGAAGCAAGTATCAAAGGAGAGGCTGGAGGAAGTGGATAGCTTTAGATACTCAGGGTCACTATGTGGCAAGAAGCAAGTAAGTGCCTTGGGGATTAAGTTAATGAGAAATAGACATTTGGGAATGGATGGTAAGAGGATGCTTAGGGAGTGGTTATGTGTGAACGATATTTTGATGCAGCCCAAAGGGATGTCTCCCTCTTCAATGTTACTGCATGAGAGGACAGAGAGGGGGTTGGCAATTAAATGAAGTGGCCATACTGTGGATGTACTGTGTCTTGCTTCTAACCCAGGGCAATGGGCAAGAGGCAGGGAAAATCCATCATCCAGGAGCCAAGATGAGAGGGCTACCTCCCTTGTAAGGGTGAAAAATCTCTTGGTACACATACGTACCTCTGACTTCCACACTTGTACATCACCCTTTCATAAAACCTCTTTGCATCCAGCCCCAGATACCTATTTCTCACACTTCTTTTCCCCATGACATTTACTTGGTTCCCTCACTCTACAGCTTGCCTCCAATCCCACATGCGACCTTCAATACTCAACTCTAACCACATCCTACAACCTCCAACTTACTGCCACCCTCACCCCTTGTATACTATCACCTTGTTTTTATCCAAATATACATTCAACTTACTTCTATCACATAAGTGATACTGTGTCAGGCCTGTAAGATGCTGCACCACTGGAACATCACCAGACAAGATGCAGAAGACATCTTCCTACTACCACATTAAACATTTCTCTGAAATCCTGTACTCATTTTTCCTTCACTGCCATACTCCAACCCTATTTTACATATGCTCTTCTTTGTCCCTTTTAGCTTACATTTTGCTTCTCTTTCTTGTGCCTCTGACATGCCTACTGCTATTTGCAACCAATCCACATACACTTGCTTCTTCTCTTGTCCTACCATCTTCATCTCATCATCCCACCACTCACTATCTTTCCTTCTATTCCCTCCCATCCTCCTTGTTCCACATATAATTTTTGCACACCTTACCTCCCAAAACTCTTCACCCACAAACCCACTCATCACCTCTATTCACAATATTCCCACCCCAAAAAGAGTATTAGAACTTCCTGTACACACCCACACCTTTTACAGTCCACAACTTTCACCCACATCCATTCATCCCCTCCCCTTATCCACCCCAAATCCTTTATCCTTTCTCCATGATATGATCCAACTCTCCTAGAGAAACCACATTAGCCATACCACACACCTGTAAACTCCCCACCCCAAAAATGCAAACATATAATTTCCCATCCAGTATCCACTGCAGCCTCAAAATTAAAAATAGAAACTGAAATCCACTCTATCCCAGAGTCTACCACATGAACTAACTCCAGAACATATGCAAACCTATCTCCCAGTGAGAACCACAAACCCATATCCTACCTCACCCAGTCAAATCCGTACCTGCAAACACATGGAAAAACTCCTATCTTGACTAATAAATCCTACACTAATTCTAAGTTCTCCATTACACAGTGGAACTCCCAAGTATTCATCCCAAACTAGGAAAATATATTCAACAATAACCATCACTGCATCTGCTTACAACCAACACAGCTAAGTACATACTATACACCCCTACTGAAAAGGCTACAATACATATATCCATCCTAAAGCCAAACAAGGATGAACAGCAATTCCCATCCATTCAAATCTCAAAACTACCACTTACACTCCCCTCCAAGCCACTGCAGCCAAAAACTTCATCATCCAATAACCATCCACTCCTTATTCCTCCAGCTATTAAGTATTACTTCAGAAATATTACCATCTCTCCTTAGTCATATTTTCAACTAGGATACTTCAATGCAAGACAACCCCACATGGCAAACAATGTCCTCCCCTCATAACAAATCACTAAATATCACAACTGAAACCAATCCACAGCAATTTATGCAAAAACAACAATCTACTAATGCAATGACCTGTCCTTGTGCACACCAGGTCTCCTTGACTATGTCAGTTGTACCATACCTAAACCAGTAACCATTTAACCCTTTTCCTTACACCTCTTACAGACCCCACCTTCCACACATACTCAACTCAACATTGATTACAAAGGATTATAATGGTGGAGCATGCCAACAGGAGACATATTGGTCCATAGCTAGGTCGGATGTGAAATATATATATATTGCAGAAAGATCACTAAAAACAACACATGATCCACAAATTTTGCTGGTTACCATACATACATACATATACCAAGGCTTTTTCCCCCTTACAAGGGGGGTAGCCAAAAAGAAAAAGGCATAAAATCATTCCCACTCATTCCATCCCTGAATACACTCCACACCCCTCCACCATCCCTCTTATCTTAGCACCTCCCGAATGACGGGTCATCCCTGCACCTTGTCCACTGCCCTGGGTCAGAAGCAGTGTCACAAGACACAGCACATCCACAGCAAGGCCGCTTCATTAAATCGGCAACCCCCTCTCTCCGTCCCCCCATTGCATAAAATGAGAGGACGGGGAGAAATCCCTTCGGGCTGCGTCAAATTTTGCTCACACATACTACCTCACCCCCCATCCACCTCATGCATCACAACATCATCCATATACAACCATTCTCCATTCACCCGTCTTCTGTCCTCTCCCGTCCTTCCTCAACAGACATTCCCCTCTTCCCCAAAGCCCCCTTCACCCCATCCATCCACCTCATCCTAGGACATCCCCTCATGTTCACTCCCTCCACACCTTTTTTACTAGTCTTTCTTCACTCATTCTTTCCATGTGTCCAAACCATCCTAATATTCTTTCATCAACCCTATCTCCCAACTCCCTTTCCACCCCCGTTCTCCTCCTTACCTCCTCATTTCTCACTCTATCTAGCCTAGTAACCCCCATCATACTTCTCAGACACCTCATCTCAAACACATTCAAACTCCTTCTCTCTTCTTCTCTTATGTTCCATGTTTCTGCCCCATACAGTGCTGTTGGCACAATCACTCCTTCATACAGTCTCCTCTTAGCATCCATTCCCAAATGTCTATTCCTCATTACACTCTTTAATCATGGTTACCAGCAATACAGTATATATATATGAGAGTAGTAGAGCATGTGTCAGGATTAGAAATGGAGAGAGTGAGTGGTTCAAGGTAAAGGTGGGATTCGTCAGGGATGCGTTATGTTGCCCTGGCTGTTCAACTTGTACATGGATGGGGTGGTGCGAGAGGTAAATGCAAGGGTGGTGGGTCAGGGATTGGAGATGGTTAAAGAAAATGGAGAAAAGTGGGAGGTGAGCCAGCTGTTGTTTGCGGACGACACTGCGCTTGTGGCAGGATCGGAGGAGGGATTGAGGAAGCTGGTGACAGAGTTTGGGAGAGTGTGTGAAAGAAGAAAGCTGAAGATAAATGTGGGTAAAAGTAAGGTGATGAGATGTACAAGGGGTGAAAGTGGCAGCAGACTGGAAGTGAGCATTAAGGGTGAAAGACTGGAGGAAGTGGATAGTTTTAGATACTTGGGTGCAAATGTGGCAGGAAAAGGTGGACTGGAGGTGGAGGTAGAATGTAGATTGAGAGAAGTGAGTAAATGCCTTGGTGGATTAAAAAGTGTAATGAGGAATAGACATTTGGGAATGGATGCTAAGAGGAGACTGTATGAAGGAGTGATTGTGCCAGCAACACTGTATGGGGCAGAAACATGGAACATAAGAGAAGAAGAGAGAAGGAGTTTGAATGTGTTTGAGATGAGGTGTCTGAGAAGAATGATGGGGGTTACTAGGATAGATAGAGAGAAATGAGGAGGTGAGGAAGAGAACAGGGGTGGAAAGGGAGTTGGGAGATAAGGTTGATGAAAGAGTATTAGGATGGTTTGGACACATGGAAAAAATGTGAAGAAAAACTAGTAAAAGAGGTATGGAAGGCAGATGTGGAGGGAGTGAACATGATGGGACGTCCTAGGACGAGATAGATAGATGGGGTGAAGAGGGCTTTAGGGAAGAGGGAAATGTCTGTTGAGGAAGGACAGGAAAGGACAGAAGATAGGGGTGAATGGAGAATGGTTGTATATGGATGATGTTGTAATGCATGAGGTGGAATGGGGTGTGAAGAAGTATGTGTGAGCAAAATTTGACGCAGCCCAAAGGGATTTCTCCCCATCTTCTTCTTTTATGCATGGGGGGGACGGAGAGGGGGGTCGCCAATTTAATGAAGCAGCCTTGCTGTGGATATGCTGTGCCTTGCGACAATGCCTCAGACCCAGAGCAGTGGACAAGGTGCAGGGATGACCCGTCATCCAGGAGATGCTAAGATGGGAGGGAGGGTGGAGGGGAGTGGAGTGTATTTAGGGATGGAATAGGTGGGAAAGTTTTTATGCCTTTTTCTTTTTGGCTACCTCCTTTGTAAGGGGGAAAAAGCCTTGGTATATGATGTACATACATACATATATAAATATATACATACATATAACAAGGCTTTTTCCCCCTTACAAGGGAGGTAGCCAAAAAGGAAAAGACATAAAATCATTCCCACCCATTCCATCCCTGAAAACACTCCACACCCCTCCACCCTCCCTCTTATCTTAGCACCTCCTGGATGACGGGTCATCCCTGCACCTTGTCCACTGCCCTGGGTCAGAAGCAGTGTCACAAGACACAGCACGTCCACAGCAAGGCTGCTTCATTAAATCAGCGACCCCCCCCTCTCCGTCCCCCCATGCATAAAAGGAGAAGACGGGGAGAAATCCCTTTGGGCTGTGTCAAATTTTGCTCACACACACTACCTCACCCCCTATCCCCCTGCCCATTCCACCTCATGCATCACATCATCCATATACAACCATTCTCCATTCATCCCTGTCTTCTGTCCTCTCCTATCCTTCCTCAACAGACATTCCCCTCTTCCCCAAAGCCCCCTTCACCCCATCCATCCACCTCATCCTAGGACGTCCCTTCATGTTCACTCCCTCCACATCTGCCTTCCATACCTCTTTTACTAGTCTTTCTTCACTCATTCTTTCCATGTGTCCAAACCATCCTAATACTCTTTCATCAACCCTATCTCCCAGCTCCCTTTCCACCCCTGTTCTCCTCACTTCTCACTCTATCTAGCCTAGTAACCCCCATTATTCTTCTCAGACACCTCATCTCAAATACATTCAAACTCCTTCTCTCTTCCTCTTTTATGTTCCATGTTTCTGACCCATACAGTGCTGTTGGCACAATCACTCCTTCATACAGTCTCCTCTTAGCATCCATCCCCAAATGTCTACTCATTACACTTTTTAATCCACCAAGGCATTTACTCACTTCTCTCAATCTACATTCTACCTCCACCTTTTCCTGCCACATTTGCACCCAAGTATCTAAAACTATCCACTTCCTCCAGTCACTCTCCCTTAATGCTCACTTCCAGTCTGCTGCCACTTTCACCCCTTGTACATCTCATCACCTTACTTTTACCCACATTTATCTTCAGCTTTCTTCTATCACATACTCTCCTGAACTCTGTTACCAACTTCCTCAATCCCTCCTCCGATCCTGCCACAAGCGCAGTGTCATCTGCAAACAACAGCTGGCTCACCTCCCACTTTTCTCCATTTTCTTTAACCATCTCCAATCCCTGACCCACTACCCTTGCATTTACCTCTTGCACTACCCCATCCATGTACAAGTTGAACAGCCAGGGCAACATAACGCATCCTTGACGAAGTCCCACCTTTACCTTGAACCACTCACTCTCTCCATTTCTAATCCTGACACAAGCTGTACTACTCACATAAAAACTCTTGACAGCTCCTAGAAACTTTCCTCCTATCCCATATATCCACAAAACCTCCCACAGAGCCTATCTGTCTACCCTGTCGTAAGCCTTTTCCAGATCCATTAAAGCCCAAAAAACATCCTTCCCCTTTCCTATAGCTTTCTTACATATCTGTCTTACCACAAAAATCTGATCTACACCTCTACCAGTCCTAAATCCACACTGTTCCTCACCAATTACTCCCTCTGTTCCTCTCCTAATCCTCTCAATCAGGATCCTCCCATAAGCCTTCCCAACTACACTTAACACGCTAATCCCTCTGAAATTACTACATTCACACTTGTCCCCTTTTCCCTTGTAAAGTGGAACTAAACAGGGACTCCTCCAGTCCTCTGCCCTCTCTCCAGCAAACATTAAATAACCTCACCAGCCAGTCCACCATCACTGTACCTCCTTTTTTGACATTCTGCATGGCATCCATCCAGACCAGGTGCCTTACCTGTTTTCATCATCTTAACAAGCCTTCACTTCATCTTTCCTTATTTCTCCTCCATTTTCCTCACTCACCATGGTCATTTTCTTAGCATTTCCCACTGCAGCTATCTTTCCCTCCCTATCCTCCTTCACATTTAGCAACTCCCTAAAATATTCTGCCCATCTTCCCCTCACTGCCTTCTCTTTCATCTGCACCTTTTACCTTTTCTTCTCTACTTATATATATTTTACATTTTCTTACCTACTTATATATATGTATAATAATGATATTATGATGATATGGTTTAACGTCACACACTCCCCCCCTATCGGGAGGCTAGGACGGTGCCCCTTACAGAGGGCTTTGTAGCGTGGAATTTAATGAACCATGCCCTTGGTTCAACTTCGCTGGTGGCAGGATTCGAACTGCCCTCACTGCGACCCTTGCCGCAAGTAACGACGCCCTAACCCGCTCAATAATAAATTAACAGTCAACTATTAATAAATGAAAAGCAATCAAATAATAATAAAGATAATTAATAACAAACTAATATAAATGGCAGGCATTACAGCAACTAGCTTAGGTGTTTATCTAAACAAACCTTAAAGCTTTGAACTGAACTACATTGCACTGCCTCTGCAGGAAGTTCATTCCATTCATTAAGTACACGTTTGGTGAAGTCGTTTCTACCCACTTCCAAATTAAATCTAATTCCTAATAGTTTTGAGACCATTATTTCTTGTTGGATTTTCATTCAATGTAAGAATTTTGCCACTTTTGATGTCAATTCCCTTTAGAATCTTAGACCTGTATCAAGTCACCTCTGAGTCTATGCTTTTTTAGGGAAAACAGATTCATACGTTTTAGTCGATTTTCATGATTTATTTTTGATATTTGGAATAAGTTTAATGGTTTGCTGTTGTACTTTTTCCTATCTCAATGATGAGATTCGGTGACCATATGGAAACAGCATATTCCAAATGTGGACGAACTAACAATTTATATAGAGAGATGGACTTTTGAAGTCAAAAGATTGCACAATCAGTCCTAGAATCTTATTTGCTTTCTCAGAGGCTGAAATACATCGCTTAGATGATTTGAGATTGTTACTGATGATTATGCCGAAATCCTTTTCACTATCCACTTTTATTAATGAATTTCCAAATAACTTGTAATTGTAGTTATTTCTACCTATGTGCATAACCTTGCATTTACTAGTGTTAAATTTTATTAGCCACTTTTCAGACCATTGCTGTAACTTATCTAAACCTTCTTGAATATCTAATTGATTTAAGTGATCATTTGCCATTATGCATTTTTGTATCATCAGTAAATTTGGAGACAATAGATTTTAGTCCATGGTCTATATCAGTGTTTCTCAACCTATGGCCACATGGCCAAAATGGGCCATAGCAAATTTCATGTGGGCCACAGAAATTTCATTATTTTACTGGGGAAAAGGTTCAAAATGTTTTGTACTCTTAACAAATTAGATATTTTCTGCTTTTAGCCTTTGGCAGAACAATTGAAATTTAAAACTTTCAATTGCAGCTAATATCTTATTTTTTGGCTTAACCTTAACTCGCCCAAAACAAATGCTTGATAATAATTCTAAAGTACGGTACTTCACAAAATGTTTTTGCTCCACTCCTATATGTAGCTGATATGGTAACACAATACGGTAACTCATTTGATCTGGATGTTCGAAGTGATTTCTTAATGCAGGAATGAGAGGTGATAGTTTAGTTTAAAGCTGCTCTGTGTAGTAAACATTGGTACATTCTGCATTGTTCTAAATTTGTGAATGAATATATATTCATAAAAAGAATTGCCCTTATGGCTAACCAGAAGAAACCATGTCTCCAAGCAATAAAACAAAGCCAATGTGTCTCACATGTAAGACAGAACTTTCTAATGATAGCATGCATGCAAAGAAACTTCAGTATCATCTGGAGAGTAAACATAAGGGCAAAAAAGATAAACCTTTGGATTTTTTTTTTTTTTTTAACCAAGAGATGATTTTCAAAAAAGAAATACTGTTTCTTCATTCTTCAAGAGATGTCAAGATAAAAAGGACCTAGGCTTAGTTGCATCATATAAAATTTCACACCTAATAGCAAAAGCTGGAAAACTGCATACTGTTGGTGAAGAATTAATTTTGCCCTCAATATCTGTGGTATTTTCTACTGTTATGCAACAGTCCCCAACAAATAACTAGTTGCATTCCATTGAGTAATAATGCAGTATCAAAGCGCATCAATGAAATGGCAGTGGATATTGAAAATCAACTAGTCGCCCTTTTGCAAGTAAGGAATTTTTCTTTACAGATTGATGAAGCCCTTTTGCTTAATAATTGAGCCATTATTATGGTTTATGTTAGGTTTTAAATGATGCTGGTGAACTTGCAGAAGAAATGCTTTTTGCTCGTAGATCTTGTGACAAATATTAAAGGAGAATTTTTTTTTAAAGTATCAGACTACTTCCAAAAAAGAAAAATTCCTATGAGTAACATTATAGCATGTGCAACTGATGGAGCTGCTGCTGTGGTAGGTAGATACAGAGGCTTTATAGAATATTTAAAAGAAACTGTCCCTAATCTGCTTTGCGTACACTGTGTGGTTCATCGACATTAAGTTGCAAAAAATTTGAGTAGACGTTTGAAAAATGTTCTTGATTCTGTAGTAAAGGTTGTCAACCGTATAAAGTCAAATCCACTCCAAGAACACCTTTTCCGTCAACTTTGTGCTGATAATGAAGAATTTAAAAGTTTGCTTTTGCATACAGAAGTTAGGTGGCTTTCTAAAGGTAACTGTCTTAATTGTTTCATTGAACTTTGGCCAAATGTTGAATTATTTCTGAATGGCACAGTGGTTGGAAAAGAAGTCATTCCTGCTAGATTGGATATTTTCTACCTAGCAGATATATTTGAAAAACTAAATATCCTGAACAAGCAGCTACAAGGAAGGAATGCGAATTAATTAAACTGCAAAGATGTAATCACTGCTTTTCTTGGAAAGCTTTGTATGTTCAAAACTAATATCAGAAATAAGGTATTCCTCCATTTTCCAAATCTTGCCACTCTTGAGGAGCTGCATGACGAAGAAATTGAAATCTACTTTGATCATTTAACATGATTGCATGATATGAAAATAAGGTTCAAGGATCTCCTAATAATGGAAATTCCAAATTGGGTGGTAGATCCATTTGGGATAAATGTGGCAGATATTGATATCGTATTGCAAGAAACTGAGTTGCAGAGTAGTCATACTGCCAAAGCTAGATTTAAGCATGGACTTTGGAACTTGTGGACAAGTAAAGAAATTGCAGTTAATTTTTCCATTGCTCTGGGACACAGTTGAGCTATATATTATTGCCTTCCCAACAACTTACCTAGTAGAATCAGGGCTTAGCAAGGTGTCTCAGCTACCATCAAAAGCAAGAAACCGCTTAGGAATCATAAAAAGAGGAGATCTGCATCTATGTTTAAAAAATAAGCATGGATCCTAATATAGAAGAACTTGCAAAGAGGCACCAGGCACAAGGATCACACTGAGTAAATTCATTTGCAACAAATATTCTATTCTTTTTTTGTAAATTCAAAGTTGGTTTTACATTTTAAAGAAAAATATTTATTTCTTTGAATCTCATTTTGTTTGTGAAAGTTTTTTTCATTTCTTGCCATAGGAAAAATTGTAAAAATAATTATCAATTATATGTGAATGATTGTTTCTAATATAGAAGAACTTGCAGAGGCACCAGGCACTAGGATCTCACTGAGTAAATTCATTTGCAACAAATGTTCTAATTTTTTTTTGTAATTTCAGTTGGTTTTATTTTTTAAAGAAAAATAATTGTTTCTTTGAATCTCATTTTCTGTTTGTGAAAGTTTTTTTGTTTCTTGCTGTATATGAAAAATTGTAAAAATAAATATCAATTATAAATGAATGATTGTTTCATTTGACAGAATTATCTAGTAGCTATATTGTATAAAAAATAAAAGTAATTTCTTTGATTAATAATCTTATGGGCCACAGAAAAATTCTGGGTTAAAAGAGCTAGAAAAGGTTAATGGGGTACGCAACACCTAGGGGTCATTTTCTAAACTGTTTAGAGTAAAGAGCTGAAACTTCTCAGGTAAATAGGTATCCATGTTGCCTACATTTTAGGAGAAACAGAATGATGTATGTACACATGTACATATACCAGTAGCGACATTTAAAAGTACACAGCATCATAATACATGGACCAATTTGTTTTATATTTTGGCTGATTAGTCAGTAGGTACACCTAGGGCCAGTCATTGAGTAATTGAACAATTTCCTTTATACTTTTGCATACAGGCATTTCAATTTTAATGTCCGGCAAAAACCGTGAAAAGAAAAAAAAAAATTGTCTTGTTTCCATTATTACTCCTCTTTCATCTTATTCAAAATATTCGAATGACCGGCCCTAGCAGTTACTAAATGTAATATTTCCTGTAAGTTTCATCTAAATCTGATGTATTTTAGATTTTTTATGATAAAAAAAAAAAAAAAAAAAAAAAAAAAAAAAATCGAACGGAGAAATGGCGACTTGAAATATAAATACATCTGTAACTTGCTTATAGTTTCACCAATTTGACTGATTTTTTCATGGTTTAATTCTTATATAATGGATAAGTACAGTAAAAATCATAAACATATTTTAATTATAAGTACTTTAAATGATGAAAAACTAAAGTATAAGTATATCACAGTAGTGGCGATGCACAGACAACATATAATTTGCTTTTTTGCACCTTTGTCAGTTTCTTCATATGAAACCTCACTGCGGGGGTCTTCGGGGTATCTAAATCATTGGAAAGAGGTTTATTTTAACCAGCAGTGGGTGCCTTTGGAAGTGAATCCTCTCTTGCTCCACGAACCATCGAGAGTAACTTTTAACTTATTTTACTTCTGGTAAAGTTGGGTCTTCCTTTTCTAATGCTGCATGTACATGTTCCCTTGTTTTTTTCCAAGAGTTCCTCATACTTCTTTATGCTGGTCTCTATAATATGATGGCTAAGTTTACTAAACGTCTTGCGATGTATCATTTTCATGTTCATTGCCATGCACATTTTCTGTACTGCAACATCCCCACAGAGTAAGCAGGCCTCCACAACTCTGTTATGTACTTCATAACTTTCATTTCTACTGCCTGGTGAAGTACACCATTTGCTCTTTTCAGAGCACAACTTTCATTCTGCCTGAAATGTCTTCACCATTCCACATTCTCCTATCACTTCAACATACATCTTCTCACCACACTGGCATCTAACAAGCGAATTTATCCATGGCAAAAAACTGATCTTCTCCACAATCATAAATTCACGTTCATTCTTATCTCCCCTCTGTACAATTTCATAACTAATATCTAATTTTCTTGCTGTATTCGAGATGAATAAAGTACTTCATGGTGTAGAACCTGGCTACATATGTTGAGAGAGGTGAAAGTGAGGGCAGTGGTGGAGTGAGAGGTGGTGAGGTCTAGGCTAGTCGTCTTTGACTGTTTGCCATCTTTAACTGTTGTTTTTTTGTCATTGTAGATGTTCTTTTTGCTACCAATGATGACTGTACTAATGAGTAATATGTACTAGCTAAGGTAATATATTGCCAGGAGAGCTCATGAGACATGCATACTTTTTCTTTCAAAGTTAGTAGGTAACTGACATCCAGCTGAGCTCAAAGTTGGCAAGTTATCCCTCTACCTTCCTCCCTTCCCCTCCACCCTCATACTGGCAGTTGAAGCATTGGGCGAGTGTAAATTCAATCGAATTTCAATGTTATTCGATGCGCCTGAAGGTCCTAAGTGGCACGCCTCCCTCTAGTGTGGGTTGCGCCTTTAACTCCGTCCATTTAAACCCCGCCCAAGACATTTAAATTGCGCGCGGCTGGAAAATTATGTCGGGATTTATTTCTAAATGGTATAGAAACATTTTGAACAGTTTTGAAACATGCTATATCTTGACCAAATTCACCCAGGTGTCGCGTACCCCCTTAAGAAACACTGGTCTATATCATTTATATATACTATGAAAAGAAGTGGCCCAAAAATGGAACCCTGAGGAACTCCACTCATAGCATTTTTCCTTTAGAAATTTTGCCATTTAGTCAAAACATACTTTGGTCTTTAACAGGAAGAAAATACAGAAAGGGGATCAGATCCCAGCCACAACCTTTTAAAGGTGTTCATCAAGATTTTGCAGTAAAATATGCAAGATGAAAACTGTGCTGGCGGAGTTTTGTTATTTTTGGGATAGAATAGTGTTTTGTAAATCATATTTTATAGGTAGTCTTCTAGCTTTAGAAAATTTTCCCAGTATACTTGAGAAAGGGACACTGATTGGATGACCCTTGAACATGGCCATATAGGTAGTTGCTTGATGGATTTTCTCAGCAACAATTAGTTCATAAAGGGGCTAAAGGCTATGGTATATACATATATTAGTGATGTAAAGGGATTCACTTAAAGCCCTACCTGACCTAACCTAAGTGAATGCCAAAGAACCCATTTGACAAAATATTATGTTATAGTTTCTGAAACCCAGAACTTGTTTAGGAGGATCAATGACAAACTTTCAGGTATTTCTTACTGAAACTTTACTTTGTATTAGTCTCCATTTACAAGAGAAATATGAAACAAGTTCATTACACAACTGGTAAACATAAAATGACGAGCTGTGCCAGCGGCGAGTAATGTGACTTCATGAAAATTTCACTTCTTTTTTGGAGCTATAAACTCCAAACTAATGCTGGCTAATGTATGGACAGGAAAGAAAAAGAAAAAGAAAAAAGAAAAATATAAGAGATAAAAGAAGAATTCTGAATTGATTCCTACCCCAATGTAGAGGGGAGAAGCATTAAAAACACTGTCAAACCTGTGAACAGCTTTTGATACCACACACTATCGGAACTGTCCCTGCCTGGAGAAAGCTGTAAACAAGTATCCACAAATCTCTAAAGGATCCATTTCTTTTTTGACTAATTAACATGACAAATTATTAAGTTATCACATTAAAAACATACAAAAATGAACATGGGATTTGTTTCCTCTTCCTATATTCAAAGTGAACAAGTATCAATGAATGAAAAGGGATATAAAATAAAGACAGGACTACAGTTTCACATGCTCTCACACCTTGCTCCCTCAAACTAGTTCTCAAGGGACACAGGACTCCAGTAATCAAATTCCATTTTGGTAATGCGTAAGACAAAAAAATAGCTTTGCTTAAACCTATATGCCTTATGTCCTACGCCACATCAGGAATGTATTCTCAGTGTCCCCCTGTTTGTTCCTGGTACACTTCAATTACGTCGTCATTCTCCATCTCCAGCTGTAAAAAATTAAAGAAAACCCATGAAATGGAGCCTTAACTCAGATCAAATGTGTGTTATACAAATACTACAGCAACAGATCAATTATCAAATCCTACAACCATGACAATCTTTACCAAACATGGCCAACTTGGTATGCTCATAAGAAAAAGTATTAAAGCAGTATACTGTAAATTGATGAGGGGTTGGGTATCCCCCTACAGTAAAGTAATTGGGGTGCTCCAACACCCATGAAGGTGCACCTATAAGGATGACATTTGGTCTCTGGACTGGGCCCAAAATTTCTATAAATGTATTTCAGATATATTTTGACACAGAAAGCAGACAACCGATGCCTGCTCCCCTCCTCCTACCACATTCAGTCCAAAACTTCCCCCAAAGATCTGAGAGAGGACCCAAGGGCTGTTACGTGCTGCTGTGGGGCTGCATTTTTTTTTTTTATCAAGTGAAACTTCGTGACAATTATTACATACATATACCAAAGGCTTTTTCCCACTTACATGGGGGTAGCCAAAAAGACAAAGGCATAGAAATCACTCCCACCCATTTCATTTCCCATATAATCCACTCCCCTCCACCCTCCCTCCTATCTTGGCACCTCTTGGATGATGGGTCCACTGCCCTGCCTCAGAATTATTACAATTATTACTATTATGATAAAAAACTTCATGTCTTACTACTATAACTAGATCTTCACTTTTCCTTTCCTAAACCTACAATGCCCTTTCCCAATTACATACATACATAACCAAAGGCTTTTTCCCCCCTACACGGAGGATAGCCAAAAAGAAAAAGGCATAGAAACCACTCCCACCCATTCCATTTCCCATATATTCCACTCCCCTCCACCCTCCCTCTTATCTTGGCTCCTCCTGAATGACAGGTCATCCCTGCATCCTGTCCACTGCCCTGGGTCAGAAGCAGTATCGCAAGACAGAGCACATCCACAAGGCTGCTTCATAAATTTAGCGACACCCCCTCTCCGTCCCCCCATGCAGAAACGGAGAAGACGGGCAGAAATCCCTTTGGGCTGTGTCAAATTTTTTTCTCATACATACTTCCTCATCCCCCACCCACTCCCCTTCATGCATCACAACATGAAAGAGTATCGGGATGGTTTGGACACATGGAAAGAACAAGTGAAGAAAGACTAGTAAAAGAGGTGTGGAAGGCAGAGGTAGAAGGAGTGAACATGAGGGGTCGACCTAGGATGAGATGGACTGATGGGGTGAAAGGGGCATTGGTAAAGGGGGTAATTTCTATTGCGGAAGGACGGGAGAAGACAGAAGATAGGAGTGAATGGAGAATGGTTGTGTATGAATGATGCTGTGTGCATGAGGTGGAGTGGGTGGGGGATGGGGGGTGAGGGAGTACGTGTGAGAAATAAATTGACAGCCTGTAGGGATTTCTCCCAGTCTTCTCCTTTTCTGCATGAGGGGACGGAGAGTTGGGGATTTAATGAAGCGGGCTTGTTGTGGATGTGCTGTCTTGCGACACTGCTTCTGACCCAGGGCAGTGGCCGAGCTGCAGGGATGACTCATCATCCTGGAGGTGCTAAAATAAGAGGGAGGGAAGAGGGTAAAAGTGATTAGAGTATGTTAGGGTTGGAATGGGTAGGAGTGGTTTTTATGCTTGATTTTTCTTTTCCTACATAGCTTGTATGGGGGAAAATGCTTTGGTATATGTACTAATACTCAGTGTAAAAGAGAACAAGTAATACAGCAGTGACTTTATACTTTATAATGCAAGTAGTGTGATGCAAATTACATATGGCAGCTGATCCTAAGTGCGAGAGTTTGAGTCATACTAAAGTGGTTAAATAACTTCATTCCACTGTAACTACCCATCCCTTAACCACTTCACTACGGGACTTAAATCTCGTGGGCAGCAGCCAATGCCAGCCGTACGACGTGTCGTAATAATATTCGCTTCATAAAATATAGTCACGGCTTATATTGATCGTTCTCTCTTTCACCCGTGAATTTTGAAACCACAGAGAATGGGATTAAGAGCAGATTAGGGAGAATGTAAAAACACAGGGGTGACTACAATAAATATAATCAAGACGCTGATATGGCAGCGTCGCGAATCCACTTGCTCCTCATGACGCCTATGTGTGGCACCGTATGGAAGGGGTTAATAGACTTTGCATGAAAATCATATTATGCAGCTGCCTTACCAGCTTTCACCTCTTAATGCTCTTTGAATCCCTCTTCCTTGTCTTACCATTGAGTGGGTCCATAAAACACTCAGGGAAGAAATATTGTGTTACTGTCCTGGGAATGTTAGTGTGAGACCTGGGAGAATGAGGTGCTGTGTGCCCTCTTTTTGGTGGCTGCATCTAGGGCAGTCTTATTTTAATCCTGGACAGTATCCTTAAGGGGGCCGTCGCGATGAATTTACGAAAAAATCAAAATATTCAAGAAAAAAAATTCCGTCATCTATTGGCCTTTGGCAAGCCAGTCCTGAAATATTTCAGCAAAATACAAAAAAATAAAGGAGTTATAACTATTTTTCTGACCATCCCCCCACTTCCCAGTACACCTTCGCTGCACATATGTTCAACTAAGTAATTTCATCGCAATAAAAATGGCACAAATGCGATGTATTTTGTTATTCACTAATAAAGACTAGCTGGAAACTTGTCCTACATGTGGGGAAAGCACTTCACACTCGTGAGTAAACAGAGAATTATTGTGAGTAGGCGGAGAAAGCGAACTGTCGCTCCTTGAAGAACTTTTATTTGAAGCTATAATCATTTCAAGAATGCCTAAACATTCGGAGAAGAAATGTGCATTTCATGAAAGAGCTAAGAAACTGAATCAAATCATTGAGAAAGAGTACTTCTGCCTCGGTTATTACTGGAGATGACTCAGCAGTGCTGCTGCGCACCCAGGCTCGCTACGCTGACCGCGTTATCGCACTCCTCTGCCCCTCCACCTCTTTTCTCAAATGACGTCACCGCAAACATCGAGCACACGTGACGTACCATCACGTGCCTCTTCAACTGAAACGCTCCGAATGCTTTTTGTCACAAGAGCGACTGTCATTGATCATAACTTTGGAAGGACACAATCTTCTTTCTCACTTGGTTGGAGTCAATCCCATCATTACAAAAGCACTTGAGGAACAAGACAAAGACACAGAACGGAAAGGGATACCAAAGACCAGAAAGAGGAATTGAAAACTATCGTTCAGCTCCGATTTCCGGCCGGGAGTTTTCTAGTAAGTGAACCTGGCGACAATGAGGGAGGTGGTGCCTCCTGAAACCCTCGCCTTCTGAGCTGCTATCTAAATGAAATATATAAAAAAGGCAGGGAAATGTATTTTGAACTTCAAAGCTCAATATCTCAAAACTACACTTTTCTCTACATTTTTTCTATCTCCATAACTACTTGGCCGATTTGAATGGGGTTTGGATCATTTGAAAGCTAAATAAATTTACATTTTGTTATTGTGCCGTTTTTTATTTTTTGTGATAGAAGTCGATATATTGTATTTTATGTAAAAAAAAAAAAATAATAATAATAAAAAAATAAAAATAAATAATAATTCTCTCTCTTAAACTAAGAGGAAATTCCAAAAACTGTACAATATTTAGATATTGTTATAGAGCATTTGTGGCATTTTTTCAGCATGCTCAGTCAATGGATAAATGAGATAGAAAGTTTGTATAAAAAAAAAAACTTTTTCAACCAAATGATATTAAAACTGGTGGTGAACATCTCAGTATATGTATATATAACATATTAAAACTTCGCGACATTCCGATCAAAATTGACGAAGTTCGAATATTTCAATTTTTCAGAAATTCATCGCAACGGCCCCCTTAATGCAAGGGTGCTAGCTTGGTCCATCATTTAGAGTTTGTTTTGTGATTTGAATGTTCACTAGTTCTTGTGTGAATGTATTGTGTTGTACATGCAGAAGGTTGTTGTATATTAGTAAGCTGCTACTGTCCCCATCTCCAAGCTGGAGGTGTTGATATGGGGGGAAGGAGGGTCAATACATATAGCTTGACTAATCAAGATTGTTGTGGAAGCAGGATTGCTGAAGAACAAAGGAGGCCTTTCACTACAAAGATGTAGGAGATCCCTCCCCCTTAACTGGCATATGAAGTAGTAATATGACCCACTACACAAAGATACAAGGAAGATTGAAAGCATGCAAAAAGCTGCAATCAAAATGATTCCCAGCTTTAGTGATAAGTTGTACAAGGATACTGGAAGCCATCACTGAATTATTAAAGGGTAAAAGGGGACTTGACTAGTGTCCACAGTCAGGGTAACACCATGAGAAGGGGCAGGGTAAGTTGACAAACATCACGGTTTGGGATAAGAAGGCACAATAAGACCATGGATTTAAATCATCAAAGAGGTCCATTTAGTTTACTGTTCTTCATATCCTATCAAACTTCCTTGTACCCTTTCCTTTGTGTGGGAACCATAATACAGTTTCATAATCCGATCCTGGACAGCTCAATCTTCCTCCTCTCTACTGGGGTTGTATTTTCTTATGTGGCCTCTGGGAATACTTTTTGCTAGCCTTCTGAATGGTCAGTAGTATCTCTTCCATTGCTATGTCAATTGATGGGAATTGGTCACTGTCAAAGGTTTCTAAGTTCTGTTCTACTTCCTGTGTATTCTTGCCAAGTTGCTTTTTAAGGAATAGTTTACTGTACACTGGCTTTATTTTTCCTTAGTAGGTGAACTTTATTGGGGAGTGGTCTGTGGGGCAGTCATGTGTGGTCCCCCATGTTGTTTAGGTTTGGAGGGAGGGTGAACATGTTGGGGAAAGTTGGCTGTTAGTTATGGAAGGTTGTCTGGTGGGGTGGTTGACAGAATTTATTATATCTACATTGGGGAGTTGTTCTAGTATTTTTGTTTCCTCTCTAGTCTGCTATATATATTTAGCCAAACTGAGTGATGTGCACCTGCCAATATGTGGTTTGTTGAGAGGTTGAAATTGAAGGGCAACCCCCACCCCCTCCCTTGCAACTGAAGTGGTGGATGGTATATAAACATTTTATTTTTATTTTCCTTTTCAGTTATGACTGTCTTGTGGTATCTGTTAGTGTTCGTTTAGTTTCTATTGCTTAAACAGAAGGATATGCTGTTGTGTATTTGTATGAAGAGCCCACCTCTGTGTATCTTGCCTAATTAATGTTTATTCAATCTATGTGGGTAGTGTGGACTGTGTTTTGATTCCTGTGCTATATTGTGTTATGCTCATGTTGGAATTGAAGTAGTTTTGTGTTTGCTTGTGATACTGTTGATCTTTATTCTTAGTATGGGTTTGAGATGAAATGCCTGAGATGTATGGTAGGAGTTACTAGGCTGAACAGATTGAGAAATGGGGAGGTAGGGAGAAGAGCAGGGGTGGAAAGGGAGATGGGAGATAGGGTTGATGAAAGAGTATTGGGATGGTTTGGACCCATGGAAAGAATGAGGGAAGAAAGATTGGTAAAAGAGTTGTGGAAGGCAAAGGTAGAGGGAGTGAACATGAGGGGGCAACCAAGGATGAGATGGATGGATGGGGTAAAAGGGGCATTGGGAAAGAGGGTAATGTCTGTTGAGGAAGGGAGAAAACAGAAGATAGGGGTGAGTGGAGAATGGTTGTGTATGGATGATGCTGTGATGCATGGAAGGGAGTGGGTAAGGAATGGTGGTGAGAGAATGTGTATGAATGATATTTTGACACAACCCGAAGGGATTTCTCCCATATCTTTTTCTACACAAGGAGACAGAGAGGGAGGTTGCCAATTAAATAAAAAGGCCCTGCTGTCTTACTACATTGCTTCTGATCTCGGGCAGTGGGTGAGATGCAGAGATGATCCATCATATAGGAGCCAAGAAAAGAGGGAGGGATGGTGGTGAATGGGAGTGGAGTATATGGGGATGAAATGGGTGGGAGTGGATTATGCCTTTGACTTTGGCTACCTTCCTCATATGGGGGAAAAAGCTGTGGTTATAAGTATGTATACATCTTTAGTGCATTGTCTTTGGGTGCATCTTAATGTGTGGAGGGTGCAATTCTAACTTTATACTACATTGTATTAGTGAGTGGCCTATTCAATGGATGTGTGCAAGTGAAAATCTTGCAATTTTTGTGTGTGTAACATGTATATAGGCATGGGTTGGTTTCTTTCTACAGTTAGATGGTGGTGTGAGAGGGCAAGTACTGATCTCCATATGTGAAAAAATGTAAAAGAGGAGGAAAATAAGTGGCAGGAAGTGATAGAGAATAGTGAATGCTTAGGCCAATCTGGAGACCAGGTACCAACCCTGAACCTCATTGTGGAAGGGTAGGATGATGTGCCATTTTGCAACTGGATAAAGTTTCAATGTTGGTGAGGAAGGGTCCTCAATACCCTATCCTTTCCTGATCAGTGGAAAAACCTCTCATGGGCACAAAACAACAGCACCTTATCAGTCAATTAATCCCATTACCTAGTCCTTACACAAAATACAAAAATATCTTATTCAATTACATTGAAGGAGATTTAAGTGCCAACAAACAGGATAACTTACCGCCTTCGGAGTTTCTTCGTCATTAATACGTCTTCCATCAAAGAGGAAACGAAGGGAGGATACAGGAACACCAACTCGCTCACTGTATGATTTCTTAAGTTTACCCATCTGCGTAGTCATCTTCACTCGGAAATGGATCTCATTAGAATCCTAAAAAATATGAAGATAATTTCAACACCACTGTACTAAACTCATGATATTATTAGAGGAACAGGCTTAACTGTTAATACCATCATCAACTATAAAATATATACACAAATTTCTTCATATACATCGCCAGTATACAGCTCTGACAGCTATATGGATGTCTAAGGGATTCATATAATTCATCAATTATCATAAAAACTGATAACACAACTTGGTCATAAAATGGAGGAGGAGGAGGAGGAGGAGAAGAACTCTTCCAATGTCTAGCCATTCTGCACCTAATGGCATACAAGCTGAGAAATCATAAACTCTTATTTCTGAGGAAAACAGAGGGAGCAATTTAGGCAGAACACTGGGTTAAAAGAAAAGGTGCAAATACAATTTGCACAGTAAAGCAGGTATGAAAGAAGTTTTTGGCATAAGTTGACATAAGTTGATGTATATTTTTGGCTTTAGCTTTCATGGATTTAGAGAAAACATGACTGGATTAACTGAAGGCATAGTGGGAGTTGAAGATATACAGGATATGGTAAATCTGATGAGGGTGGTTAAAAGTCTTATGTTTGGGCAGGAAACTGAGAGTGAATGAGAAGGTCACCATTTAAATGAAGCAGTGGGGAGGGGATGAATGACTCTGTCCACGAGGAACAAAGATGGCAGGGAAATGGGTTGGTGGGTGTGGGATGGGTGGGGGTAGCTGCATGCCATGGCCGCATTTGGTAGGGTATGAGAGGAGAAAGCTGAAAGTACATGTGAGCAAAAATAAGGTGATCAGCCATACAAGGGAGTGTCAGTGAGTTGTAGTTTAAGTTTTAAAGGAGAGAAGCTGAAGGAAGCAAGGAGAACTAAATATCACTAAACCCAGTGCCCCTGGTCTCTCTTGCAGAAGACCTACAGCCTTCAGGTAATTGGCAATAGCCCAGGACAGAAGCAACGCTTTCACAGCCCTACTGCTTCATTTAAATGGTGATACTCCCTCGTGTGAAAACTGCGAAGACGTGGAAAACTCCCTTAATGCATCAATTTATGGTCCATTCACTACAATTTTCCACTCACATCCATCTCTTGCCTTCTCCCTTTCCTGCTCAACAGACATTCCTCTTTATTCTTGTTCACCCCATTCATACATCTCTGCTCTTCCCCTAAGTTAACTCCATCTACCTATGTACTCTATATTGTTTTGGCTAGTCTTTCCTCATGGCCAATCCATTCCAGTATTATGTCATCAGCCCTATCTCTAAGCTCCCTTTCCACCCCAATTCTCCTCACCCAGTTTCTCACTATTCATCCTTGTAAACACCACTGTACTTGTCAAAACACATTTAAATTTCTCCTTTCTACCAAGTCTCTGCCCAATACAGTGTTGCAGGAACAATCATACATATACCAAAGGCTTTTTCACCCTAATATGGGAGGTAGCCAAAAAACAAAGGCATAAACCACTCCCATCCATTCCAGCCCTAACATACTCAACTCCCCTCTACCCTCCCTCTTAACTTGGCACATCCTGGATGATGGGTTATCCCTGCATCTCACCCACTGCCCCGGGTCAGCAGTGTTGTACAACACAGCACATCCACAACAAGGCCACTTCATTAAAATGGTGACCCCCCTCTCCATCCCCTCATACAGAAAGGGAGAAGATGAGGAGTAATCCCTTCGGGCTGTGTCAATCTATTTCTCACATATACTCCCTCATCCCCCACCCACCCCACTTCATAGACAACCATTCTCCATTCACCCATCTTCTGTCCTCTCCCATCCTTCCTCAGACATTCCCCTCTTTTCCAAAGCCCCTTTTACCCCATCTATCCATCTTGTCCTTGGTCGCTCCTTGGTTCACTCCTTCCACAACTCTTACTAGTCTTTCTTCACTCATTCTTTCCATGTGTCCAAATCATCCCAATACTCTTTCATCAACCCAATCTCCCAACTCCCTTTCCACCCGTTTTCCTCCACACCTCATTTCTCACTCTATCCAGCCTAGTAACCCCCATCATACTTCTCATGACACCTCATCTCATACACATTCAAACTCTCTTCCTCCTCACTTGTGTTCCATGTTTCTACCCCATACAGTGCTGTTGGTACAATCACTCCATACAATCTCCTCTTTGCATCCATTCCCAAATGTCTTTCTTGTTACACTTTTTAATCCCCCAAGGCATTTACTTGCTTCTCTCAATCTACATTCTACTTCCACCCCCACTCCTCCCTTTCCTACCACATTAGCACCCAAGTATCTAAAACTATCCACTTCCTCCAATCTCTCTCCCTTAATACTCACTTCTAGGCTGCTGCCACTTTTTCCCCTTGTACATTTCATCACCTTACTTTTACCCATATTTATCTTCAACTTCCTTCTTTTGCACACCTTCCCAAACTCTGTCACTAACTTCCTCAATCCCTCCTCTGATCCTGATACAAGAGCAATGTCATCAGCAAACAACAATTGGTTTATCTCCCACTTTTCTCCATTTTCTTTCACCGTCTCCAATCCCTGACCCATTGCCCCTGCATACCTCTTGCACCACGCCATCCATGTATAAACCCAGGGCGACCGAACACTTCCCTGACAAATCCCCACCTTTATCGCAAACTTCTCACATTCTTCATTTCTAATCCTAACACAAGCTCTAATACTCTCGTAAAAACTTTTGACTACTCTTAATAGCCTTCCTCCTATCCCTTATATCTGCAATACCTTCTTGTCTACCCTGTCATAAGCCTTTTCCAGATCCATAAAAGCCCAAAATACATCCTTACCTTTTCCTATTTTTCTCACATGTCTTACCACAAAAATCTGTTCTACACAACCTCTACCTGTCCTAAACCCACACTGCTCCTCACCAATTAATCCCTCTCCTCTCCTAATCCTCTCCATCAAGACCATTCCATAAGCCTTCCCAACAACACTTAATCCCTAGTGTCAGCAGCATACGTCGTATGATGCAAATTAAAAAATTCGCCAAAAATAGGCATCACGTCAAGGGTCAAATCTATGGTAATGACCAAGTAGTCCTATCCATTGCCTATAAAAAACACCCAAAAAAAATTATTTGACAAAACTGGCAACCCTGTCAGCAATTTTCTGAGGGTAACTTGGGGGTATAAAATCTGCCTTTAGAACGAGACTTAGGCAACTCTGGTGTACGAAACAAAGTACGAGAGGAGGGGAAGTTGTACATTGACAGGCAGGTGCTATTTAGTATGTATTCAGACATATAGAACTGGCAATTTTGCACGGCCAATTTTCGTAATAAATGCGTAATACTAAATGTGGCAGGACAATAATGGTGTGATGGACGCTTACTAACATTTACCAAAACAATAAGAAACACCACAATCACCTATCCTCCATGTATGTATATATATACAAAGAAATCACAAAACACACATGAACTATTTTTGCAGAAACCACCAGGAAATTGAAAAAACAGATACTGAACGTTTTTGTCTATTAAGACATTTTCAAAGGTACAGAAAAGCAATACAGAAAGAACACCATCTCCACCACCAAATACCACCACACCTGACAACACAGCTGACAAAGTGCTTTCTTCTAGATGAAGAGAAGATGAGGAAAATTCAGGAGGAGGAAGAGAAAATAGCTGGCGAAGGAGAAACATACGGAGCTGGGATCGCGCTGTGTAGGATAATCAAACACCTGTTTGGTAATTTGTCACTGAGCAGAGGGAAGGCACTCATTGTTGGTAAAAATAAACCACTCTGCAATGTTCTGACAATACGACACCCCAGCAGTGAGGTTTTAAACTGGTAAAAGTGCAAAATCTTCAATTATGAAAAGGACCGCTTGGTGAGTAACAAATATATTTCAATGTAATATATATAGTAGATATGTATAAGAAAATATTTACTGTCAACTCATTCAATATACAATATATAATAATGTGTGAATATAATAACTGCACAATAAATAACAAATATACAATGCTGAAAACTTTAAACACTTGTATCTCAAAACCACAAATATTTGCAATAAAAAATATGCCAAAATTTTTTAATCAATTGTAGCACCCTGAAAATGCTTCTGGTAGTGTATAATAGGTATATATTTACTTCCATGCCTGTTTTTTCTGGTATCTTGAAAAACAGTGTGATGGGCTCCAAGGAAGGGGGGGAGAGAGAGAGAGAGAGAGAGAGAGTGACCATACTTACGACACCTATATCTCAATGTCATAGAGCGAATTTTTAAAAAAGCTGGCTTGAAAATGTTTTGAGGATCTTAAGTATTACCATTAAAAGTTCTGTAGTACAAAAAATACAATGTATTTGATTACGTCAAAACACGTTGACATCAAGATGTAGCAAGTTTTGGGTTCCAAATATATTTCTACCTATATCTTAAATAAAACCTGAAAGTTTCAAGTTGAAAGACCATAAACTTTTTTAATATTCTTTTTGTTAAGGTGTTCAGTCCCCCCCTTAACACTGTATATGCTATCAACTCTTTAAGACATCTCCACCGTCGACTTTCCACTACGATTTTTTCCTGAAATTCCACATTCCCCAACCACTCCTACTGGTTCATTTCCTACCCTAGCATTAAGGTCTGCCAACACCACTACATTGACATTCCTCCCGAATCCCTCTATGCACTCGTTTAAATCCATCCAAAAAGCCTCCCTTTCATCTACACTTCTCACTACCAGGCCCATATGCATTTACAATCCCACATCTCCCTTCTCAGTTTTACCTTCATCCACATTACACTCCCAAACTCGCTCACCCCTCCCTTTCAATTTAGTTCACATCCATCTTTCTTCTCACAAACATACTGCCTATCTCTTCCCTTTTACTCTTATCTGTACCACATCCACACACATTAAAAGACCCAAACATTAGGGTACTGCTTGGAAAACTCTTAGACCCTCTTATGCCTTTACTTCTTTTAGGAATGTCCCCTTTGGGGGTACAGGTGGCAGGATTCCTAGTCCTATCCCCATCCCATTTTTTGTCACCTCGTACGACTCAAGTGGGAAGACTTGGTGGCAGCATTCTCTTCCCCCCACCACAGGGAAGAAAAAAATAAAATAAAAATAATATAAATAAATAAAAAATACAGGACATTAACAAGGGTTGGGAGGACAACATAACTGAGGGGCAGTCACAGTATAAAAAGTGTCAATTTCTCAATGAACAGAGATTTCCTCTATCACACAAAATGATGTGTGGCTGTGGTCCGTAGGGGCACCCCATATAGACCCTAAAGTATCAACTGTATACTACTTTGCCACAATAACATGCAGCCAATACCAGAGGCAGGGAAAGGAACAATCATACCTTCATATAATCTTTTATTGCATCCATCACCAGATTCTTATTTCCCAAAATACTTTTCATTCCACCAAGATACCTAATAGCTTTCTTCACTAGTTTAGCTCCACCCCACCTTTTCCATTCCCTCCTTCAAACGACCTTAAATACTTACAACTATCCATTGCTTCTAACCTCTCTCCTTTATGGACATTAGTCTGCTTCACCGAGGTACAAAATTAAAAATTAAAACTGAAAACTTACCGAGAAATAGTTGCAAGCGTTGGCAATGTCCCAAAGTTTTAAACCGATACAGCACTTTTCGTTTTGAACAATTATCACTTCAATATATTTATGCATATTGCATGCTGGCAGCCTGGCATCAGAAATGACATTAATCTAGCTTGTTATTATTTTGACAACACTTTTTTTTTTCTTTTTACTTTGTCCTTTTAGATAAAAGTATTTGACAGCAACTCTGGTGTGTAAGAGGGAGTGTGCATCAGTTCCTGCCATATTGCAAGTAGAATGTGCGGTCCACGTGGCTGTGTTGACATTTACTATGCACCACATTTTCTTTGTTTACAATTGGTTTCCTACAGCCTACACTTTTAAGCATTATAAATGCCTAGACCATCAAAAACAGAAGAGGTCTACAGCAGAGAAGGTGAGAAAATTGGTAGCCCTTTATAGTAAGTCCTCGTTATACGGTACATATGTGTTCCTGAAAACCTTACCGCAAATTGAAATTACTGTATACCAAACCAACATGTAATAATAGGATATGGCAGACGTACCTTCTCCCTGCTCTTCCCTCTTCAAAATATCTAGTGGATACTGTATCTGTGAACTTTTCTTACAGTAAACAGAGTCGAGGGTAGTAATCACCAAATACCGTAACTGTGAATTTACCGGATAAAGAATTACTGTATAAGGAGGATTCACTGTACCAGTAAGGGACTACCAATCTATACCTTTAGAAACACTTTTGAATTCCTCAAATAATTTAAATAATGAATTATCAAATAATCTATCTGCATATTTCACCAATCACACCCATCAAATTCATGTCTAGAATGTAAAAACCTTTAGGTAAACTTTGAAGCCCATTCTCTATTTTTCTCCTTGAAATATCAAAATACTACTATCATGACAATTATTGTTCCATTTGCACGATTCTTTTTATAAGAGAGTTTACACTTTGTTCTACATTCTGAACATAGTTTATTATGTGTTGAATACTGGAATTCCTATATACCAAGAGCTTTTCCCCCTTACAAGAAAGGTACCCAAGTCAAAGGCACGTACGGTCATCCCTGTACCCCATCCATTGCCCTGGGTCAGAAACAATGCAGCTAGACACAGTACAGCCAGAGCAAGTTCGCTTCGCTTAACCAGTGACCCCCCTCTCCATCCCCTCATGTAGAGAAAGAAGACGGGAAGATATCCCTTCAGGCTGTGTCAAAATATCATTCACACACAAACACCCACTACCTCACATCCACCACCACTCCCCCTTTGCACATCAGTATCATCTATACAACCACTCTCCACTCACCCCTACCTCCGGCATTCTCCTTTCCTTGTTCAACAGACCCCCGTTTCTCAACACCCCATCCATCTATTTCATCCTCGGTTGTCTCCTCAAGTTCACTCCCTCCACCTCTTTTACTAATCTTTCATTACTCATTATTTCCTTGTGTCCAAACCACCCAAATAATTTGTCATGCCTGCTCTCCTCCTCACCTCATTTCTCACTATCCAAACTAGTAACCCCTACCATACCTCAGATATTTCATCTCATTAAAAGTTTTCCTCTGCCTCTCTTAAATACAGGTCTATGCCCCATACAATGCTGTCAGCACAATCACTCCTTCATGCAATCTCCTTTCGCATCCATTTCCAGATGCTTATTTCTAATAACACTTCAATCCCCCAAGGTATTTAGTTCCTTATCTCAATCTACAATTTACCTCCACTCCTCCCTTCCCTCCCCCAAATAATTAAAGCTATCCACTTCCTCCAGCCTCTATCAAGGCTTGCTTCTGACTCACTGCCATCCTCTACCTTGTACATCTCATCACCTTGCTTATACCCACATCTACCTTCAACTTTCTCCTCTTGCACCTTCCCAATCTCCATTACTAACCCCCTTAATCCCTCCTCTGACCCTGCTACAAGCATAGTGTCATCTGCAAACAACTGACTCCCCTCCCACTTTACTCCATTTTCTTTAACCATGTCCAATCCCCCTGCCCTTTACCCTTGCCTTTACATCCTGCAACACCCCATACATCATATTGAACAGCCATGGTGACATGACACATCCCTGATGCACTTGCACCTTTACCTCAAATCACTTGCTCTCTCCATTTCCTATTCTGACACAGGCTCTACTCTTGTAAAGACTTGTCTGCCTTAGCAACTTTCCCCAATCCAATATCTGCAAAATCTCCCACAGCACCTTCTTTACAATGACATAAGCCTTTTCTAAATCCATAAAGGCCCAAGAAAATACATCCTACCTTTTTCTAATGATTTCTCACGTATCTGCATTACCACAAAAATATGACCTAAGCAATACCTTTTCCTAAACCCACCTGTTCCTCTCCTAATCCTCTCAATTAAAACCTTCCCAACTACACTCAACAAACTGACCCCTCTGAAATTACTTTCACAATTGTCCCCTTTTCCTTTGTAAAGCAGAACTATGGAGGCACACCAGCCTTCCAGCACTACCCTCCCTTAACCCCTCCACCCCGGGCCAAAATCTCGTGGGCAGCATTAGCTGCCAGACATGCGATGTTGCGTCATAATACTCGCATTATATAAAATAAAGTCACCGCTGTATTGCTCGTTCTCTCTTTCACCCGTGAATTTTGATAACCATAGGAAATATGATGAAGCCAGTTTGCAGAGTATGGGGGTCACGCAGGTACAACTACAATAAATATAATCAAGACGCCGACATCGGCATCCTCGCGTACCCACTTGCTCCTCATGACGCCTATGTAGGCGTCATCATATCGAAGGGGTTAAACATGCATTCAACAACCTCACATGCCAGGCCACTATTACTGTACCTCCCTTCTTCAGACACACTGCATGACACCCATTTTACCTTGATGCCTTTCTTCTAATAATTTTCAGGGTTAGCACTCGTCTTTTATTATTTCTCCTCCATTTTCCTCTCCCATCACCATTATTTTCTTAGCACATCTCACTGCTACCAACAATCCCTCCCTATCCTCCACATTCAACAACTCTCTAAAACCCTTCACCCACCTTCCACTTACGCCATGGCTCTTCTTCCATTAAGATCTGTCCATCTACGCCTTTCACCTTTTCTTCTCTACTTGACACACCTCCCCTTTATCTCTTGATTTCCTTACAAAACACCTATTTATTACTTTTAAAATTTTGTCACCCCCCCCCATTTTACATCTGCTCTCCTTTTTGCCTCATCTTATATTTTACTTCACTGGAATTTCTTGGATATATAGTATGGTTAAATTCTGTAGGGATACATGGTAATGAAAAAAATAACTGCTGATCCTACACATGTTTAATATATACAGTCGAACCTCAAAACCCCGGACCCTCGCATGACCGGTCAAACTGAACAAAGGGCGGACTTTTCAAGCAAAGTTTCCTATTTGTCCGGTAGGTGGCAGCGATGGCCGTACACGTGTACTCAAACCCGGCCCAGTCAAGCAGCCACCAGGGCTGCCGTTTCGTAGAATTTTGTACCAAAACGTAGTAAAATAGCAGAATTTGGCATTTGCACAAGGACATGAGGAAATTATTTCTACATAGCGGGCTGTTTAAAACATTCAAAAACTCAAACTTGTTTAAAAATCATAGAACTAGTTATCAAGTAATAAATGGTACATCAAAATATGACTTTTATTGGTAACTGTGTTACTTATAAAATATTATACCCCAAAAGATACGTTTTTACGGTGTAGAAAAAATTCTACATTAAAGTTTCAGCTTTCCTTTAGCACCAGGGCTGCAGTTTCGTAGAATTTTGTACCAAAACGTAGTAAAATAGCGGCATGTGGCAATTGCACAAGGACATGAGGATTTTTTTTCTACATATCAGCTGTTAAAAACATTCAAAAACTCAAACTTGTTTAAAAATCATAGAACTAGTTATCAAATAATATTTGGTACATCAAAATATGACTTTTATTGGTACTGTAATTGTGTTACTTATAAAATATTATACCCCAAAAGATACATTTTTACGGTGTAGAAAAAATTTCTACGCAAAAGTTTCAGCTTTCTTTTAGTGATAATAACATAAAAAAAAATTATATCTTACTGAAAATGTTAGGGCATGGGGACCTTATATACATTCCATTCAAGAATAAAAAAGAAACTCGAACCAACATTTTGTCAAAGTTTGACAAGTACATATCTTGCTATGAAAGTCTGCACATGCCCGAGAAAAATGTATGCCCCGGTATGGCAACACTCCCATTCTACACAGCAGTGTAGAAAACGTGGTAACCCTGGCCACCACCACTGTCCCACGTGCATACCTTCCGATATTTACAGTGTACGTAATAAAAAATACAGTACAGTACACTGTATGTACAGTACATTTACATGCCTGTATTACGGTTATTACAAAATTATTAGCATTATAGTATTATCATTACAGTATTGTTATTATTACAGTGTTAGAGTATTATTCTTATGCGTTTCTATGCCATATCATACATTACCTATACCGCCTCGAAAATCTACGGGTGTCAGGGCGACATTTTTGATTACCAGACTTTTGGCATGACCGGACAGCCCTTCCCCCCAATTAGTCCGGGCTTTCGAGGTTCGACTGTAATTATAACCATGCCCAATACTTTAAGAAAAATGCCATAGCATAAATCCAAATTGTTGGGGGCTAGTAGCAATTTGAATACCAGTGCTCTAAGTAGAATTGGTCTGCCTAGTTGAAAACCAAAAAAATTCACTACTATTGTAAAATAAATAAACAATAAAATAAATAAATACTGTAAAAGAATAAAAAAAAAAAATAATAATAATAAAATAAAATAAAAACTTGGGTTATTTCACTCGCCATTATTTAGTAGGTTACCTTTCCTCCTGATATCCTCCTATAGACATTTTAGAGCATAAGGGCAAGGCTACAAAGTGTATCATGTGGTATCCTTCTCCAGCTTGGGTTCAGTAGAGATGCTTTTCCCCTGTAAATCACATTGCACCATCTCCCACAAGTTTTCAATTGGATTTATGTCTGGGCTATTACTAGCCCAGTCTCTGATATACAAGGGTCGTTCCAAAAGTAATGCCTCCTATCTTTTAATCTGCCCAAAGGGATAAGAGGGGATTGCAAATTGCATTATGATGACTGAACTTATGCACTCATGACCTGAAAGTTTCATTTCTCTGTTGCAGATATTGATGGTGTGACACTAAGAAAGCAATCTGTCATGGACATGTGTCATTGAATTCCTCCATGCAAAAAAATTGAAACAACATTCACCGACGCCTGGTGAACGTTTACGAAGCCAATGCAGTTGATGTCAGCACAGTTAGGAGATGGGTTAGTCGATTTCAGAGGGGCGACAGATGTGAGTGACAAAGCGAGCTCCGGACGCCCATGCACAGCCACCACCCCGGGAAACAAAGTGCGCCTCGATCAACTCATCTGTGGATCAGCGGATAACTTTGAATGAAATGTGTGTAGAGTTGGATGTGGGCCAGAGAAAAGGGAAATATTTCGTTTCCAACACGACAACGCCAGGCCACACACAAGTTTGAAGACCACGAAATGTGTGACAAAGTTCAGCTGGACAGTGCTGTCTTACCCACCGTATAGTCCAAACCTGGCACCATCAGACTTCCACTTGTTCAAACCTCTGAAGGACGCCTTATGTGGGCAGCATTTCACCGACAACAACGCCGTTATCACAACCATGAGAAAATGGACCGCCTCAGCAGGCGCCGACTTTTACAACAGATATCAAGGCTCTCGTTCATCGCTGGCAAAAGTGCATTGAGAATGGTGGTGATTACGTAGAAAAATAAATTCTGGAGTACAAAAGGTCGCTCGTTTTAATGATGCCCTTCCTGTCTTTGTAGCTCTTCAACTTCTTGAGTTAAAAAATAGGAGGCATTACTTTTGGGACGACCCTTGTACTCAATCAAACAATCATCCAACCATTTGCTGACTGGGGGCCTCATCTCGCTAAGAGATGGCACACAACAGTTCTAAATATACATACTGGATCATTGTTTGGTATTTAGGAAACAGTTGAAGTTTAGCAGTGCCAGTAAATGCACCCAATTCCATTAGAGTGTGGGTGTTTTGAAATAGCTTGGATGTAGCATGGGTCAAGAGGGTCATACTGGGCGACCAATACATTTCCACTGTCAAACACCGCAAAGGTAGATTCATTGATCCACAGCACACTCAGCCACTTGTTTAGGACAGGTAGGAGCTGTGTAGATCAGATTTTTGTGGTAAGACATATGTGAGAAAGCTATAGGAAAAGGTAAGGATGTTTTTTGGGCTTTTATAGATCTGGAAAAGGCATGACAGGGTTGACAGGAAGGCACCGTAGAAGATTTTGCAGGTATATGGTATGAGGAAAGCTGTTAAGAGCAGCCAAGAGTAGTAAAGCTTGTGTTAGGATTAGAAATGGAGAGTGTGGTTTGAGGTAAAGGTGGGACTTCGTCAGGGATGTGTTATGTCACTTTGGCTGTTCAATTTATACATGGATGGGGTGGTGTGAGAGATGAATGCAAGGGAAGTGGGTTGGGGATTGGAGATGATTAAAGAAAATGGAGAAAAGTGGGAGATAAGCCAGTTGTTGTTTGCTGACGACACTGCGCTTGTGAAGTGTGTAACTGCAACAGTTTTTCCCTTGTGCAGCTGGGGTTGTATTTTTTCCTGAAGCCTTTTGGAATCTCCCCGATAGTGTTCTGAAGAGTTGATGCAATTTCTTCTGTCACTATGGAAGAGAATTGATCTATGGCAATGATCTCCAAATTCTTCTTCCAAATTTCCTTTGTGTTCTTGCCAATTTACTTTTGTTGCTTGCTTTCTTTTATGTTGGCTTTACTTTTCCTTCTACTTTATGGTGACTTTCACTGGTTGAATGGTCCAAGATGTAATGGATGGTTTCCCATGTTATTTGTGCTTGCAGGGGGAGCAAGTAAATACATTACTGCCTGGGAAAACTGCTTTTTGGTTGTGTTGAGGATGTCTGATGGGGTAGTTGCTGGGGGGATTGTTCTAGCATTGTTTGTTGCCTCTTTTGTCTGCTGTTTGTACACTGAAGAAAACTGGGTGGTAGACAATCATCTCTCCTGCCAATATGTGCTTTGGTAAAAAAGTTGAAAAGTGTAGCCTTAAGGAAGGTGGCTGTTGTGGGTGGTATATGTGCACCTAAACCTCTTCATCCAACAATCACCAACCACCCACCCCTTTGTGTGGATGTTTGGCAACAGACCGAGACGTGTAAGTGTATTTGTAATATTATGACACAAAGAATAAATGTGAGTGCAAAGTAAAATGCTTCATTCACTAAAACCTTTTCAAATAGTTTAATAAAGTTCCCAGCAAAACTGAAATTGACAAATGCTTCATCTTCAAATGGGGTTTTATCTGTCACTGTTTGTAGTAGCCATTTTATACATGTGATATATGTTATTACCTTCATTGGAGTACAGTACCAAGATTTGTTGTGGAATATTAGCATTTTCAAAGGGTACGTGCAAATGAATTATGCACTTGAGTGAAATTGAGGAGACAATACAGTTATAATACAGTGAATTAATATAAATAATTTTTGCTTTAAAGGGTAACCAACCTCCCTATAAGTAAGAGTTATCCTTTCATAAAATACTTTTAATTTATTTCACCGATGTTATGATTTCACTACCTTTTCTCATAATTCAACATGTAATACAATGAATTATAGTAAACCTGCCTACTGATATCTAAATTATGCAAAGATTTCAGTGGGTCCACTCACCAAAATAGATACAAAGATACTGATCTGGTGATGTAAAATTATTTTCATGAATGCATTTTAGTCAACGAAAACAGATCGAGGAGAGAAAGCGAACATAACTGAAGAATGAAGGTCACTGCAAGAGACCGTAAAACATAAACAAGGCAGTTCCATGTCAATTACTAACTGCCATCCCCATCCATAGTTGTCTAACCTTTTCTGAAAACAACCAATAGTTTCAATGCTCATTACATGGTTACTAAGTCTATTCTATTCATTGACCACTCCATTGGAACACCAGTTCTTGCCCATTTCCTCTCTAAATCTATATTTGTCGAATTTAAATTCATCACTGATTCCTACCTTGTTGTAATATGACCTTCTTTGCATTACCCTTGTTAAACCCTTTAATCCACTTAACCCCTCTATTAGATCACTCCACATAACTGCATCTTTCCAGTGTAAATTAAGGTACCTAAACATATCCTCATAAGGTAAATATCTGACCCAATGTATAATTTTCATCATTCTCCTCTGTACTGATTCTAGTGAATTGATATCCATTCTAGAGGAAAAACCAAAACTGCATAGTCAAGGATAGATCTAACACAAAACTGCATAGTCAAGGATAGATCTAACACAAAACTGCATAGTCAAGGATAGATCTAACACAAAGCAAAGAAAAATACCGTGATGCAGGGTAAAAAGTGATTTAATGACATGTCTATTACTGCAATTTCAACTCTCATAGATCATGCTATGCCCCTTCCATCAATTTTAAGCATTTTACTACTGGCCCATCACCATTTTATGCATACCATTTAATTGTAATTTCATAACTTCCTATTTTGTCCAAGCTACATAACACATAACTACATAACACAACTAGGTGAATAGGACACCTATAGCATCATTGCACTATGGAGTACCTTCAATCCATAAACTTTGGAAAAATGGGTTCTGTTCCAGTAGCACAAATGCACTTCACTTTTTTTTTTTTAATGTGTAAGATCTATTTTTATATGAAAGGATTAGGTAAGAGCTCTTGGCCAATGTAAGTTTTGTGTTAAAAATAAGTATTTCTGGGATCTTACTGGAAAATGTATAAATTAGTATAATATACATCCTATATACACAGGAACAATGTTAAACATGAAATGCATTGCCATTGATATCTATGGCATCAGTCTCAGATGATCAGGGGTATGATTTTATATATACAATCAAATATCTACTTCCTGCATCACACATGAACTTGACATCTACCTTACCCTGCTCTAATACTTAAATCAGGAATGCACTTAACATAAAACTAATTGAATACAAACACAAAAGCCTCCCTCACCACCCAGAGCAATTCCTCCCACAATCAGTTCCATTCCCACCAACCATAGCAATGTAAACAATCGGTAATAATCAATGAATCAACACGGACATAAAAATCTTGCCATAGTAATTACTGCAACACTAGACTTATGTATTACACAATTCCAAATATTCACTGTCCACGTACTGATGTACTTAAGATGTACACAAACATTGAATGAAAGTTTCACCACCTACTAACAAACCCATCTTCAATGGCTAGCCAAACCCAATAGCTAAATTTATACCGCCATAAAATTGCCAAATGATCAATATAATATCAAATTAGTTGACCACATACATAATTAGAGTCTGTGCTACCTAACTAACACAAAATTATATTAGTATATGTATACTGACCTGCCCTACAACTTTGAGTTTGATGTACTCGTTTCCTTCTCCTTCAGGCTTCGCGTCCTGGAGGGAAAATAGTTCTCTTAATTTTGAAGAAAAATTTAAATCTTTATTTTCTATTATAACACATTCTTTATACAATAATATTCAGGATTTAGTCAATGCAAAAATCTACAGAGTAAATTGAGTACTTACAGCGTTGTCCGACATTTTTTAGGTTTTGTAGATGACACGCGTGGCCTTCGCCTGTTCCAAACAACAAGGAGCAGTTCGTGCATCCGGGAACCCGCCAAACAAAGATGGCGCCTAAATTAGGCGCCAAATTTAAAACAAAGCAATATACCGTTAATGATCAATAATTGTCACTACCTTAATAAATAGTTTATAAGGGGCATCCTAGTGAATTGTCAAGTATAGAATTTTATCTAAGTATCATCTG
>NC_134819.1:12576145-12578645 GCF_046742065.1 Oratosquilla oratoria
AGTCTATCATCAGTTTTCCAGGACGATAGACATAACACAATATTTGGTGATAGTTTCATACCTCTCATTTTGTGGCAATCTAGCTTTCTTGAGTTTTTTATGTGGGAACATGGTGAAATCTCCCTTTTCAAGACATACTACAAGGTGTTCCCTCATTTTACTTGCACAGGAACTGATGACGTATACATCCTTGCATATGATCCCGTGACGTCATCTACTAGCGAGTATGGAATCTAGACTTGACCGGAAGGGAAGGGGCATGAGACAGGTATGATTGGAGAGAGGTTTTGAAAGAATAAAAAATTAACGCAATCCGAAAGTGTTTCTTCTTGTTTGTTCTGAATAATTATTGATTAGTCCATGGGAGTGGGGTTGGGGAGGGAAGTTGTCGCCAGGTGATGAACCGGTGAGTGTAAACCAAACGCGGTTATCGGTGCTGCGTTGTTGTCCTACTATTACATTACCTCTGACGCGATCAGTGGAGGCGGGGAGGTAGAGATGGCACTTTATCTACAAGAAGCTCAGATGGAAGGGATAACTAATAGGTTTTGGATGGCTGTATGCAGTATGCACTATTCTTTAGCTTCATATTTTCCCACGTCTCTTCTGATGATTGTGGGTTCATAGTTCGCCAAAAATGTCACAAAGAAACAATTCACGGGCACCTATGTGTAATCTAATCACCTACACAATGGTCCAAACGTTTTCGTCTATTTAGACATCATCGATGAAGTTCGAGTCAACTGAAAACTTATAAAGCAGTGGAAAAAGAAAAGAAAAATAAATGTTGTCTTATAGAATGCTCTTGTGTTTGATTGATTCTTTAGGAATAGATTTAGCGCGATGTGAGGATGGCGTCTGGCGCACAGAGGAAGGAAGCGACCTAGCAACCTCACCCCCCCCCCAACCCCCGTCCTACACATACTCTTCCCCCCCTTCTCCCCCTCCTCCCAGGTGTCGGAGTTAGCTCTCAAGAAGTTATTTCTCTCTCTCTCTCTCTCTCTCTCTCTCTCTCTCTCTCTCTCTCTCTCTCTCTCTCTCTCTCTCTCTCTCTCTCTCTCTCTCTCTCTCTCTCTCTCTCTCTCTCTCTCTCTATCTCCCTCGTATTCCCCGAAGACGTTTATTCTAACATACGCACGTACATACATACATACATACATACATACATACATACATACATACATACATACATACATACATACATACATACATACATACATATATACATACGTACATACGTACATACATACATACATACATACATACATACATACATACATACATACATACATACATACATACATACATACATACATACATACATACATACATACATACATATATGCACGCATACATACGAGCAAGGAGGGAACCAGTTTGGCACGAGGAAGGTAAGAGCAAGAACATAAGAAGATAAGAATGAAGGAGACTGCAAAAAACCATAAGGCATGCACTAGGCAGTTCCATGTCCATTACCACCTGTCATCCCCAACCATTAAGTTGTCTACCCGTTTCAGCGCTTACTACATAGTTACTAAGTCTATTCCATTCGTTGACAACCCTATTAGTAAACCAGTTCTTGTCTATTTCCTTCTTAAATATAAATTTGTTCAGTCCAAATCCATTACTGTGAGTCCTGCCCTGTTGTCTTAATATGATGACCATGTTTGCGTCTTTGATCTACTTAAAAACCTCTATTAGATCACCCCGAATTCTGCGTCTTTCCAGAGTTTAGGTTAAGGTGTCTAAACCCGTTCCCATAAGGTAAATTTCTGAGCCCATGACATTTTGGTCATTCTCCTCTGTACTGACTCTAGTGAATTGATGTCCATTTTATAGGATGGAGACCAAAACCCGCACGGCCAAGAATGGATCTAACGCCAGAAAGAGTTTGATAATTACCTCTGACAATGAAACCTAATGCTCTGTTAGTTTTATTCCTGACGCTAATGCAATGTTTCCTGGAAAAGGTCAGGACTCATTAGAATTCCCAGTTCTCTCTCGCATGATTTTTTCTCTAAAAACTAGTCATCTAAGATATTTCTGGTTTCGAGGTTGTGTAGCCCTGCGGCGTTTAAAACGCTGCACTTTGAGATACTGAAGTCCATTTGCCATTTCACCGACCATATGAACAATTTGTTAAGATCTTCCTGCAGAATCTCAGCGTCTTCTCTTGACCTAATTAGGCGTCCTATTTTAGTATCGTCCGCAAACTAACTATCATCACTATTAATCCCATTGTCCAAATCGTTTATGTACATAATGAACAATAAGGGACCCTGGGGAAATCCGCTATTATCCCCATTTGGATCTTACACCGCTGTTTTCTGTCACTGATTCAAGTTCTAACCCATTCAAACACTTTTCCTCCTATGCCATGGGCTTTGATTTGATTTAGTACTCTCTGGTGGGGCACCTTGTCAAACGCTTTGCTAAAGTCGAGGTAAATAACATCGTAAATATCATTGTTACCTAACGCCTTACATATTTTACTGTAAAA
>NC_134819.1:12588645-12591145 GCF_046742065.1 Oratosquilla oratoria
GAGGACATGTCGTTTGAGATAATTACTCTCAGGTCTTTTTCAGATCCCACTTTCTTTACCTCTTTAGTTCCAATTGTATATTGTCCTGATATTTTCTCTCTCTCTCTCTCTTTTTTTTTTTTTTTACTTTTCCGAACTCCATTATGCTACATTTGTTAATGTTGAAGTCCACTTCCCACTTCTGACTCCATTTCCAAACCTTGTTCAGGTCTCTCTGTAGTGATTTGCAGTCCGTTACGGTTTTCACTTTCCTCACCAATTTAGCATTGTCCGCAAAGAAGCTCATATAATATTCCACATCATCATCCATGTCATTCACATGAATAGCGAACATTATTGGAGCCAACACAAATCCTTGCGGGATTCCACTAATCACCTCCTTCCAACCTGAATATTTTTCTCTGAGCACTACTCTCATTTTTCTACCATTCAGGAAATCTTCCATCCAGTTTAGTAGGTTCCCTTGTATCCCTCTTATGTTTTCCATTTTTTTAATATATATATATATTTTTTTGTGTGGTACTTTGTCGAAGGTTTTCTGTAAGTCTAGGAAAGCACAATCATCCCACCCTTCCCTTTCTTGTATTATATCTATTAGTCTCGAGTAAAAACATATTAAAATTGTGGTACATGATTTTTACTGACTGAATCCAAATTATCTTGGGTTTATTATATATTTTTCTTCCGGGTGTTTTACCCATCTATTCTTGATAATCTTCTCACAAATTTTGGCTACAGTGCTTGTTAGGAAGACTGGTCTTTAATTAGCTGGTTCTTCCTTGTTTACTCCTTTTTATATTGGTACAATGTTGGCATTTTTTCAGTCCTTTGGTATTTTTCCTTCTTTGAGTGTGTATCTTATTATGTTGTATATTTTGTCCATTGGTTATTCTTTGCATTCTTTTAGTATCCAGTTTGCAATTCCGTCTGGACCGTGTGATTTTCTAACATCAAGGTTTGTTAATTGCTCCATTATTTCCATTTGTGTTATTATTATTTCCCTCATGGGTGGAGATCGCACTTCGCTTCCTTCGTCCCAATGCTGTACTTTCTCTCTAGTGAAAACCGACTTAAAGTGATTGTTCATGACTTCGGCCATTTCTAGATCTTCTGTGTATTCTATATATTCTTGACGTAGTTTCACCGTTTCCTGTTTGTTTTTAAAATTACCGCTTACATATCTATAGAAAGTTTGAGTTGATCCTTGCATTTTTCTATGTCTTTTTCATGGTTTATTTTTTCCTCTCTGCGTACTTCTACATATTCACTTTTATAGTTTATATATATTTGCCATTTTCTAGTTTTTTTTTTAATATTTTCTCCATCTTTTCCAAGCTTTGTCTCTTTTGTCTTTTGCCTCACTGCATCTTCTATTGAACCATCATTTAACGTACACCCTCTCTTGTCTTTGTCTTGGTACGTATCCATTCACTCCTTTATTATAGATTTCCATCAAGATTGCCCATTTCTCTTCCACTTTTGTCTCTTCAATCACCTTTTAGTATTTTCTCTTCTTCTATTTCTTCAACACTCATCTCTCTTTTTATCTATACTTTATTGTAGTGTTCACTCCTTGCTAGCTTACTTGCTTTTTCTGATATGTTCTCTACTACCATTTGCGATCTTAGTTTTATTTTTAGTGGTCGGCTTCTTTCCTTAGAATATTGTCCCATTCTATACGCTTCTACATCTTTCTCTACTTCCAGGTCACCATCTTGTATTTCTTTTAGAATTGATATTGCTGTTTCTTTTTCTTACTTTTCTCTCATGTACCTCACCAAACCATGTTTTCCCCTTCGTCCATATACCACAATACAATTATTTCTACCCACTGCATCTCTAACCCAATTTGCCTTTTCTTTAATTACTTGAATGACTGTATCTTTTGTACTTTCCTGCATCTGTTGTTGTACTATTTCTTTAAGGGCAATTTCTTCATTCTCTCTGTTTTCACTTCATTTCTTAATCTTTTGCATACTTTCCTCACCTAAGTTTTCTTCACTTTCTTCAGTCATTTCTTCTATTTTGTTATTTACCTCCATTTTTAATTTCTTACTATTGGTAGTATCATTAATCTTCATTTTTCATTTTCACATTTAAATTCTATTACATAATTTTTCATTATCATGAGTTAGTTCCTAAATTCAGAGTCGGATTTCTTCAGATCGGATATTTTGTTGTTGGCTTGGGCTAAACATTCCATTAGTTCTACAATATCCTTCTTTAATTCAGTAAATTCGTTCTCCCATCATTTTCTGTTGTTACTCCTTCCCCTTTCCATGCCTATGGTTCGACTCAAATTTCGTTTTTCGTACTTACCAAAACCGGGAAAGGAGTCTTCGTTATACAATTCAAATTTTGCTGCTGGTGTTCCCATCGGTTTGTTTACAATGTGTGTGTGTGTGTGTGTGTGTGTGTATGTGTGTATGTGTGTGTGTCTGTGTGTGTATGTGTTTACTTTGGTCATTGCATCACGATCTGGACTCGTGATCGACAGCTA
>NC_134819.1:12606145-12611145 GCF_046742065.1 Oratosquilla oratoria
CTTTCTCCTTGTACATCTCATCACCTTAATTTTATCCACATTTATCTTCAACTTCCTTCTTTCACATACCTTCCTAAATTCTGTCACTAACTTCCTCAATCGCTCTTCTGATCCTGCTACAAATAGGATTTCTGAACAATATCTCGACGTAATCCTATCGGACATTGAATTGCTTTTACTGCCTTCTCCAGTAACTGGCCCTTTTTAGTGTTTTCCATTGTACTCAGGCTTGTACTGTTTTTATGCATGCAATGCCATATTGTTATTCTGGTTTTATAATGAATTAATTTATATATAATTATATTTCTGGCCATGCGTATTGCCTTGGCGGCCATGTTTGTTTCCATTGTTATGTCATTTCATGACGGTCACATTTCATTTGTTTGTTTATTAGAAATTTGCTTTCCTACAATTCTTTAATTGTAAATATTGGAATTGTGATTCATAGGTAATTGTATTTCCGTGCCTTAATTGTGAATAGTTTGTATTAATAACATTCTTGCTCTGTGTATCAGAGCGAATATAATTTATTGTTTACGTTCTTTCAGGCCATTCTTCTGATTCGAGGAGTTATTCATTGCGTTTGTCATTATTAACTGCATGTATTTTCTTTGTTTTGATTATGATGTTATTACGAAGTGTGTTGTTGTTGTCTTAACCCTCTTTTAATATGTCTAAACAGAAGGTACCGTCCTTTCTTTATTTCCCAAATATATCTGACACGATGACTCATACTTTCACATTATTTTTGTTCTGTTCTTAAAATCTCTGGTGATGATCCCCAATATAAAGTTAGTGATTTTATTCGCCAGTGCGAAGATTATATTGTAAATACTAATATTTCAACGGGGTCTGAGATTTTTTCGTGAGGTCACAGCTTGTGCCTAATTCATTGGTTTCTGAGATGTTATCTGCTTCGTAACTCGACCCCAAGTATTTGGATTACAGTTATGAAATGTTTAGGTCCAATTTTTTTTTTTTTTTTTTTTTCTGATACCCATGAAGGCAGATTGGGCACTCTTGACTGTAGGCGTGCTCAGGCCCAGGCCAGCGAAAATGTAGTTGAAGCCTTAGATCCTCTCTCCCATTCAGAGTGAATTGATCATGGCACTATCACTTTAGATAGGTTCCGCCTTATTTTGGAGTTTATTTTACACGTCTTTTCTTAGCACCTTTTGAGAGGAGAGCTGCATCTTTTCTCATCTATAAGAAAGATGAGACTCTACTATCTTTCGCAACAAGGCTTTCATGTAAACTTAGAGGAGTGCCTTCCGTTTCCTTGTGTATTAGCAATGTTCAGCAACGTGCCAATGTTCATATTTCTCCTCCCCCACCCCCTCATTATTCAGTTCCTACTCACAGCTCTTCTTCGTCTACATTTATCCCTCCTGTACTCTCATGTATCTATTGTAACAAGTCAGGTCATTCGAGTGCTTTTTGTTTTCGTTGTAAACATCATGTAACAAGTCAGGGCAGTCCCCTGTCCGTAGGAATTTATCGGATGTTTCTTCTAATGTGACGCATGACCTCTCTAAAGTAGAGCCGCAGGATAAGCTTAGCTGCTGTCATATCCATGGTTATTGTAAGCACTTGACTGCTGAGTGTTTCAAGGTTTTTAAACTTAGAGCTGACACTTCTCATCTTCCTAGACAATCTCCGCCCCATTTTCACCAAAGCCCGTTTCACAACCTAATGGTTTGACCAGTAATGTTAGGTCACATATCATCCCCTTTGTGGCTGCTGAGTCTTCTCAGTTACTCACCTTCCAATTTCTTACAGAGAATCTACTTATTTTTGTCACTGTAGATACCGATGCAGAATGTAGTCTCATAAGTAGAAAAACTTATTATGTTCTCCTGGATTTATGCAGTCTCCCTTTATCTCCTTTTTTTTTTTTTTTTTTTTTTTGTAATACTTTGCATTCTGTGCAAAGTTCCCTCTTGCCTATTCTTGGGTCTGTTTGCATTCCCTTAAGGTATTTCTCGCATGCTACAGTTATCCATGTCACTTTTGTTGTTGTATGTGGTATTGCTCTTATGTGTGATTGCCTCTTGGGTATCGATGCTCTTACAGCACATGGCATTGATATATCTACTAGTCGTCGTGTAGTGACTTTCTGTAATTTTGTTATTCCTGCAATATATAGGCCAATTTTCATTTGTGACTCCCCTCCTGTGCATGATCAGGTCGTACACTTGCTTTCGAAAGGACTTCCTCCCTTTAATTCTCTTATTCTTTCTTGTGCTGCTGTTGTTGTAGAAGAGCATCGTATTGGACTTACAAGTACGATTTGAGTTCCGGTGCGCATTTCAGGTGCTCTAATTGGGTCAGATGTTTTATCTCACCCTGACTCTGTTCATGTTCGTCGTCTTGCTTTGGAAGGAATTCTCCACTATTCGTGAGGATTATGTTACCGCAACTATGGTAATCAACGTCACGGGTGTACCTATCACTCTCTCCTGGCAGTCACTTAGGCTCCTTTGAAGTAGTTGACGTTGATGCTTTTCAGGATTCTCCTCTTATAATTGCAGCTTCAGTGCCACAGTCTCCACAAGCAAATGACACGGCTTACTTGGCCTCCAAATTTGCAACGTTAATTGATGAGATTGATTTTCCTGATGAAACGCCTCGTCTTAATGAACTGTTAGTGACCCACCTTCAGGCTTTGGCTTCGCCTGGTGATCCGTTAGGACTTACAGATCGTGTGGTTCATAGAATTGATCTTCAGCCAGGTGCTCTTCCTGTTTATCTTCCCTCTTATAGGTTGCCTCACTCTCGTCCGCTTATAGCACAGTCCTTGGTTGATGACATGTTACGTGAAGGCGTTGTACAAGAATTTCACTCAGAGTGGAACTCGCCACTCCTCCTGGTGCCAATGAGGATGGACCATTTCGTCCTGTTATTGGTCATAGGCGAGTTAACGAGGTCACTATTCCAGACCATTACCCTTTGCCTGTATCAAGTGACCTTCTTCAGTCCAGTGGCACTGGTAATACGGTGTTCAACACCTTAGACTTAAAAGGATTTTTGGCAGATTACCCTGAAGGAGAAATCTCGTAAGATCACGGCCTTCTCAACTCCCAGTGGACATTATGAATGACTTTGTTGCCCCATGGGGTTGCGGAATGCTCTGTTGACTTGCCAGCGTTTGATTAACTTCATTTTTCATGGCCTACTATAGTCAGCGCAAGGAGAAATGACCGATAAGGCGGGGCTAGGAGATTTCCCGGTGTTGCCACACATGGGCATCCATGGCGAGAACGTGCGTGTGGATGCAATGTTTTCTGAATGCAGTGTGAGGGGGGCGGGGCCAGAGATTAGATGTAGCGGCAACGTCGCTCTCTCTTTTCCATATGCCATGTCTACACTCGAAGAAACGAAACCTTTGTATATAAAACATTGCTTTGATTTTTACCTCAGTGGTGGTGTGTGACAAAAATTATAATATAATCATATGTGGCAACATTATAAAATCATAAAATAGAATTATAGAATAAAATAAAATTATGAAATAATTAGATGTGGCACCACAGGGGAACTCCCAGTGCTCCGCCCTAACGGCCAGTTCTCAGTGCAACGGGTATAGGCAACGGACTTTTTGTTTACCTGGATGATTCAATATTAATTTCCAAGGATGTGGAGAGCCACTTTACTAAGTTGTCTATGGTCTTGCAACGGTTTGCAGAATATGGACTGAAACTCAGTTTGCCCAAGTGTTCTTTTCTTAAGGTCATGTTGTAGACAAACATGGTATTCACACTACTGGCGACAAGGTCAAGGCCGTTAGGGATTTCCCTACACCTAAGTCAGTTGAACATGTACGTTCCTTTCTTAGGTTGGCAGGGTACTATCATGCATTTTTTTTTTTTTTTTTTTTTTTTTTTTTTTTAGGAATTTTGTTTCAATTGCTTCCCCTCTAACACGTCTCCTCAAGAAGGACGCTTCCTTCCAGTGGCGTGATGTTCATCAGGAGAGGTTTGATTCCTTGAAGCTTGGACTTACTGAAGCGCCTGTGTTGGCATTGCCGGACTATAGCCTTCCCTTTACTATTTGCACATATGGCACAGGTATTGGAGCTGTACTTATGCAGCAAGTCGATGGATGTAGAACCCATGTTCTTGCATATGCTAGTCGCATTCTTAACAAGCCTGAGTCCCGTTACTCTGTTACTCATTTGGAGGCCCTGGCAGTGGTGTGGGGTTTAAAGTATTTTCGTGATATAATTTTTGGATATCCTGTTACAGTGTATACGGACCACACTGCTGTCACTCAGCCTTTCAAGAGCAAAAATCTTTCAGGCCTCCTAGCCAGATGGTTTCTCACGATTGAGGAATTTAACCCAACCCTTAAGCATACTCCAGGACATGCAAACAATGTTGCTGATACACTTTCATATAATATCCTTGCTGCTGCTGTTAAAGTAATTGACAACTTCTCTCTGAAGGGTCTGGCCAAAGCTCAGCGTGAGTACTCTGTTTGGTCTGCTGTTATTTATGCTTTGGAGTCTGGTGATGATACCACCTTACCAGATTTACCTGATTCCCTGTCCCAATTTTCCTTGCAGAACAAGGTTTTCATTCGTAATGTGGAGGTATTTGAGCAGAATGCGGCACAGCTAGTGATCACTGAGTCCCTAGGTCCTGTTGTTCTATCGCTTGCTCATGACGCACCCCAGGTCGTGACAGAAATCTGGCTATGTCACGAAAGAAGTATTATTGGTCAAAAATGCAACTGGAGATTACCTCTCATGTAGCCCAATGTAGCTCTTGTGCCCAGAACAAAGGTTCTACGCACACTGCTACCATCTTAGAATACCTTACTCCTTCTCGCCCTTTTCAGACTATAGCTATAGACATTTTACAACTGCTTCGTAGTACTCAAGGTTCTGTGTGTTTGTGGACCACTTTAGTCGTTTTGTAATACTGGCTCCCTTACGTAGCAAGTCTGCTCCAGTAGTAGCCTATGCTTTAGTTTCTCATGTTTTTTGTCCATAAACTACT
>NC_134819.1:12618645-12626145 GCF_046742065.1 Oratosquilla oratoria
ACACAAGCTCCTAGTGTTTTTATTGCATATATATATATATATATATATATATATATATATATATATATATATATATAATTTTTTGAAAATCATTCTGAAATGACCTCAGCGGTGGCGCTGTTTGGGGGGGACATTTCCGTAAGGGTGATTGGCTGTACAATACCGACTAATGATACGATTTTGGTGAGTAGGTAACAGTCCACGAGAACCTGATTGGCTGAGAGAATGGTGACGTCACGGCAACGGGGATAATCGATTGGCTGAGGTTGGTGACGTCACTGCAACGGAGACGACTGATTGACCGAGAAGGCAGACGATTGATTAGCCGCGAACGAAGCAAGCTTGCCCTAAGAGCCGAGCACCCCCGAAGGCCAGGGCGCGAAGCGTCCGTTCTCAAAGCGAGCAGCGCCGTAGGCCAAGCGCCCATGGCGAAGCCGGCGCTTGTATATATATATATATATATACATATACACACACAGAGTGAGAGAAGACTGTATACAATAGATAGTTAACTATATAAAACTCTCAATGGGGGAAAACTCGTCTGATATAGACATGTTTAGAAAATAACCAAAAACAATTACAATAGCAAAGGAATACACCAAATGGGTTATTTCTTCAGAAAATCCAGGTCTTCTGTCCTTGGGGAACAATATCGAGCCTAAGCAACACCTAAGCAAGATGCTGTAATGAATTATCATTTATTTTGTATTATTTGTTTTTGTTTTGTTATCATCTGTCTATTTGATTTTTATCTATTATTAGTTATATGTCAATTTATCATTATTTACTATTTACCTGCTTGTTTATCATTTAGATATACCTATGCATTTATTTATGTATTTTATTTGTTATTTATATTATTTTTTATTTATTCATTTATTATTATTTTTTCGCATCCGACCTAGATATGGACCAAAAGGTCTCCTGTCGGCATGCTCCGCCTTTGTAATCCTTTGTAAAGTGATTTAGTCATGGAGGTGATAAAAGAGATTGAAGGAGAGGGGTGGAAAGGAGGTATAGTATAAATTATAAAGTGGTTAGGAATCTTCTTTGAATGGAGAGTGTAGGTGTCATTAAAACCCCTAAAACGTGACTGCAGAAAAATTCTGCAGCAATATCCCGTACAGTGCACCTTATATTACCGTCAAATTTACTGTGAGGATTTCCAATTCACACATACCTGTAGATCAAGATTTACTCAGCATATTACGCTGAAAACCTCTGAGGAAAATGATAGAGGTAGTCCAAACGTTTTCGTGTATTAATACATCTTCACTGGTGTAGTCCCTAAATTTCTTTTACGAAAACGCTCAGACTAAATTTATATTTTTTTTATTTCCAGTGTTTTTCAACATACTTATTTTTCACATGTTGCTGTGAAATTCTGCAAAATCAAACTGTACATTTTGAAATAAGTATCATGAAAATAGGAACGCTTTGTGCGTCAACCTGAAAACCATCCGATGATATCAGATGTGACGAAGTAGTGACGCGCACTAGATTTTGTTTCGGCGGACACCTAACGCTTCGCATATTTTGCTCTGGCTGACGCTAGACGATTCTAGTCTGCTGAATGCAGATTAAACTCGTTTCCATGGGGAGGGGTTTTCCTTCAAATTGATAAAATCACCTGGCGGCAGCTTGAGGACTTTGGTAAGACGCAGCGAATCTGATAATGGAGAACTCTAGGTGATTTTTCTACCCTTAGGACTGAATAAAATCTCCTGGAGGCAGACAGAAGAAACATGAAGTCGAATGAAAAGTAGTGAAAGTTGTTGTTCCCCTCCTTTGGCAAGTAGTGTCTCAGATCGGTGTCAGTTTGTATGGGGGGAGGAGGAGGAAGAGGAAGATGTAGAACTGTCGAGGAAGAGGAATGAAAGGAGGTGGAGGAGGAGAAGGAAGAGGAAGAAGAGAATGAAGAGGAACAGGAGGAACATCGATCGGAAGGCGGGCGACGTTGTCATGTCGGAGGAATAATAATGCCGCCTTGATCAAGCAGAACACCTCCCCCCCTTTCCCCCTCCATCCTCCTTGCGAGCTCCTCTGATGGGGATCGCAAGACGTCGGAGAAAGCCTATCCTACTTCCCTTCATTCCTCCCCCTCTCATCCCCTCCCTCCCTCCCTCCCTCCCTCCCTCCTTCCCGTTTTCCGTAATGGAGGATATTGCTCCCCCACCTACACGCCTATCCTCCTCTCCCTTCTCCTCTTTCTCCTCCCTCTCCGCTCCCACTACCCTCTGGTTAATTTATCAGATGCTTTGCTTCTCCTCTTCCTCTTTTCCCTACCTCTCCTCCCTTTTCCTGACCTCCCCTGTCCTCCATAGCATTTCTTCCGTTCCAGCTCTCTTTGGACCATTTTTCGCTGAGGGGAAAAGGAAAGTTAGGGGAGAACAAAATAGCAAACATGTACCGTTTATCTCATATTATCATCTATTTACAGCCTACAGCCTTGTTTCAAAGAATGTTTTAAGTGGAACATCACGTTTACGTTGGTTTGAACAATCATTAACACTCAACCCTAGTAGGACAAAGTCCTGTCAGGTGCGGCAAACTGCTTTTTTTTTTTTTTTTTTTTTTTTTTTTTTTTTTTTTTTTTTTTTTTTTTTTTTTTTTTTTTTTTTGCTTTTAAGCTGACGTTGGGTCACCTCCCCGCCTGGCCAGGGCTGTCGCAACCAACTCGGGAAGGCCGCAATGGACCCGAGACTCTAACTCACGACCACCTGCTCAAGAGATCAAAACGGTATTCACTAGCCTTCCTCGCTGCCTTAATAGTATTGACACTATTGCGCAGTATTTACACAACTGTAAGTCAATTGATGTAACCAAGAAAACTGCTGTCACAATTCAAAAGAACATTAAACAATGGAGAGAATTTCCAGATGATAATTAGCCTAGTCTTGGGTTCTTCTCTCCATTATAAAGATTCTCGCTTTTAAAGCACAACTGATCTTCATATATATATATATATATATATATATATATATATATATATATATACACACACACTGAATGGTTCCCAGTGATCAATTAATATATATATATATATATATATATATACATATATATATATATATATATATATATATGTATATTATATATATATATATTTTTTTCAATCACAAATCACTTTTAATTCCATGCCATCGCAGTCGAGACTGAAGAATCGCTCGATGGAGGCATCCGTTGGAAATTGAAACGTGGACGAGCCGAGGATTCGAACCCAGCTAACCCGTAACAAAGTTACAGTGACTTAAACCAATACGCTATCAAGATAGTGTATTGGTTTAAGTCACTGTAACTTTGTTACGGGTTAGCTGGGTTCGAATCCTCGGCTCGTCCACGTTTCAATTTCCAACGGATGCCTCCATCGAGCGATTCTTCAGTCTCGACTGCGATGGCATGGAATTAAAAGTTGTTTGTGGTTGAAAAAAGATATATATAATATATATATATATATATATATATGTATATATATATATATATATATATATATATGTATATATATATATATATATATATATATATGTATGTATGTATATATATACACACACACCTTTATCAACCACAATTCAATTTAATTCTAAGCATTCAACATGGAGAAACTCGAGGAGGCATACATGCAGAAATTGAAACGTGGTGCAACCAAGGACTCGAACCTGCACTATTACGTGGCAAGTGATAATGACTTTCATTTTTGAAATTTAATACAAACAGAAATCCGTTTTCCTGAACAATGCTAAGAAATAAATGCAAGAATCATTTCACATTAACAAAAGAGGGAGTGGGGCGTGTGGGTCTACTGGAAGCAAAAAGGGGCGTCAGGTAAGAAAGTTTGGGAACCACTGGTCGGCATGGCATTTTGTCCTCTGCGGGGTGTTTTGAACCTCTGTGGGTTGTCTGTGTATGGGTGTTCTCCCATCCGGCGGCTCTATTTTTGTGAACAAATGTCTTCTACGTGTAGGTTTCATGTTGGGGAGGAGGGAGAAATCATTCGTTTGTACATTAATAATGGGTTGTAATCTTTTATAATTACAGCCTCCAAGATGGTCAGATATTGGAGGTCCTTCTCCTCTGCGACGATTTCTGTATTATGTATCATGATTTCCCTGTCGAGATGGCGTTTGTGGTGGGTCCAAAGGTGTTGTTTAGGTCCTCTTTGTTGTAGGTGAAGGGTGATTCTTCTGGACAGGGTCTGACCATCTTGGAGGCTGTAATTATAAAAGATTTACAACCCATTATCAATGTACAAACGCATGATTTTTCCCTCCTCCCCAGCATGAAACCTACACGTAGGAGACATTTGTTCACAAAAATAGAACCGCCGGATCGGAGAACAGCCATACACAGACCACCCACAGAGGTTCAAAACAAGCACCCCCGCAGAGGAAAAAATGACATGCCTTAGATGATCGGCTAGGCTGAGGAATCAACCAAACAGCACCAGCCAAGCAGAGGAGAGTCATTAGCGATCTCTCCAAGTTTTGTCTTTATTCATTTTTATACCCACCATTGACATACTTCCCTTCATTCCAACTGAAGATGCAGAACGATCTGCGAAACGTCTTGGATTTATTCTACTGTGTTTTGTTTATTTTCATTTATTTTGTGTATAACATAGACTTCTGTGTTAATATAAGTTCCCAATGTCAATTGGAAATTTGCTTCTTCCCCTCTCTTTTCCTCAGAAATCTACTTTCCGAAAGCTAGAAAGCTTACGAAAGAAATTAATTTCTAATGAATTTGCTGTCGTTTTCAACAGAATATGCTTGAAAGAGAATCTCCTGCCACGCTTCACGAATATATATATATATATATATATATATATATATATATATATATATATATATATATATATATATATATATATATATATATATATATATATATGTATACATATATATATATATTCTTTGCTGTAAGCACTGAAATACTCATACACTACGAGTACTTCCAGTGCCTCCAATTGCTTAGCCACTTAACACCCCAACGTAGCAAACCGACTGACAAGAGAGAATTGACACTCCATAGAATGCATCCCCATAAACGGTGACCTAAAAGGATAAAGGATCTCCAAGGTATGCCACGCATGACGGTCATGGAAGTAGTGGTCGGTGTATTTGGACCTGTGGAAAGGGTACGTCCTTCTTACATAGAATAACTGAGAAATCGAATATGCCTCACATCACATACATCTTTGCTCTTAACTTTGCGACAAAGATACATTTTCCTCAATGGTGGAGGGCGGCAACTGTGTCTTCTAGTCCCCATAACGATAGGGGCTATATCCTATCTCAACTAATCCCTTCCATACCACGTAACATTTCTATCATTCTGGATGCCGCCAGACGATTCTATTTGTTTCCGTAGGACTTTTTTCAGAAGAGGGGAGACCCTTCAGCATTGAAAACATAATAATCTAGAATTAACTTTTATTCCAGATCTAAAGTAACAACGAATATAAGTTGCAACAAACTTCACACATCCACACATCCACGGTCAGTGGCAAATTCACGGGAAAGAAATTAATCCTTGGATCCAAACTTTTACTTGTCTTGCTATTTCAGTGTCAAGAACAGCATTCTTTCCAAAAAGATCGCCGATTTCAGAACCACCGTATCAACCTAAATTTTTGTGACACACTGAAAGAAGACGAAGAACAAGAAGTAGAAACATATGGCGTAGAACATATGGACAGCCACACCGTCAAAATATCGGAGGGAAAACCTGTCAACGGAGCACTGGGAAGATGCAGAATGGGGTGGGGGAATGGGGGATGGAGTATGCATACCCACCGGCTGGTAGCTAGCTACATGCTAAAGTGTGGAATTATTCAAGTGTTATTTGAAGAAACCCATCAGATGCATTCACATAGATTATTCAGTATAATGGATCCGACGCTTTTCACGAAGTTCAACGAATTTCAATTGACATTTACGATAAATTGACGACTGGACAATGGAACTAATGACGTCTTTTGTAAATATGAAATATGTACTGCTCACAAAAGCCCATTAGAGTGTAGCACTAGCATTTTACAATATTGATGTTGATTGATGTAAATTCGTCCCACCAAGGATGAAGTAGAGGGACAGCCTCCTAAGTCAGAGAAAGGATCCCTTAGAATAGAATTCTATTTTTGAACTCTGATAATCTAATATGCATTTTTTCCATCAGCCATAAGGATCATTTCAACAATATAATTAAATGGCTTGTCTAAATAATAGGTTAGGTATAGGTCCAAATAATCGGTCAAAAGGCGACGAAAACTGTTTACAACAATGCGCAAGCGATGTAAAGGAATGACGACAAATAAATCAGACACAAAAACTTATATTGAAACCCGTACAGTGAAACTTTCATGGCGCATTTTAAATATGACCATCTTGTGTTATCATACAGTGGCTCCGTTTCATGATTTCCCAGCAGCTGGCGATGATAAAAATCCTACAACCTCTATGATAACAACTCAGGCGAGCTTGAATAATAATTAATTCAAAGCACACGCACGATCCACACCCACCCCATATTCATCTAAACCCATTCATCGCCACTCACATATTGGCATCATCTGCCACACTACTTGAGTCAAATGTAATGTAGCGAGGCACAACACTTCAACAGTAGGGTCCGATAGCCGGAGCTGATTTGCCCACAACGTTTCATAATATGGTGACCCCCCCCCCCTCTCCTTCTTTTCCACTCCTAAGAATTACGAAGCAAACAAGAACATCCCTTCAGGCTGTGTCATTCTTTCATCCATTTACAAAATTTCTCCATTCACTCCTACATTTAGCACTTTCTTCACATTCCTTATGCATCCAATACCCTTTTTACCCCATCCATCCACCTCATTCTCTGTTTTCCTCTCAAGCTCGCTCCACCCACTTCTGCTTTCCAAGCTCGTTTTGCTCGTCTTTCCTCTATTATTCTTTCCATATGCCCAAACTACCTCTGCACTCTTTGAGCTACCCCATCGGTTAGTTTTCCTTCCACTACCATTGTCTATCTCACTTCCACGTTTCTCTCTCTATCCACCCTTATCTACCGTACTTCTCAAAATTTTCATCTCAAGCATGTTCAAAGCCTTCCTTTCTACCTTCCTTAAATTCCAAGTCTCTGCTCCATACAATGTTGTTGGGATAATCACTCCTACAAACAGCTTTCTCTACAATCATCCCCAGATACCTATTTCTTATAACAGTTGTCAGTCCACCCAGACCTTTATTTACTTCCTTTACTCGATATTGCACTTCCAGATCCACTCTTCCATTCAATGTCGCATACAACCCCAAACACTTGACTTACTCCAGCCTCTCGCCCTTCAAAATCACAATAAACCCTCCATCAACACTCCTTGTATATCCTTACACTTTCCCATATTTACTCCCAACTCTCCCTACTCATTCACCCTTTCAAACTCCGCTACCTGTTCCAGTCTACAGGATCAGCCACACGTACAGCGTCATCCATAAACAACAACTGTCTCACCTCTCACTT
>NC_134819.1:12636145-12643645 GCF_046742065.1 Oratosquilla oratoria
TAAAAGCCTGTTTGCAATGTGTTTTCCAAGTGAATAAATGATAATGGTCTGTAGCAAAAATTTGTGTTCAATACAGCACCTGCTCACAAAGCCACTTTCTTAAATACATAGGGCAGACAGGTTATAATTGGGTGCAAAAAATAATTATATTGATAACAATGACCTTCATGTACTATATTATATAAAAAACAAATTGTTTGAATGCAAAAGGCAATGATCTGATCTGTAATCACCAATTATGTATAAAAACAAACACATGCAGAACTTCATACACACATGGATGTACAAAAAGCTTAACCATTTACATCTTATGATCTTAAGACAGGAACCCTTAAAATCCCTTAAAAATATCACATCTTGGTTCTCTTTATTCTCTAACAACTACTATGCATCCTATCAGTAGACTTATCGTCCTTCCAATCACTGATAAAACCATGGCTGGCAGACCACAATTCCCCGAGTTCGATAAATGTGGTGAGTTCAGATCAAGAATAACAAATGCCTATCACCCTGCCATATGCAATATGAAACTACCACCTCTTGCATTCTGAGTCATAGATGACACAAACGCTTTATCTCTTCTCAGCCAGAAGAACAGATAATAAAATAACAAAACATAACAAAAGAACCCTAAATAAAAATCCCACCTTTCGACTCCTTCACCCCATTATCAAACTATTGGGTTGAAATCATCACCACCATCATCAACCACCTCAAAAGACCTTCTCCCACTACTGCCAAAGAGCTTCCAGCTGACTGGAATAATTCTAAGATTATTAAATATGAAAACCATACTATGAAACGTAGATGTTTGAATCTGCGTTTATATCCCTCATTGATAATATAAATCAGAAGAGTGGATTTTTTACAATGAACAAACCATTAGCAATTTTAATAACCAAGTAACAAGCAATTTAGGCAACTTGTGTGTACACCATTTTTATGTTTGTTTCTCAACTGTGTTATTTCTGAAGAAGCCCTGCTGGGCGAAATGTTAAATATATTGGATCCCGTACTCTGCGTTTGGCCTCTCTCCTACATCTTCCAGCCACTCAAGCTTGAGAAGAGGCAAGTAGGGATTCCTGAGAAAAGTCCGAACTTGCGGTGAAGAACAAAGAGCACTGCTCCCATGACAATCAGGAAGTCTTGCAACACTGCTTCTGTCCCAGGGCAGTGGACAAGATACAGGGATGACTTGTCATACAGGAGGTGCCAAGATAAGAGGGAGGGTAGAGGGTGGAGGGGAGTGGAGTGTATTGGGGATGGAATGTGTGGGGATTGTTTTTATCCCTTTGTTTTTTGTCTACCTCCCTCCCTTGTAAGGGGGAAAAAGCCTTTGGTATATGTATGTATGTATCTATTACTCTGTGGAAAGCGGTTCTTTTTCAAATCTCTTCTGGAACTGTCCTTCTTAAGTTTCTTCTTGTGTCCTCTTGTGTTTCTTCTGTCCCATAGTAGATCATCCCTATCAAGGATTTCCATCCCTTTCATAATTCTGTAGATGGTTATCAAATGTGTGTGTCTGTGTGCGTGTGTGTGTGTGTGTGTGTGTGTGTGTGTGTGTGTGTGTGTGTGTATTTACCTAGTTGTATTATACGGGAAAGGGAGCTATGCTCGTGGAGACCCGCTTTTGTATCTTGCAAGATCAAGTTTGTTCTTAAATTCTTGTATTGTGTTTGCACACACTATTTTTTCGTCCAGTTTGTTCCATATATTTATCACTCTGTGTAGGAAGCTGTTCTTTTTCAGGTCTTTTCTGTAGTTATCCTTTTTGAGTTTCATTGCATGTCCTTTTGTTTTTCCTCCGTCCCACTTTAATAAGTCCTCTCTATCAAGGCGTTCTTTTCCTTTCATAATTCTGTAGATGGTTAGTAGGTCCCCTCGTTGTCTTCTTTGTTCCAGGGTCGGCAATTCCAGTTCGGTCAGTCTTTATTCATATGTCAGGTTTGAAAGTGTTGGGGCCATCTTTGTCGTTGCTCTTTGTATTCTTTCTAATTTTCTTATATTCTTTTTTGTACTAGGTGACCATATCAGCGCTGCATATTCCAGTTTTGGCCTTATCAGAGTTTGTAATATTTTCTTAATCATTTCATTATCCAGGTATTCAAAGGCCACCTTTATTGATCTCAACAAATTGCATGTTTCTCCTACTATTTCATTTATATGTTTATCTAGCGACATGTCTGTGGTGATGATTACTCCTAAGTCCCTTTCAGAATTTACTTTCTTTACTTCTTTTCCATCAACTTTATACTGTCCTGATATTCTCTTCTTGTTTTTCCCAAATTCAATTATACTGCACTTTTTAATGTTGAATTCTACCTCCCACCTCTTGCTCCACTCTGAGACTTTGTTCAGATCACTCTGTAATGAGACACAGTCTATTTCGGAGTTTATTCTCTTTAATAACTTTGCGTCATCCGCAAAGCAGTACAAGTAACTTTCAATACCTTCATCCATGTCATTTACACATATATCAAACATTATCGGAGCTAGTACTGACCCCTGTGGGACACCACTACTCATTTCTTCCCATTTTGAATATTTGTCTCTGAGCACTACTCTCATTTTTCTTCCATGTAGGAAGTCCTCTATCTAATGTGTGTGTGTGTGTGTGTGTGTGTGTGTGTGTGTGTGTGTGTGTGTGTGTGTGTGTGTGTGTGTGTGTGTGTGTGTGTGTGTGTGTGTGTGTGTGTGTGTGTGTGTGTGTGTGTGTGTGTGTGTGTGTGTGTGTGTGTCACGGCGAACCGCGACAGAATTTTTTTTTTGTAATATATATATATCAACAATTCAGATGCTACAGATTGCCACCCATCTTCTGGATGTAGCGGTCATTTTTCCTCTACTCCTTGACTTCCAATGACACAAACCGAAGGATGAGGAGTTGTACTGGGCTGCAGGTTAGTCGTCTGGTAGAACATGGGACCTGTGGGTATGTGGGTCCTACTCCAGCTTTCCATTCGTGGTTGAAAGGAAACACGCCGGTCATTGCTGCCTTTATTTCTCTCACATCAGTCTAAACGCTTCCCAAACCGAGGGAGGGAGGGAATTGAGAACTTGCGTCCCATTCGGTCTTCCAGACAGGTTCACTGGTTTCCAAGACCAGGTCCGAAACTAGTTCTGGTTTCCCATACTGGTTCCCTGTAAGTTTACAACTTATTCAGAAAAAAATACCACATCAATGCGAAAATGGAGTAGGGTATCTGAAAGATTCGTGAGGCAGAAGAAATCCTTACTAGACTAAAGCGAGGTAACATGAGGTTAATATGCCTCTTCCTGCAATATAACATAGGATAGGCCTCTTCAGAAATCTTTAAATTACCATACTTAAGGTTTACAAATGATTTTAGGCTATGCTATGGTAGGTTAGGTGTAGGCTAACCTCCTATACAGTAGCCATTTCGTGACACTAATGCCTAACAAAAAAAAAATATATATATATATATATATATATATATATATATATATATAAATGAGAACTTTTGGCACATTTTTACTTTTCCTAAACAGAGTAACAGAGTTATGAGAACGAAAAGGATTATCCAAACACGTAGCAACAACACAAGGTATGGTTATTGCCAGCATCCGTGTAACTTGCATTCCCCTTTTACGTCTCATTTCCTTTCTCTATATCGGACGTGGGATCTTTAAGTATGTTAATAACTGGTTCTGACTTTAACTCTTACCTTTTAAAAGGGATAATTTGACGAAGATATTAATAGCCTGGGTTGGCTGTCTTGGAGTGCCTACGTGGCATCTCTCTCTCAGACCACGTGAGTCTGATCAAAACATCGAAAACGTTTTTGATCCCTTCTTTCCGATAGAGAGTAGGAATATAAGTGACATAGTAACATTTTTACATGTGTTTGTTGACGAATACAGTCCTTTTTATGGATTTCATTATAATTAATTTTAATTATTACAATAGTAATTTAAAGATATTAGAGCTGGATGATGAATCAATTTCTAAGTACATCCAAATTTATTAGAGGGATAGCTTTTCACTCTGACGTGTGTGTGTGTGTGTGTGTGTGTGTGTGTGTGTGTGTGTGTGTGTGTGTGTGTGTGTGTGTGTGTAGTGTGTAGTGTGTATTATTACCATTACCATTATTGTTATCATTACTATTACTTCTCTTTATATGATAGTTTTCATACTTTTGTTTTTACAACAATAGATTTCTTGTGCCCCTGCATCTGCGAGGGTGTCCGTCAGCAACGACACACTTGTTCTTGTCTGTTTTGCCCAATGATATAAATGACGATTCAGCGTGATTGGCCTAACAGATAGGTAGCTATTTTGCATCACTTTTTCCTCAACTCATATTCACTCAACAGTGTCCATATGTACGAGTATATCATGCACACATTTATATTCTCCTTTACAACATTTTAAGGTTTCTTGCGTAAATTCCAATTGATTATCATTTTATTTTATTTATTCATTTGCTTATTTATTCACAAAATGCTATCTTCTCGATATTTCAGATTGACCTTCAGACTCCCTATACATTGGAAACGAAGAAGCGACCCCGTGTACAGAATTGCCATGAGTGGCAAAATCCTTGCTAAGAACTGAACCTTGAAAAAATCACGTATTTGCTTGAAAGGGTGGAAAGAAAGAAAGACCGTTAGCGTAATTCAAACGCAGCGTCAAAGCCTTCAAGGTTGTACATTTCATAATAAATAAGAGAGTTCTAAACCACCCATTCACTTTTAGAAATGTTTTTGTAAAGTATCCCAGTCGATTCCACCATCGTGACAGTCATATTTTAATTAGAATACGTGTTTAAAGAGCGGGTTTTCGAAGATATCCGAAGAATCCCGAGACGCGCAGCCATTTATCACGCATCGGCAGAACGTTAGAGGAGTCAACATTGTAGCGCGCCTTAAGACAGGGTTACACTCGTCAACTTTAGTATTCGTTCATCCTATAATAAGTGGCACATATGCCCAACCTTACCGTGTAGAGAAATTCCCACCAATCACGTAAAAGGGAACTCTGGCAGAGCCAATGCCTACACCACTTTCACAAATGTTTTATCCCAAACAACTTTGAACGACTCGCGATCTCTCTAAAGCGACCTCTACATCAAGATCTAAGAATATAAGGTCTAACCACTTCCGACCGAATTTCGAGGGAGTTGGCGCAGCGGGCCCGTGAACGTCACCTGGCTGCTCAAAGTGGGGTTAGCGGGTCCTATAGCTGTCAGTTGAAGCTGGTCCGTCGTTCGAATATGACGCCGCCTTCGCTCGCACTGCTCCACGCAATTAGTTATATTCTGACAAATATTATATAAAATATATATATAAATATATATAAAATATTATAGTTCCTGTCTATATATATGAATATATAATATATATGATATATAATATATATATATATATAATATATAAAATATTATAGTTCCTGTCTTCCTTGGCGTTTCACAGTTTTCTTCAGTGTATCACAAAGAGAAAATGGACTCATCCAAATGACGTCAAAAGCTGCGCAGAAGAATGTAAACGGTCTGACCTGTATATTTAGACCTTGCACTACATGATCAATATTATTGCGCAATATAATGTATTGTACAATATTATTAACGGTGTAAGGACGCTTCGTGATGGTTTGGACAGGAGATAGTAATTTCTGGAAGACATATTTACAACCCAAATGGCAGATTGTATCGGGCCAGTGGTCAATAACATTGCACAATACGGAATATTGCGCAATGATATTGATCGTGTGGGGCCCGCTTAAGAATGAATATTTGACGATCTTTGCATATTTTATGCACACATATGCACATGCACACTCTCTAATTTAACATACGAACAAAGATTGGATAAACTAAATCTACCAACCCCGGAACAAAGAAGAGAAAGAGGTGATTTGTTAACCATCTTCAGAATTATGAAAGGGATGGAAATTCTTGATAGAGACTACTTACTTAAGTGGGACAGAAGAAAAACAAGAGGACACGAGAAGAAACTTAAGGACAGTTACAGAAGAGATCTGAAAAAGAATAGCTTCCCACACAGAGTGATAGATATCTGGAACAAACTGAATGAGGAAACAGTGAGTGCTAAAACTATACAAGATTTTAAGAACAAACTGGATGCGGAAAGATACAAAAGCGGGTCAGTACGAGCTCTCTTCCCGTAAAATAGAACTAGGTAAATACACGCACACAATCACAACAAGATGACGTAATGGTAGCGTTCACGGCCGCCACTACGGCTGTCCGAGTTCGAATCCCGCCCAGTGCTGAAATAATTTCAATATCGCCGCGCTGCGAGTCGTTACTCCAACCCTCGTGAGCGGGGAGTTGGGTGTGTGTGCGCGTGTAAGGTCACAGCAGTACCCACGGATCGGTTTTATATGAGCTCTGAGCTCTCTTCCTGGAGGGAAATAGATGTCGATCACGAGTCCAACACGTGATCCAAGACCATGGTGAATCACACATGCACACACACATACACACATAGATTATCGAGGACTAGGCAGAAGATATTTGTCATCCATAAAAAATGGTAATTGAAGGACTGACTCAGTGAGAGAGATTATATTATCATTATTTCTTAATATAGTCAGGATGCCTCACATCCCAAATGCCTCTTGTGGTCATATCTTCTCTACTAAGACCATGGACAACTTCAGTATTCCACCCCATCACGGCGAAAAGTGTAGATATCAAGCAAATGGTGAGAAGATTTTTTGTGCGTAAGAAAAATTAGCAATGTTTACATACAGCAGTAGTCAAACGACTGATTATAATTATTGCCACAATATACATTCCATAAATTTTATTTTCTATTTCAAGATAATTCTATAATATCAAATAATTTATCTCTTGTTACTGAATAAGTTGTACATGTTTCTTTAAATGTGTCGTAAATATGAATACTATTAACATATATCTTCATTTTCTTTCCCTCGGATCTCTTCCGAGGTGTGGACTACAACGGTATTGCGTTGGGCGTCTCTAACGTTGGACCAAATCCATCCCTAGGCTCGGAATCCAACCCACCCGTTGACTAGTGTAACCGTACCTTTAATTAAGCCCCGGTCACACATGCACGACTCAAATGAGTTCGAGTAGAAACGACTTCGTTTTTTTTTCGAATATCCAAATGTCATATTACCTTTGCATCATATGTTGAGAAACTGAATGAAGAACTAAGTGGAGTTAAACCTATACGAATATTAGACACATTGTGGAATTGTCCTTAGTGAAGACTAGAATACTGTAAGCGAAGTCGTCCCGCAGCTTTCCAAATTCACAAAATTTGACGAGAATCGTGATGGTGTGACTAGGGATATAGAAGTGATTATTGCGTACAGACTCGCTGTTTCTATTGAAAATATCGCAGAATTTAATTAAATCTAAAGAAGAGGAGTTAGACAGTGGAGGTCGTTCATTATTCGTCCAGCTACATGTATCTGAGCTCATAATACGACATCAAACGTCAAAAAATGAACAGGAAATGACTGAGCATGCCGAAATTGACCTTCTT
>NC_134819.1:12651145-12661145 GCF_046742065.1 Oratosquilla oratoria
ACTTCCAAATTGAATCTATTTCCGGACAGTTTGAGACCATTGTTTCTTGTCTGATTCTCATTCAATGTAAAAATTTGGTCACTTTTGATGTTGTCAATTCCCTTTAGAATTTTAAAGACCTGTATCAAGTCACCTCTGAGTCTACGCTTTTTTAGGGAAAACAGATTCATATGTTTTAGTCGATTTTCGTATGATTTATTTTTGATATTTGGAATCAGTTTTGTGGCTCGCCGTTGTACTCTTTCCAATCTGTCAATGTCTTTAATGAGATTCGGTGACCATACGGAAACAGCATATTCCAAATGTGGACGAACTAACGATTTATATAGCTTGTTAATGAGTGATGGACTTTTGAAATCAAAAGATCGCGCAATCAGTCCTAGAATCTTATTTGCTTTCTCAGAGGCTGAAATACACTGCTTGGATGATTTGAGGTCGTTACTGATAATTACGCCGAGATCTTTTTCACTATCCACTTTTGTTAACGAATTTCCAAATAACTTGTAATCGTACTTACTGTTATTTTTACCTATGTGCATTACCTTGCATTTACTTGTGTTAAATTTCATTAGCCACTTTTCAGACCATTGCTGTAATTGATCTAAATCTTCTTGAATATCTAATTGGTTTGAGTGATCATTTGCCACTCCGCACAGTTTTGTATCATCAGCAAATTTGGAAACAGTAGATTTTAGTCCATGGTCTATATCATTTATATATACTATGAATAGAAGTGGCCCAAGAACGGAACCCTGAGGAACTCCACTTGCAACACTTTTCCATCCAGAAGTTTGTCCATTTAAAACAACTCTCTGTTTTCGACCATTCAACCAATTACTAGTCCAACCTAATAGGCTACCACTTATTCCATGCACACACACACACACACACACACACACACACACACACACACACACACACACACACACACACACACACACACACACACACACACACACACACACACACACACACACACACACACACACACACACACACACACACACACACACACACACACACACACACACACACACACACACACACACACACACACACACTAAAAGTGGCATTTACATATTTGGATGAAGAAATTATTTAAAAAAATATTGGTCACACTGATAAGGCCTAGACTAGAATATGCGGCGACATTGTGGTTACCCAGCACCAAAAAGAATATAAAGAAAATAGAAAGAATCCAGAGAGCAGCAACAAAAATGGCACCTACACTTGCAAACTTATCATATGAGGAGAAATTGGCTAAACTGGAGTTACCGACTCTGGAGCAAAGAAGAGTGGTGACCTACTGACCATCTACAGAATCATGAAGGGTACAGAAATACTCGATAGAGAGGACTTGTTAAACTGGCACAGGAGAAACACTAGAGGACATGGAAAGAAAATAAAAAACATAGCTACAGAAGAACAGATTTGAAGTAAAACAGTTTTCCACATAGACTGGTGGACACTTGGAACAAACTGGACAATGAAATAGTGTGCGCAAAAACCATTCATGAGTTTAAGAGCAAACTAGACACTGCGAGATACAAAGGCGGGACAACACGAGTGTAGCTCCCCTTCCCGCAAAATACAACTAGGTAAATACAACCAGGTAAATACACAAGCACACACACACACAAACACACACACTTCCATCGTGTTTATCTATCCTTCCCTTTATCAAAATTGGTTCACTTTGAGGCCAACACTCTCTTATCGTTCCTGAATATTTATTTACCTGATTTCGATTGAAAGAATGCATTCAGGAAAGACAAGACGAAGCATTCATTATTCTTCTACTTCTTTAATTACGAGTCATAATGAGGCCTCTGGCGTCAACATTCGGTTCGTGTGGTTGTGTGGTTCGTGTGGTTGTGTGGTTCGTGTGGTTGTGTGGTTCGTGTGGTTGCTGCCGCTGCCTGGCGAGGGACGTGGATCTCACAGGGTTAGGACAATTTCCCGTTTGGATCTGTTCTTCATCTAGAATAAATAAATGAAGAAACGAATAAATAAATGGATAAAACAACAGCTGTGCATTGATGAATTTCACCTCCTCAGCATGAAAAGGCCATACCTTAACTGAATAAAATCGTATGGCGACATCCAGACCAAAAGATGCAAAATGGATCATTGCAAGGAAGGTCTCAATATTTCAGAAATTAATTTAAAAGATGAAAGAACATTAATAAAAATAATCAATAGGACGATGGAAGGTGCGAGACAAATAATTTTGGGAAGTTTAAGACGACAAAGGGTGAGGGGGAGGGAAGGAGGGCACACGTGCTGGGCTGTTGAGTGATCAATATTCTTATCATTGATTTTCCGTGGCATCCTGATGATGCGCGCTGGCACCTGCCAGGAGCAGGAGGAGGAGGAGGAGGAGGAGGAGGAGGTATTACTCCTTCGCCCTCTGGCCCTTCATACTTGACCCAAGCAAATACATTCTCTCTCTCTCTCTCTCTCTCTCTCTCTCTCTCTCTCTCTCTCTCTCTCTCTCTCTCTCTCTCTCTCTCTCTCTCTCTCTCTCTCTCTCTCTCTCTCTCTCTCTCTCTCTCTCTCTCTCTCTCTCTCTCTCTCTCTCTCTCTCTCTCTCTCTCTCTCCCGCCCCTCTCCCTCTTTCATTCTCTCTCTGTCTCTCTCTTTCTCTCTCTATTCAATTTTTTCACGGCAAGCGGTTCTCATCTATTTGAATATAAAGACCGAGATAAAGCGATTAGAAATTGTATTATATGAAATGTTATTTTGGATTACCCTGACAAAAATGAATAAATGAATTAATTAATAGATATAATAAATAATAGATAAATGAATATATACCTAAACAAATAAATAACTAAACAAATAAGTAAATGAAGAACTAACTAAATGAATAGATAGATAAACAAATACATAAATGAATAAACCAATTAATAAATAGACAAACCTTAGCTTCAGCAGGTCACCGTGGATTGCATCATTATCCAATGCACAGGGAACGATAGCAGTTAAACACGAGCAATCAATAGAGCCCCAGCAGTGCTGAGAGCAGCTCTTTCAGCTGAAGGCCTCTGACTGAAACACAAACGCAAGTTGCACTAAATAAATATAAATATAGATGCGAGTCTTGGTAATCCTGTCTAGGCTTTATTCTTAACGACTGCTTCTAACTTGTCGTCTTGGGATGATCCTATGAAGGGGTAAGTGCGTTTCTAGCGATCTAGGTTTGTCTATTTACCTTACTTTAAGTGGTTATCAATTATTCTAGCTCAGGCGTGGCAACCGTTTTTTTAGCACGTGTGCCAAAGTCGGCCAATCTTTGATGCAAAATAATTTTCACGTGTCAACCGAAATTACTGGGAACGTATTATTTCCTGTCTTTTAAATATTGGGGGAATTTTTTTTCTTCAAATTTTGAAAGGAAAAACACACTGAAGTTGTAAAATTAGAATATTATTGTAAGTGTGATTTGCAAGTCATGTCAGATTAAATGAATGTAAAATCTAGTGAAGGTTTTTTTTTAATTGAAGGTGAAATTCTAGCTGTCATACAAAGTCACACAGATCAAAGATTCAAAGAAGTTAACGTTTATGGCAAATATGCTGAGCAACAGGCTTCACCAGCTTTTGGTTTAATATTTTAATGCGCTCACGGAACACGAGATAATCACCTCGGATAATTGGATCCGTTTGTGGTGTGACATTTGTATTTTATTTAGATTTAAATTTGAACCCTCATCTATTTGAACATGGGTTTTGCTTATCGATAACTTAATTATTTACGAAACATGAAAGAATAGATTAGATTATGCTAAAGGAGTCACGCCACGTCTTGCCACCTTGACGAATGATGCAACAATAGAATAAAACCAGTGCTCTCATGAACTTTTACCAAAACTGTGGGATGTAGGAATTCAGAGTTACTGTTTATATATATATATTATATATATATATATATATATATATATATATATATATATATATATATATATATATATATATATATATATATATATATATATATATATTTATATATATATATATATATATATATATATATATATATATACATATATATATACATATAATTGATCAAATCATATTATGTTGAGTTGAAGTACAATAATCAACAAAGAACTCGGCGTTTTATCTACCATTATTTTCTTAAGTGAGCTCGTCGGGTTTCACGTGCCGGAGAAAAGTAGCTGGCGTGCCACGTTTGGCACGTGTGCCCGTGGTTGCCCAGTCATGTTCTGTATTTTTCATCTTGTCAGACATTCTTTTTCTTTACTATATCTGATGCGCAATCTAATGTTCTATCGTGATGCAGTTTCCCACGGTGGTCGGAGGGGGGGAGGACGGTATCCCACTGTCCTTCGGTCCTGTATGACCTTGTACAGCTAAACACATATTCTGGGGTCCCATATCTTAGGGGGCCTGTGACCCCTGTAACCTTTAGGGAAATGTGTTTGGGTGATACTGGTTGACGGGAAAGCATTTCTCTCGACGGGCCGAGCAAGCCGGCAGGGAAAAACAAATCGCCATGTCCCTTGACGACGTAGAATTCCAACAGACCTAGCCAAAGAACACGGCAGACGACCAAAGTGGCGACACTCAATGTTTCTACCTAGAGAAAGAAAGAGGAGGGGAGGGGATTGTAGGTATAATGAAAGTACAATTGTGATTCGTGAGACTCGGGGTTAGGGTGGGGTGAGAAAGTACTTCATGACGACTATAAGTTGATATATAAAGGTGAGGAGGATGGTAGGCATGGAAAATGGATAACATAAGGTAGACAGTTGCAATGGCTTGATAGTTACAATGTAAGTTTAGTATAGGTGCATCGGACTGAGAGGCTAGTGGATGAGGAGAAATTCTTTGAAGAACTGCAAGAGATTTTAAAGAAAGGGAACTATAATATGGGTGACTAGGACAGACATGTGGGAACGGTTAGAGAAGGTATGAAGAAGTGGTTGGAGCGCATGGATTTGGTGACAGAAATGATGATGGTAAGAGAATATTGGACTTTCATATACTAAATGATTTGACCATTATGAACACATTTTATCGACATTAGGAATCTCATAAATGGACTAAGTAGAGATGGAATTAGGAGAGGCAGGAATATACAGAGATCAATGATAGGTATTCATGACCAATGAATAGAAAATATCCAAAGATGTTAAAGCGATATTATGTATTATCATCGGACTCGGATGGTGATTGCTAGGCACATTGTATTAAAACTGAGGCAAAGAAAAGAGGTGAAGTAGAAAGAGGCTCAAGTTCGAAAATGGAAAACAAAGCACAGGACACAGGAGGAAAGATAGTCCAGTGGAGTAGGAAGGTGTATATGCATCGAGACATTGATGGACACAGGACGTGAAAGAGGGCGCCAGAAGAAAAAAACACGAAAGCTTTCTCGAGACAGATGAAGACAAAGCAGCCAAATGATGGGGCAGCAAACATGACAGGAAGGAGCGCCACGGAAGATACTATGAAAAAATACAAGAGAGAAACTTGACAGGAAATTGGGAGGAATTTGGAGAATAAGAATGGAACGAAAAAAAACTGTCGTAGAAGAGGGAGGCAGGCACAAATTATGTTATTTCCTTGTGGGGGTCAAAATTTTATATTGGTGGATGGAGTACTTTGGACAGTTGTTAAATGTAGAGAAGATGGAACACGATGAAGCTGATAGGGAGGAAGAAGCAGAGGAGGAGGTAGCGACTCAATGTGACAGTGAGAATGAAACTGAAAGCAGCGATGAATATAAAGGTGAAGGCAGCAAGTGGAGACGGAATGAAATGAGCAGACTAGTTTTCATATTCAATTTAGCTTATGAATAAGAGACCAGATGAGTGGCAGTACGGTGTATTCGAATTATAAGAGAAAGGATAGGAGAGTGTGTGAGAATTACATAAGCATGAGAAAAAAACTATGAAAAGAATAATTGAGGGCAGACTGATCAAACAAGTATAGGAAAAGGTAAGGAACTTGCGGAATGGCTTCAGGCCAGGAAAGAATAATGTTGACTTAATGTTTGCCCTGGATGGGATCAACCAATCAATCAACCTGTTGATCCAGGTTCCACCTTACAGGAAACCCACGACAACCAGAAAACCAGCAACGACCACTAAATTGGCCTAAATGTCACTCAAAGAAGAGGGATTGTGAGGTTATCTGGGTAGGGTGAGAGTGGTGCAGTGCAAGGTGTGTGTGTGTGTGTGTGTGTGTGTGTGTGTGTGTGTGTGTGTGTGTGTGTGTGTGTGTGTGTGTGTGTGTGTGTGTGTGTGTGTGTGTGTGTGTGTGTGTGTGTGTGTGTGTGTGTGTGTGTGTGTGTGTGTGTGTGTGTGTGTGTGTGTGTGTGTGTGTGTGTGTGTGTGTGTGTGTGTGTGTGTGTGTGTGTGTGTGTGTGTGTGTGTGTGTGTGTGTGTGTGTGTGTGTGTGTGTGAGTGTGTGTGTGTGTGTGTGTGTGTGTGTGTGTGTGTGTGTGTGTGTGTGTGTGTGTGCGCGCGCGCACGGGGATAGTTGGACTCTACCTATGGCCAGGCCTATTCTGTTGTGGTAGTTACTATTTCAGTTATGGACGATGACCTGAACGGAGTCGTACAAGTGTGGTCTTACTCGTCTTAGGATTTTTTGGATGGGAATCAGGTGGAGTATGGACTTTGGGGGTTCAATCTCAGAGTGTTTCTTTTGTGATCTGAGTGTGCTTGTCTTATATGGACTAGAAAGAAATTGCATGGGCATGAATGAGGAAATGGTGTATGTTGGACGTAGAAAGAGGAAACTAGGTATCAGATCGGGAGAACAACTGGAACAGTTTAGAAACTTCAAAAATCTGGAAGTGAATTACGAGGGAAATGACCAAGAGGAGGAATACCTAAGAGAGTAGCAAAGTACAACACAAATGCACAAATGTCAACATGTACCCAGTAAAGAACCATAATAATGTGTCCGCAAAATGTAATTACTTTTTACAGACCTTCTTGAAGCCGGTGTTAAGGTATGGGTTGGAATGCTGGAAACTCGTATCGAAAGATTGATTAAATAGCTCTGAATGCGGGACTCAAACCCAGGCCTTGCGACACTAGACCATCTCAGGCTCGTGTGTTATCATCTGTACTACAGAGTGAATGTTTAAGAAACTGCTTGGCTGGCGGTATCATTTGATATTCACCTCGTAGTATAGTTGTTAACGCACTAAGCCTGATATGCGCTAGTTCCACAGGGCCTAGGGTCGAATCCCCTAGGCAGTCTGTTTAATCAGAACGCTGATCATTGACTACCAAGACAAAGTAAAACAATTATAGTAAGAACAATCGAGGGTGGGGGTGGGGCAAAAAGAGACAGGATGAGAAATGCTCATCGCAAAGGTCTCGGTACAGCTTTGTGGGGATATATCTCTGTGATAATGGTACCACGACATTGAGTGCTCTTACCCAGACAAGCGATTTCACCTGCGTCGAATGCAACCCGATATACATCGCCAGGTTATGTCGATTTTAGCACCTTTCCTCAAAGTTCTTATCTTAGGAACTAATACATAGCACGACCTCGGCGACTCCGATAAGAAAAAGATGAAAGGAAGAGTGCATTTTACTCGTACCTGGGGCACCAATCGATATTTTAAGGACTTTAGTAACACCCTAGTAGATACCATCTTCAACTCATGAGCAGATGTGGGCTTGCTGCATTGGTTCCCGAAAGCCCTGGCCAGGCTGGGATGGGGACTGGTACGCTGGGGTGACCCTGCGTCGGCCTAAATAAACAGCGGCTTGTCTCAACTGACAGATGTTTGCCCTGGCAGGGATTTCTCACTTTTCACTGCGTGGGAGTGGGAGGCTGAGGTGAGTAACCTGCATACACCCCAAGTCACTTATCATTCTTTTATGATTGGAGTCTCATTTCCATTCAAAAATGAAAGCTGAAATCTTCCAACTTGTACTATTCCTACGTTCTGCCACCCTCCTTTTATCTTTACTTCACCATCTATATATCTTCAGCATAATATTGTCTCCATTTATAAAAGCTTTGTTTATAGTTTATAACATATACCCCTATATGATGTACTTTTTCTGTAAAAGGAGATGCAGAATCAGACAGCTTTCTTCAAAGGTTCCTCTGGAAAAGGTAATAAAAAGGCTGCGAAACAAAGGAAGAGCGAAGTGGAGGTTTGTATACCATTCCTTACGACACAATCGCTTTTCGAAATGAAATAAAAGTGTTCGGAATCAAATAAACTCCGTCTCGGGAAGATCAAAGTTTATTAGTGGTTGACAGGTCCACGTGTTTGGCTGGGGGGGAGAGGTGGAGGGGTAGGGTGAATGGATGAAGGTCGTACCTTCATTCGCTCTTGGCGAACCGAAGTCGTCTTTGACATCATTCGAGTCAACTCTACAGTATACGGTTGAAATCCGTCTTTGGGCGACCGTGATTCCACACAATTTCTTGTGATTTTGCCGCGTGGCTTTGATAGAATTACAGACATTTTAACCTTGTATACAGTTGACATACGGGTGGCGGTAGGTCTTTGATACGAACCATTGATACGGGAAGCGGTACGCCTCTGATGGTAACCATTGGTTATATGGTTCTGCGTGAGTCGGGGTACATGGCACGATCAGAATTGGTTTCATTCTCATCGGGTCCTTTCCCGAATTCGGAATTGCTATACTAACCTAATTAACTTCCTTTGACGTGCTAGAAATCACCATAACACGTTATACTAACGCTGTGAAATATATATATATATATATTTATATATATATATATATATATATATATATATAGTATACATATATATATATATATATATATATATATATATAAATATGTATATATATATATATATGTATATATATATATATATATATATATATATATATACTGTATATATACTGTATATATATACAGGAAGGGCCCCGTTGGGATATATCTTTATTTTTGTGCAGCACACTCCCGTGCAGTGAGTCGCAGTGTCGGCAGAGTCGCGTGCTTGCAAATGTAATCTGGAGAAGGGCATATCATTTTGAACGGTGAACTGAGTTTGTAAATTGTCAAACTCACCACGCACGTACAGTCACGAGCAAAAGATTTTACCCAAGCTAGTTCTCACAACGTATGTGGTATATTTTCCTATGTAGCATATATGTTACAGTTAGGTTATTTTTTGAATAGGTAAAAGATAAATTGTCAGACAAAGAATTTTGTTTTTGTATAATGAAAAACGCTTGGTGTGTCAAAATTTTGTTCGTGACTGTACATATGAATTTTGTCTTGACAGAATGATGTTTGTTAAACTCTCGTGATTGTGAGAATAACAATATTGAAATTACGTTGGAAAGTTATGCTAATGAACATATGAATCTGCATTTCAAAATTTTACATCGGTCATGGCAATGGAAAAGTAGAATATATATATATATATATATATATATATATATAAATATATATATATATATATATATACATATATATATATATAATATATATATATATATTATGGGAGAAAGCATACGCTGGACTCGACGTTCGTCAATTTATTCCGACGTTTCGAACCCTGTCCGGGGTTCGTCTTCAGGGTAATACGAACCCCGGACAGGGTTCGAAACGTCGGAATAAATTGAAGAACGTCGAGTCCAGCGTATGCTTTCTCCCATAATAATGGTTCCTGGACTCCAGCTATTTACGAATATATATATATATATACGTATATATATATATACATATACGTATATATATATATATATATATATATATATATATATATATATATGTATGTATATATATATATATATATATTTATATATATATATATATTCATGAAGTGTGGCAGGAGATTCTCTTTCAAACATATTATGTTGAAAAAGACAGCAAATTAATTAGAAACTAATTTCTTTCATAAGCATTCTAGCTTTCGGAAAGTAGATTTCTGTGGAAAAGAAAGGGGAAGAAATAATTTTCCAATTGACATTGGGTACTTATATTAACACATATATGTGCGTAATACATAAAATAAA
>NC_134819.1:12666145-12688645 GCF_046742065.1 Oratosquilla oratoria
CTGCACTTGCAAACTTGTCATATGAGGAGAGATTGGCTAAACTGGAGTTACCGACTCTGGAGCAAATAAGAGAGAGAGGTGACCTACTGACCATCTTCAGAATCATAAAGGCCACAGAAATACTCGATAGAGAGGACTTGTTCAACTGGGACAAGAGAAGCACAAGAAGACATGGAAAAAACATAGCTACAGAAGAGATCTGAAGAAAAACAGTTTTCCACATAGAGTTTTGGACACTTGGAACAAACTGGACAATGAAATAGTGTGCGCAAAAACCATTCATGAGTTTAAGAGCAAATTAGACACTGCGAGATACAAAGGCGGGACACCACGAGCATAGATCCCCTCCCCGCAAAATACTAGGTAAATAGGTAAACACACACACACACACACACACACACACACACACACACACACACACACACACACACACACACACACACACACACACACACACACACACACACACACACACACACACACACACACACACACACACACACGCACGCACGCACGCAAACACACACACACACACAAACACACACACACACACACACGCACGCGGATTGGTAAAGCACTGGCCTCACAAGCCAAAGAACCGAGGTTCGATTCCCCGGCCGGGCGGAGATAAGTTGGGTTTGTCTCCTTTCACGTGTAACCCCTGTTCACCTAGCAGTGAGTAGGTACGGGACGTTAGTCAAGGAGTTGTGACCTTGCGGTCCCGGTGTGTGGTGTGTGAGTGGTCTCAGACCTACCCAGAGATCGGCGAATAATGAGCTCTGAGCTCACTGCCGTAGGGTGGTGTCTGGCTGTTCTCGACAGAGACTGCAGCAGATCCGAGGTGAGGTGAATACACACACACAGACACACACACACACACACACACACACACACACACACACACACACACACACACACACACACACACACACACACACACACACACACACACACACACACACACACACACACACACACACACACACACACACACACACACACACACACACACACACACGGCACGTAAAACCCAGAGTTCACCAAGAAATAACTAATAAATCTCCAATTTCTTTTGTATGGCCATTTGTAACTGTGCGCTGTGCTGGGCAGCGGATTGGGGCCCTTATAGTAGGTGAAGGGAAGGAGGGGGCCCATACTCGTATGTAGGCCTACAATTTTAACTCCGTTGGCACGCGAAACAATATATAAATATTTGGCTGATTTTGGCACCCACAGAAGGTACTCATGAAATTTCAAGATCATTATTTTTTCTGGGGTGACACCTAACACCCATCATTATCTAAGTAACGAAAAAAAAAAAATAATAATCACAAACGAAATCATCTGCAAAAGTTTTCAGTCTTCGACTTCCTGAATCCGTTGAACCTTTCGCGTCCTTAGAGGGGGTTTACACGGTCTAACAGTTCGTCGAACGCGGTTCGACAGACACGTGTTTAAAGTGATGTGTGAACGTATGAACGGGGTATTTGGTTGTCGAACACGTTGTTCGACAACCAAAAATACCCCGTTCACACATCACGTTCACACGTTAGACTGTGTAAACCCCCTTTAGATACTCGAAGCCAAGGGGCCTGCAAACGACTAAACAAATAAGAACCATTCATATTTTCTGAAGAAATATAACAAATATGCATATTTTCTGGTGAAATTAAAAAGAACTCAGATACTGGTCAGTCTCACCTGGTCGGTCTAACATACCGTTTATTTGGCCACTGAAATTATATACCAATGCTCGGCCATTATAACAGTTATTGATTTATATTGTCAACGTAAGTCACGATGTAATACCGATACATGATATGTTCTCGTTCATGTACGAAGCATGGTATGCAGTGAAAGCAATACTTTAATTTCAGCTGGAGGACTGTCGGTTCGAGCGGTCATTGTCTTGAAGCAATGGTGATTTCCTATATCCTTTTGAACAGGTTCTTTAAGTCGGCCCATTGTGAAAAATATCATAAGTTGGATCACTTGCTATAAGGGGTTTATAGTTATTCTTTACATTTTACACAAGGAGAATTGTATGAGAGGTTGAATGGAAATAACAGCAAATATTCATCACGTTCAAACATCAACTGTTAACACTTGAAATATGCGACGTAATACTTCCATGATGCTTTATTTGTTTCAAATAGTCAAACCCATAATCCATGGCAATATTTCCGGAATATACAGTACAAGAATAATGTGTAACCAAAATATTCCTACATTCAAACTGCGCAACTGAAGACGAACAATGGAAATTGAATAAGAATAACTGGCAACTTCCATGCTACGCCATACGCTCCAAAACATTGGGTTCCTCTCCGCGGTGAGCTGTAGTAGTGTGCCAACCTTCTTGCTGTGTGAAGCTCAGAGCCAAATATCTCCTACAAAGTGTTTTTGAACATTCCAGAATAAAACACTGACAAGGTTTCAAGGTAAGAAATCTTCACATTCTTCTCCCTTTTATCTGCAGAAGTGACATTTATTTTTCTTCGCAATTTATGTTAACGGTTTTATTGTCCGTGAGGTAACTTAAACGCCGAGCAGATGCTGTACGCCTGATCTTCAGGGCCCAAGACATTTGAAAGCATAACGTGTCATAGGGGTGTTTTTTTCCCCTTCTGAAAGCATTTTGTAAAATGGATGACATGTACGTAGGAACGGGAAAACAATATTATTTCACAATACTAAAGAAACCTAGTGATTTTAATATCATACCTGTAATTAGGAATCCATGACAACAGTCACATAACACGATTGGATACAACGTGTATTGGCAAGACAAGTTTTGCCCAAGTATAAACTAGTTATTGTAAATTTAAACCTGTATGATGTAGGTACATTCGTTCACTCTTGTGGTAGTGTATATTAATTATTTGTATTCTTTCTGAAAGATAAAACTGGAAATGAAAGGAGAGAACACTAGGTAGGATGAAAACGAATAATAGGACTCTTCGCTGTTCGAGAGTTAGGCAGGCGTCCTGGCAGGCAAGCAGGAGGGCAGCCAGGTGTTCCCTGGGTCAGACGAACAAGCCAACCACGCTGGCTGGTCGTCGGGTGGGTGTGCAACCTGGCCAGAGGTGGTCTTGTACACACACACACACACACAGGGCCGAAATTATTTCGGTATCGCTGCGCTTCGGGTCGTTACTCTGACTCTCGTGGGCGGGGAATTGGGTGTTTGTGTGTGAAAGGTCATAGCATTACCTCTTCCGGGAGGGAAATAGCTGTCGATCTCGAGTCCAACACGTGATCCAAAGACCAAGGTGAACACACACACACACACACACACACACAACACACACACACACACACACAATATCAGGAAAATATACAATTGGAACCAAGAAAGTAAAGAAAGTAGCATCCGAAAAAGATTTGGGAGTAATTATCACGAACGACTTGTCCTATGATAAACAGATTAACAAAATTGTCGGGGAGACTTACAACTTGCTAAGATCAATAAAAGTGGCATTTGCATACTTGGACGAAGACATGATAAAAAAAATATTGGTTACATTGATAAGGCCTAGACTAGAGTAGGCGGCGACATTGTGGTCCCCCAGTACCAAAAAGAATATAAAGAAAATAGAAAGAATCCAAAGAGCAGCTACAAAAATGGCACCTGCACTTGCAAACCTATCATGCGAGGAGAGATTGGCTAAAATGGAGTTACCGACACTGGAGCAAAGAAGAGAGAGAGGTGACTTACTGACCATCTACAGAATCATGAAAGGCACAGAGATACTTGATAGAGAGGACTTACTTAACTGGGACAAGAGGACATGGAAAGAAAATAAAAAAAACATAGCTATAGAAGAGAACTGAAGAAAAATAGTTTTCCACATAGAGTTTTGGACACTTGGAACAAACTGGATAATGAAATAGTATGAGCAAAAACCATTCATGAGTTTAAAAGCAAACTAGACTGCGAGAAACAATGGCGGGACCCACGAGCATAGCTCCCCTTCCCGCAAAATACAATTAGGTAAATACAACTAGGTAAACACACACACGCGCGCGCGCGCGCACACACACAGTTAAATGAAAATATAATCCAAGAAAACACTACTAAATATTTCAAGGCTATGTTTGACAAATGGAGGAAAGGAGACGACCCAGTGAACATTGATTCAACCTACGTACACTATAACTAAGCAAATGTCATATTGGTACACACACGATAAGTTCTTGTTCATACTTTTGAAGAAAATGATTCAAGAATGCCCAATTCTGGTTCAATGTCACTGGGGGTACAAATTGTGTCATTGTTATTCGATCAGAAGATTTTTTTTTTTTACGTTTGAAGATAATTTTTCTGGGGACGTAATTGTGCTTTTGCAATTTTTGTCTATGTTAAGTGTATCAAAACAAAAGTGAATTTTATTGTCGGCAGTCGTAGGAGGATTGCTGCGACTGAGGTTTAGAAAAGGTAATCTATGGCTCTTGGAGTGTATGATCACAACGGAAGTAATGCTTTATCTTAATTTTATATTATATTTTATTTGTTTATTCATTTTTTATATATGAGTTATGTTGGTGGGGGTGGGGAGGCATTGGCACGGCGTAGAATATAGTCTGGCGCGACATCTTGAACAAAAGCGAAAGTATCACCCATTAAGTAAGGGATTAACATTCTCACTGCTTGTTTACTTGTTGAAGTTTCGAGGTCTTTGCTCACAGTCGTAGTGCTCCACCGCTGCTACCATATCTGGCGACCCTCTGCCATGACGATGTGTACGTTCTGACTGCCGCCAGGTGATTTATTTATTGTGGATGTGCTGTGGCTTGCTACATTGCTGCTAACACAGGGCAGTGGGCGAGATGGAGGGATGCCCCGTCATCCAGGAGAGGCCAAGGTAGGAGGAGGGGAGGGTGAATAGGCGTGAAGTGTGTGGGGATGGAAACGGGTGGGAGTGGAATTTATGCATTTGTCTTTTTTGTTGCGCGCGCGCACACACACACACACACACACACACACACACACACACACACACACACACACACACACACACACGACTAGGTGGCGCGGTTGGTAGAGTCCACGACTGTCACTACGGCGGTCCGGGTTCGAATCCTGCCCAGGGTTGAAATAATTTCAGTACCGCTGCGCTTCGAGTCGTTACTCCAGCTCTCGTGGGCGGAGAGTTGGGTGTGTGTGTGCGTGTAAGGTCATAGCATTACCCATAGATCGGTCATACGAGCTCTAAGCTCTCTTCCGGGAGGGAAATAGCTGTCGATCACGAGTCCAACACGTGATCCAAAGACCAAGGTGAATACACACACGACTCGGTGGCGCGGTTGGTAGTGTCTCCGACTGTCACTATGGCGGTCTGGGTTCGAATCTTGCTCAGGGCTGAAATAATTTCAGTACCGCTGAGCTTCGAGTCGTTACTCCAACTTTCGTGGGCGGGGAGTTGGGTGTGTGTGTGTACGTGTAAGGTCACAGCATTACCCATAGATAGGTCAGACGAGCTACGAGCTCTCTTCCGCAGGGAAACAGCTGTCAATCACGAGTCCAACACGTGATCCAAAAACCAAGGTGAAACATATATATATATATATATATATATATATATATATATATATATATATATATATATATATATATATATATATATTTGTACAACACTGAATGGGTCCCAGTGATTAGAGATACATTTTAACAACCACAGTCCACTTTAATTCTAAGCCATCAACATCGGGAGACCCAATGCAGTACCACATTTCAATTTCTGCATGTGGCTCCATTCCGTCTCCCGATGTTGATGGCTTAGAATTAAAGTACATTGTGGTTGATATATATATATATATATATATATATATATATATATTTATATATATATATATATATATATATCACATATACTACTTCCTGTGATTTTTATATCTTCGAATAGTGGCAAGTGATTATGTTGTGGTTTTGTAACTGTGTATGTATAGCGTTATACAGTTACAGGTGTAAGATAAAGTGTAGTGTTCTAGTAATTTAGAATCAAAACAGTAGTCTGTTACTAAACTCCGAAGGTAGGAGTAATAGTATAAGGTAAGCAGAGTAAGCTTCGTGTATTTAGTTTATTTAGTGACCGCTTTTGTTGATTTATATTTTTTCTTTGCCGTTTGTATTGCCGAAGGAGGAGCAAAATGGCTTGAAATGGTTGTGTGAACCTGGAGGACCGTCTCAGGATGTGTGAGGAGGAAATTCATCTTCTCAGGAGTGCACTCTGTGAGAAGAGTGAATCCTCCCCACAACCCAAAGAGCGTTCCACTTCTGCCACTTCTGCTACTGCCGTGAGCGAGTGGCACTCCGTGGGGTATCGTTTGTCGAGACCGCGTTCAGTAAGCGGGTGCCCTTCGGAGCAACCGCTGGCTCTAGCGAATCGTTTTACTCTGCTGGAAGATGAGGTGGCTGAAAATCAGGATTTCTTGGTGGTGGTGGACTCCATGGTGCGAGGGTATGACATCCTTCAGTGGAAGACTAAAGGACGTTGCAAGATTGTATATCAATTGGGCCGTGGGATCGCCGATTGTACCCAGACCATCAGGGAGCAAAGGCGGACGAACACGGTTACGATTGTTCATACGGGAAGTAACGATGTTGGTAGGGTGAGATCAGAGGAACTTGTTTGGAAATACAAGGTCCTTCAGGAGATGAAGGAACGTAGGAGCCGTCACGTAGTAGTCTGTGGGATCCTTCCGAGGATCTACGCTGGCTCGTGTTGGAACAGTAGAGCCATAGGGATCAATGAGAGAATATCACGATTGTGCACGCAACTGGGATACCACTTTCTTGATCCTTGGTATCTCTTTTCCAGGCGTCATGACCTTTATGCTTCTGATGGGATCCACCTTACTCGCAGAGGCAAAGATGTTCTTACAAACCTCATTGTGGGAGTTTGTAATGAACTAGTTCCTTTTTTGGGGTAGAAACTCAAAGGGAAGGGGAAATAGAGTGTATTGGGGAAAACAGAGTAGGGCGTAGCAATAATGTAGAGCAATATGTCAGTGTAGGACAAAATATAATTTTAGGATATAATGTCGGTAGAGGACAAAATATTACATTAGGATGTAATGTCAATGAAGGACAAAATATCACGATGGGATGTAATGATAGTGGAGGACAAAATATCACGGTAGGATATAATGTCAGTGGAGGACAGAATATCATTTTAGGAAGTGATGCCGGACAGAATGTCAATGAACGACGGGTGGCCGGTGTGGGACGCGGTGACGGAGGGGGGCAAGGTGTACATGAGAGATCGGATGACCGTGAGGGACCAGATGTCCGTGATGGGGCAAATGTCCATGAGGCACTGAATGTCAATGAAGGACCAAATGTCAATATAGAGCAAGGTGTCAATAAAGAACAAAATTATAATGTAAGGCATGATGTTGAAACTCAAAACGAGTCAAAAAGAAATAATCACGAGTTTCTTAAAACCATGTACTTTAATGCTCGTAGTATTAGGAACAAATTCCAAGAAATCCAGGCGTATGTCAAAAGCGAAAATCTCGATATGGTCGGAATCACCGAAACCTGGTTAAATGGTGGAGAGTTTGAACCTGGATTTAAACATCAGGATAGAAACCCCAAGAACGGTGGGGGTGTTCTGTTGTGCGTTATAAACAATGTTTTAGAGAAAGTGAAACATGATGCATATGATAAATTGTGGATGGAATTAGCTCGAACAAATGGACAAAAAATGAATGTAGATGTAATATATAGGCAAAAAACATTATCATTAGCAGATGACACACTGTTTATTTCAAGAACTGTCTAGTTTCTGCAACTTGCTGATAAAGTTTCTGGACTTGCTGATAATGAGTTATTTCAATTTTATTGACATTGATTGGATGACCCTTGAACATGACCATACATGTAGTCGCTTAATAGATTTTCTCAGTATGTAAGAGAGCCCACAAGACATGGAAACTTACTCGATCTGTTGATCACTAGCTGCGAAAGCATGATAACCGATGTAGAAGTTGGTGAAACTAGTGCAAGCAGTGATCACTACTTAGATTCAAACTGCTAAAAAAAATTAGAATAGATACTTGTGTATCGAAAATACCCAATTTCAGTAAAGCTCAGTTCATAGGACTACGTCAGGGGCTTCAGCTTATAGATTGGGAGGCAAAATTAAGCGAAAGACCTGTAGATCAGATGTGGGAAATATTTCAAAATACGCTTACTAAGATGATTCATACATCCCGTTTAAGGACAGACGCCCCCCAAATCAGGCTCGCCCAAAATGGCTTGACAAAGAAACTGAAAAAGGTATTGCAAAAAAGAGACAGGTTTATAAGAAATACAAGTACTTGGGTTCACCTAATGACTATCAAAGTTATGTAATAATACAAAAAAAAAAAAAAAAAAACGAAAACGACAATACGAAATGAATATCGCTGATAAATCCAAAGAGAATCCCAAAGAATTCTATAGTTACATTAGAGATGAAAAAGATAATTAGGAACCCTATTGGCCCACTATTATCTGCTGATGGTCAACTTGAATATTCAAATGAAGGAATGTGTGATATTCTAAACAACTACTTTAGCTCAGTATTCACAAACGAAACACCTCAAAGTGAAATCCAGACTGAAACCTGTGAAAAGTCGAGGGTAAACTTACTCACTACGGTAAATATAAAAAAAAATAAAATAAAAATAAAAGGTGTATAGAAAAACTCAAACTTAATAAAGCACGAGGGTCTGACGGTTGAGATCCAAGAATCTTAAAGGAACTGAAAAATGAGATTGTTTCATTGGAAATTATTTTCAAGATATCCATCATATCCGGAGATGTCTCAGGAGAATGGAAGCTAACAAACGTTACTCCCAAATTAAAAAAAAAGTGACAAAAGAAACCAAATAACTATAGGCCTATAAGCTTGACTTCAGTCGTAGGAAAAATGATGGAAACGGTTATCAGAGATGCTATCGAACATAATATAGAAATTAACTGTCTGATAAATGATAACTAGCATGGATTCAGACGGAAATGTTCTTGCGTGACTAACTCGAATTTTATAACACAGTCATCTCGAATTATGAAAAAAGAAACAAAATATATTTAATATATCTAGACTTTGCAAAAGCTTTTGATACTAAAGACTATTACTAAGTTAGCCTCACACGGAATATGTGGTAGCCTATTAAGTTGGACTAGTAATTGGTTGAACGATCGAAAACAGAGGGTTGTTCTAAATGACAAAACTTCTAGATAGAAAAATGTTACGAGTGGAGTTCCACAGGGTTCCGTTCTTGGGCCACTTATTCATAGTATATATATAAATTATATAGACCACGGACTAAAATCCATTCTCTCCAAATTTGCTGATGATACAAAACTGCAGAATGGCAAATGATCACATAAGCCAATTAGATATTCAAGAAGATTTAGATAAACTACAGCAATGGTCTGAAAACTGGCTAATGAAATTAACACAAATAAATGCAAGGTTAACAGTAAGTACGACTACAAATGATTTGGAAATTCGTTAACAAAAGTTGATAGTGAAAAGGATCTCTGTGTAATTATCAATAACGATCTCAAATCATCTAAACAATGTATTTCAGCCTCTGAGAAAGCAAATAAGATTCTAGAACTGATTGCGCAATCATTTGCCCCCCCCCTCTCTCTCTCTCTCTCTGTCTCTCTCTCTCTCTCTCTCTCTCTCTCTCTCTCTCTTTCTCTCTCTCTCTCTCTCTCTCTCTCTCTCTCTTTCTCTCTCTCTCTCTCTCTCTCTCTCTCTCTCTCTCTCCGATTTGTTGGTTGGGTTAATTTATTCTTCGTGTTTCGTATCATCCAAGAATCTTTTTCGTTTCGACAGACTGTTTTGTCACATTCACGTTTTTTTTAAACTAACCTAACCTATTACTAACGTAACCTAACAGTAGCCTACACTAAACCTAATCTAACTTAACCTAAAACTAGCCTATAATAAAACTACCCTCACCCAAACCTAACCAAACTTAATCGAACCTGCCCAACAAGTTTGGCGAAATGTATACCAAACAGGTAGCTTGGCTTAGTGAGGTATGTCAAAACGTAATTTGGCGACATGGGCATTCTTCTCTTTGATCGGAATGACTTTCTTTCTTTGCATTTCCTTCAACCTCGAGACGTCGGACATTCATAGGCTGTAACGCTGTCTGGAGTCCGAAACGGGCAACACAACGAGGCTCTGCCAAGCCCAGATGAAATCTTGCCCCGGGAATCAAACCCAAACAGTAAAGACTGGGGGAAGGGCAGAAGTAGGTACAACCAAAGACAGTCTCCACAAATGGGGATTTAACACCAGAACTGAATGTCCACGTGGAGAAAGAAATACAGACGATGAGCCACGTTCTCCAGGGATGTCAAATGGGTCTTCACTGCTCCGACCAAGACCTTAAGGAAGTAAATGTCACTGCTTTACACTGGATACTGTTTAGGCGCGATAAGATATGATGATGACTGTCGAGCCGGGTGTGTGTGTGTGTGTGTGTGTGTGTGTGTGTGTCGCTGCACTCACACCTGTTTATGAGGAGGTCTGTTTTACAGGACTAGATTTTCAGTTTTAAGTTGATTGCCGACGTTTGTGACAAGTCAAGGTGTGTATATTCCTTTCGTGCAGATGATCGGAGGAAGCACGTAAATCTGATTACATAGGACGAAACCTCACTCCCTCCCTCTTCCACCCTTTCTCTCTCTCTCTCTCTCTTTCTTTCTCTTTCTTTCTCTCTCTCTCTCTCTCTCTCTCTCTCTCTCTCTCTCTCTCTCTCTCTCTCTCTCTCTCTCTCTCTCTCTCTCTCTCTCTCTCTCTCTCTCTCTCTCTCTCTCTCTCTAACGCACACATCTTATTTTCATTATTCCCAATTTTTGTATTCTTAGTTATAATATATATTTCTATCTTTGCTATGGTTTCTGTACGGTATACCCACACGTATGTAGCTGCATTGGATGGGTCAATGAATGAGCGAGTGGGTGAGTGAAAGACGGGTAGCGCCATCTCTGGCACCTGCAAGGCTTGGGGGAGGAGGAGGTCGGGGGGTGGTGGGGCGGGGGAAAGGGAGGGGATCTTGGAAATGCACGTATACGGACTTTGGAATTTTTGTGAAGGGTTGTGTTGCTGCCGCTTACACTCACTTTCACTGCCTCTCTCTCTCTCTCTCTCTCTCTCTCTCTCTCTCTCTCTCTCTCTCTCTCTCTCTCTCTCTCTCTCTCTCTCTCTCTCTCTCTCTCTCTCTCTCTCTCTCCTCTCTCCTCTCCTCTCTCTCTCTCTCTCTCTCTCTCTCTCTCTCTCTCTCTCTCTCTCTCTCTCTCTCTCTCTCTCTCTCTCACACACACACACACACACACACACACACACACACACACACACACACACACACACACACACACACACACACACACACACACACACACACACACACACACACACACACAACTCCAAGACATGCCATCTGCCATGGCCAAAGAACGTAGGAGGAGGCGCGGGCGAACAAGGAGGGAATGGAAGCCCTGCCCAGACCCTCGGAGGCCTCCCACCTGCAGTGTCGCACTTAAGCACCTGCGGGGAGTCGTGAGAAGAGGTGCCGCTGTGTATTGACCCGCCAGCGAGACGGAGTGGTGCTCCTGCCGGCGACGCCGACGTAGGAGCAACGGCGGCGGGCCGGGGCCGGGGGTTTGGGGGGTGGTTCTTCGAGTGTTGGTCGTCTGACCCCTCGCCGGTCCCCTCCAGCAGGGAAGTTCCTCCCCAGACGGTCTCCGGGGTTCCACTGCCTTGCACGTGTCAGGTGTGGTGCCAGGGACAAGGCTGACCTGGAGAATCTCGCTCGTTCTAGGGGGTGAGGGTAGGGGTACGTATTTGGACAAGAGAGAGCTCGTGCGCGCGCACACACACACACACACACACACACACACACACACACACACACACACACACACACACACACACACACACACACACACACACACACACACACACACACACCCTAACTTCCCCCACAAGCTACAGGTGTGAAGAGGGGATGGTTGTCATTCCCTCCCCTCCTTCCCCTTCCTTCCCCCCACCCCACCCCATTAAGGACTAATTTCCGAGACCATCATTAAGATAAATATTGTCGCGAGGTTGGGTCAGTTATTTTCTTTGCTGCTTTAAACGGTGTATCTGTCGTCCAGGGGTGATCACATACTCATCCCGTTGAGATTGCTAAGGGCCACATTCTTTTTATCTCATTCCTCGACATGTTTACTGTCTGCCCTACACTCAAAAGGTGAAATATTTATTTTATATCTGTGGCAGTATGGTTTCCCGGGACCCGAAAATGAGAATGTAAAATATGCAGGATTGTAGTTTGCAGATCAAAAGTACTATGTAGATCAATGGTAGTTTGTAGATTAATTGTAGAAATGGGGTGGGGTCCTTGATGGAAGGCGTCTTCCTGTTACTTTACGTGTCCCACATACTACCTCCGAATACAAACATCTTTGTCTCGTCCGCATTTGATGTTCGATTATTCCTCGAGACCCTGGATTCTCGGTCGTCCGCCCTCTCTCCTCCCTTCCACCCTAAATCGTACCTTCTTGTGTGCCTCCCTTATTCGTTCCGCCTGTCCAGTCCTTCTTTCTAAAGCTTCCTTACCGTCATATTTCTTTTATCATTTATTTAGTGCTCTGCGTACACACACAGGAAGACATTTTCATTAGGGTTCATGTTTGGCTCAAAATTGCCTGTGGCGTCATTAATTTTTTCGCTGCTGGAGGAATCACGCACAACCGGACTTTTGAATAAGATGGCGATAGACAGAACAGTGCTGTCCGGCACGGAAGGAATTGATCGAGAATGAAAGGCTAAGTTGCACCTGTGTAAATGGGTGAACGTCGCCGTGTATTGACAATTTTCTTTTCGAATCTGTGTGAGATAAGGATAGTAATAAGGTTCATTTGACCGTGGAATATCTGTGGTGTGGTAGGTAGCGTGCATGACGCTGTCACTGGAGGTCCAGGTACGAGCCCCGTAGGGGAAAGTCTGGTATTGCAGTGCACCACCAATTTTGTTTGCATTACGAGACTATACGTCCACTACATGGGTCACATGATCATGCACTCTCCCGTCCAACTCGTTTGAATTGAACTAAAGTGTCGTACTCGCTCGTCCTAACTCGTAAATGCTTTGGAACACTAGCAATTAAGATGTTGTGACGGCTCGTGTTTGTGTCTTCCTTGATGACACTGACTGGTCGTCGTCGTCGTCGCGGACTCTTTTAGGTGAGGAACTCTCTCTCTCTCTCTCTCTCTTCTCTCTCTCTCTCTCTCTCTCTCTCTCTCTCTCTCTCTCTCTCTCTCTCTCTCTCTCTCTCTCTCTCTCTCTCTCTCTCTCTCTCTCTCTCTCTCTCTCTCTCTCTCTCTCTCTCTCTCTCTCTCTCTCTCTCTCTCTCTCTCTCGGCGCCATCGGTGCAACGGAACGGCTTGCACGTCTTTGTGTATACCTATTTATTTATTTGTTTGTTTATTTTTTGCACGTCTTTAGATGCACTTTTTTATCCATGTGTTTATTTGCTTATTCATTTTCGCTAGTCTTTGTTTATCTGTATTCACCTTTTTATTTATTTGCTTATTTTTGCACGTCTGTGTACCCACTTTTTATTTACTCATTTCTATATTCATTTACTTGTTTATTTGTATATTCATTTTTGCTTGCCTTTGCACTCAGGGCAGTGGGCAAGGTGCAGGGATGACCCGTCATCCAGGAGGTGCTAAGATAAGAGGGAGGGTGGAGGGATGTGGAGTGTATTCAGGGATGGAATGGGTGGAAATGATTTTATGCCTTTTCCTTTTTGGCCACCTCCCTTGTAAGGGGGGAAAAGCCTTGGTATATGTATGTATTATTATTATTATTATTATTATTTTCACATTCGTGTAGTACTCGATCAAGAAGACCACATGTCTATAACTCGCCTGCATCGGCTGACACTTTTTGCTGCCTCCTCCTCCTCCTCCTCCTCCTCCTCCTCCTCCTCCTCCTGACGATTTTATTCACCTGCACGAGAACTCTTTGGTATCGGGAGTGTTCGGCTAGGGAAGGTTTACTTTAGCTGTTTAAAATCAGCTGGCGCGCAACCTGGAAATCATATCGGATCGATCGCTGCCCTCTCTGGGTTTTGGTTAGCTTCAGCTCTGAAGCAGCGGGATTTCCCTGAACCTATTACAATCGCGTAGCGGCAGACAAATGTATATATATACAAGAACGGACCTTCTCATCAAAGTGGGCTTCCATATGAAACGTAAAACTACCTGACTTCAGAATTTTTTTTATTCGTATGGGTTTGTGTGTGAACTAACCTGTATGAACCACTTGAACCCCATTTCTGTGCCGTCACGTGTCACAACAATTTCACGGTGGAGTGCGGTTGGGGCCTATCGGGGCACGCTGCCAAGTGTCACCCAACACCCGTAGTTGGGTGTGGGCGTGTGTCGTTTTCTGTTTCGCCCGCTATTTTATCATTATTAGCAGCAGCAATAGTAGTGCAAGTACTGTTAGTTATTATTAATGATGGTTTTATTAATATGTTGTTATTATTATTATATTATTATTATATTTTTCAAGAGAGGAGGCAGGAAAGATATTCGGGAGAATGGACTTAGAAAGGAAGTGCATTGGGTAGATAAGCTATCTACCCTGCATATTCAACTTCCGACCGGCTACATCGTCCGGACGGGGTGAGTCCTGAATGTGTCACATGGGGTGGAGGTCAGGGCATTGCCCTCGTTGCCTGTCTTGCCTGAGATCAGTAAGTCTTGTATAGGGTCTTACATGGTTGAAGTCTTACTCTCGGGCTCATGAATGATGTCAGGGGGAAGGTTCTGAGTAGCAGGAATGATCCTGATGTGCCTGATTACCACATAGTAGAGGAAATGTACTCTTAGGAATTTAAATATTGAAAGCTTTATATCATTGAGAACTATCATATCGCCCGTCCGCCATGACATACATAATACACGATGAATATATTAACGCTTTGTAAAGCGTATGCAAATGAAATATATATAATTACATTTAACAAAATAATGGTCATCCATGTACGTGATGCAATATTTACAACATACTGTATTGATTATAATAGATATATAACAATAACTTCACAATGATTAACAATTTTATTTTCAATAAATCTATGTGCAATAAGGGGACACTGCAGCAGTGGCGGCGTGTTGACACAAACCGACCAATTTTGCTCCTACTGGTTCACAAGTAAATACAATTTCATATTCAGTTTTCCTTCAGCGAGGTTTGTGATTTTCTCCGCTTGGCACTTATGCTGTAGGATGTGATTCGTTGTCTACACAGCACGAAAAGCAAACTGAGGAAACGAATGTCACAAATCCTGCGAATTAATACAGAAATATATAAACGTGGTGCCAGTCGTTTTCAGTAATGCGTCGTCGACTGTAGAGGGCGTTACATAGCTAGCAAGTCGTTGCAGGTTTTCTGGTTGCCAGATTCCTCCAGATTTGATCATTGGTCGTAACATTGTAACGTTTCTGCAACTCTACCACGTACGATCGGGAGACACGGACTAGCGTTAATAAACCAAGGATGGGGGAGGGGAGGTGGGGCTTGGGACGAAATGGGGTCTTAATCAGTCGAGAATTCATTTCACCCAGTATCCACGGCCCCACCTCAGTTGAATGAATTAGCCTGTCATTAACTAAGAAAAGAAGTCACCGCGTTGAAGGAGTTAACATTGGCGTTAATTAGAAAAAACAACAACAACACTGCCTACCATTATATTCGAAAAAGGCACCTCAGTGAAAGGGTTGGAGTTATTAAAAAAAAAAAAAAAGGCCAAGTGGATTTAGGCTAAGAGATGCTAAGATGCAGCCGAAGCCGTCAACCCCACTGTTTGATCGGGCAACCTGGCCGTGTGGAATAGTTCCCGGGACGCCATGTCCATTAAACAAGGTGAAGACGATTCTGCCGCGCGTAAAGCGGACTTGGAAATATAGAGGTCACGTGTGGTATTTTCAGTCTTTGTGAAGTGCGGTCATTGAGGTCGTTGTGTTCTTGAACGACATTTCGGGGCCAAAGACTGTCGCCACAACAACAAAAACTAGCCTTTGTTTCCTCAGTGCATACAGGTGGGCGTTTGTACCGTGCTCCTTCTTAGGCTGTGAAGACTCGTTGAAGGATACGACCGGTTACGAACATCGTTATAACCTAAGGCCCCCTTTCGTCCATTGAATAAAATCGTCTGGCGCCAGGCAGCAAGATCAGGAAGGACCTTCACAGGATCGAGAGAAGGATATTTTTCTTTTAGTTCTTCTCCTTCCTTTCCTTCTCTTGCTTCTCCTTTTTTCGTTCTTTTCATTCTTCTTCATCTTTGCTTCTTCATCTTCATCTTTCCTTTGCCGTTAGCGTCTATCTAACTCGGGTGGGTTGAGGGTAGCCCATGGAAACTACTAGTAGCTAGACTAAAGGGAAAGGTGCATTTTGTTTATCCTTTTTATGTTTAAACGATGTGGGAAGTACAAAAAAAAAGTCGCAGAACGGGTTAAACAAGACTCAAACGAAGTCGGACTCCCTGTAGGCCTAAGCCCAGGCTAAGAACGTCAACACTCCCAGTAGCGCCTTCATAAGGCACCTGAGTATCTGCAGTTAGTCGCGACGTCCTCCACAGCCATGGCAAATCACCTTTGCCCTACCAGCTACTGAACCAAGAGGGACCTACAGAGATGAATAGAATAGCATGGCGGCAGACAAAATGAGAATGAGGATATCATGGATTCATGCGTCACGATAGGGCTTCTTTAACCGTGGCCACGTTGTAGGCTGCCGGAGCGGTGCCAAGAGATGAAGAGAGTAGCCTGGATGCATCCAGAATAAGGTGACGAGTGCCACTCAGTATGGAGGGTATTAAATCCCGAAAAGTGCCGAATTAACTCTGGCATTATTATTCACAAGAACGCCTTGACACACATTAGAGCCTGTGACGAAACGTTAACACAACAGGCACGCTAACGTCAAGATCGCGTGCCAACGTTAATTTTCACAATACCCCTTGCATAACATTAAACCTTCGGAATCAGGGACAGCAGGACATGCAATAGCAAGTGACCGTCGGCTTAGGGGACAAATTTTATACGCCAGTAACTTTTTTATGATTGATACCTGCTCTCTTTTGTTCAGTTCCAAAAAAAAATGGATATTTGTCTAGAGAAGTAGTGCATCCGTGAGGAAACAAAAGGAGTGTCAGGCTGAGGCAATGTTTTGTGGTCTACCCCAGTACTTGCTTGTAAACAATCGACCCTTTTGAATGTGCAAGAACTCCTACATGATCACACATCACCGTGTGATCTCTACGCGCCTCGACGGTGCAGTGGTACCGTTCTCGACCGCTAATTCAGTGATCCGAGTTCGAGTTCTGCCCATGGGTAAAAAAAAAATAAAAAAATAAAAAAATCAACATCGCTGCACTGCTAGCCGGCACCACCAACTTTGGTGTGCAAAAGGAGTTTTGTTTATGTGAGGTCTCAGCATTACCCATGAATCGGGCCATATATGATCTGAGCTCTCGTCTGGGAGGGTAATAACTGTCGATCACGAGTCCAACACGTAATCCAAGAGTGTGGTGAATCACATGCTCTATTTAAATACACGAGCTCTCATCTGCACATATATAGTCTATGCTTTCTTGCAAACACGGGGTTCCTTGTGGTGTCCAAGCCGATGAACGGGTTGTCGCACATACGTCATGTTTAAACAAACAATTCTGGTTTTGTATACATTTCTCCCGCGGGTGAAGTTCCTTCTTTACTGTTGGTTGGTATTTGCACGTCCATGTTGTCCGCGCATAAGCCGGAATTCCCCCTACTTTTACCAACGTCCGAATCTTGTCTATATGTCAGAATGATGCAAAAAAGCCCTGTTGTTAAACATACGATGTATTTTGTAGTTCCCCCACAGCAAGTGACATTTTTTTCTCATAAAATAAATTTGTATTAATGCAAGATTAACAATATGTATCCGTACAGTTGTGGTCTCGTGGGTCAGGTTGGGGTATCCGCAATAGTACACAGACAAAAAACCCGAAGCCATCGGGCAATAATGTCTTATCTACAAGTTTTATATTGGTTGGCTTCATACGATTTTATTCAGGTTGGGGCGATATCCTCTGTCGAACAGTTTGAAGTTATCTTGGACACCTCGTTTTGTGCCAACACGTGTAATGAAGAAGGTTAACGTGGTTCTTGCTGTCTTGAGGCATGTATGCATGGAACCATGGTCTCCCCACCCCCCCATCCTTTTTTGGTAGGGACGAAATTCACACACACACACACACACACACACACACACACACACACACACACACACACACACACACACACACACACACACACACACACACACACACACACACACACACACACACACACACACACACGAATCAAACCACACAAACACACACACACGAATCAAATCACACACACACACACATACACTAATCAAATCACACACACACACACACACACACACACACACACACACACACACACACACACACACACACACACACACACACACACACACACACACACACACACGAATCAAATCACTCCCCATCACACTCCCATCTCAGCACCTCAGGGGTGAAGGGTGACTCACCCTGGTCCTTGTCACACTTGCGGTCAGATGCAGTGCAGCAAGGCACAGGTCTTTTGTAGAATTAATGTGCGTGTGCGTGCTCGAGTAACTCTTTGGAAGCTTGTATGTTTTCGTGTTTGTATATGTTTGCTATGTTTTTTTCAGCCCATACCCGTGAGCGAGCGAGGCTTCAGGTGTATTTTTGCCTGCCATTGCTTATGCATCCTGTTGTGGGGGGAACAAGAACATCGTGCGCCGTAAAAAGGGTAATTGAATGAGACATTTACACGGTCAAACAGTTTGTCCAACCCAGTTCATCCAACACGTGTTTGAAATGATGTTTGACCATGTGACTGGGGTATTTGGTTGTCAATTACGTTGGACAAACTGTTTGAAGCCAGTCTGGCTGAGCCTGACTTGTGGAAGGCCAAATCGAAGGAATATGCTAATAGAATATCTAGAAATAACGAGTTATCCGTTCTTCTGTTGAATATTAAAGGACTTACAGCCGAGCTGTACATGGGATGCCAAGATGAAGAAGATAAACTGCCTCCGGACTGATTTCATGTGAGAATATAAGAAATTAGAAAACTCAGAGAAGTCGGGGAGTTCTGATGACATTCATACTCCTTTCTGGTATTTTGATGAATGAGATGAGGTTTGTTTTGGACCAAGACTTGCCACGAGGGAACTCTTTCAATCTTAAACATGTTTTTGTCCTTATACTTGATGAAAGGAGTGACTCAAATCAGTAGGTCTAAATATGCGGCTTCGTCCATTCTCATATAATTACGCCAGTCATCTCCCTCTTATCATAAATCGATCATCTTTTTTCTTCCCTTAATGCCATCGCCAAACCAATAGAAGCTGTCCTCGTCGAGAGGCATCTTTGTTTAACAACTGCACGAGTCACACTGAGGTTGGATGTGCGTTTGGTTTGACCGTCTGACACCTCTTCCAACCTCTTGACAAATCGGTTGGACAACGAGTTGGACAAACCGTTTGACCGTGTAAATAGACCTTTATACCGACGGAGGGAATAGGGGTACCTTTTTTCATATTTTTTTCCAAGAAGAGTCGAGGTAAAAGTGTGGCCAGGGCAATGTCCTAATAAGGGGAGAATGGATCCTTTGCACATAGAATGTAAAAATTATTCATTTGATATACACATATTTCAGCGCCTTCTCACCGGGACAGGTGAGTAGATTTGTGATGTGCTGTCGTTCCAGAAGTCTGGAAGGTCTTGCTTCTTGCTCTCAAGTGCTCTTGTGAAACTCGTTACAAAATTTTCTTAGTGGGTCAAGAGGTAGACGCGCTTTGGGAGTTGACATGGGGAGACGTCGAGCCAGAGCAGGTGTTCTTCATGTATGTTTGGTTTGACCCCGTCTGTGGCATTGGGTGCATGTTATTGTGGGGTTAAAAGCTGCTCATTAGCATCCAACTGATATGGGGTGCCCCTACGGACCAGAGCCACACATTTTGGCTGGGATAGAGGAAATCTCTTCATAGAGAAATTATGATACTTTATTATACTGCGACTGTCCCTCCGTTATGCTGTTCCCCCCACTCTTAATACTGTCTTGTACCACTTCTCTGAATATTCATTTCCTTTTTTTCCGCCAAACCATGTGCTTGGGGAGAAGAATTCTGCCATCGAGTTTACCCACTTGATTCGTAAAAGACGACAAAAAAACGGGACGGGGATAGGGCTAGGGATCCTGTTCTCTGTAGCCCCAAAGGGGACATTCTAATAATAATAATAATAATAATGATAATAATAATGCAAAGATGATCTGGGAGGAGTTTTCCAACTAGAACCCTAAGGTGTGGATAATTTAGTGTGCGTGGATGTGGTACAGATGAGAGTAAAAGGGAAGAAATAGGCAATATGTTTGTGAGAAGAAAGATGGATGTGTTGGCATTGAGTGAAACTAAATTGAAAGAGGGGCGAGTTTGAGTTTGGGAGGTTGTCAGGAGTGAAGAGAAGACGAGGGAGAGAAGGGATGGCTATACTAGTAAGTGAAGAGATATGTAAACATGTGGTGGAGTGAAAGGGTTCTTCAAGGTTAATGTGGATGAAGGTGAAACTGGGAAGGGAGGTGTGGGTTTTTGTAAGTGCATATGGGCGTGATAGTGAGAAGTGCGTAGAGAAAAGGGAGGCTTCTTGGATAGAATTAAATGAGTGTACATAGAGTTTAGGGAGAAATATCAATGTAGTGGTATTGGGAGATAATGCTATGGTAGGAAATGAACCAATAGACAGAATGGTTAGGAAGTGTGGAGTTCCAGGGAAAATCGTAGTGGTAAAGATGTGTCTAGAGAATTGATGATAGCAAATACAGTATTTAGGAAGAAAGTCGAGCATAAGTACACATGAGAGAGGGCGGAAAGAAGGGTGGTAGGTAGGGCTTTAATTGACTATATAGTGGTAACCAGGAGAAGAGTAGGAAGATTTTTGGATGTACATGTTGTAAGAGGAGAGAGTGGAGGAATACCAGATAATTTTTTGGTAGGAGGTAAGTTGAGAGTGAAGGATTGATGGAGAAAGAGGAAAAGGACAGAAGGTAGGGAGGTGCTTAGAGTGAACTGCTTAAATGGGAAGAAAAGGAGAAGGAGTACAAGCTGAGAGAGGAGTGGGAGGGAGTGAAGGCTAGAGTAGAACTAGGAGTGGAGGGGGAATGGGGATATTTCAAGGAGGGAGTCACAAGGTGTGCAAAGTTGCTGTGTGGATCAAGGAGGACGGGAGGAAATAGAAGGAAGAGTAGTGAGTGGTGGGATGATGAAGCAAATAAGATTGTAGAAGAAAAGAAACAAGCCTTCACAGATTGGTTACAAAATAGGACAAGAGAATCGTATGAGAAGTACAAAGAGAGAAGAGAAGTAAAGCACAAAGTAAAGGAGGCAAAGAGAAGAGCAGGTGTGAAATGGGTTAAGAGTATGACAGAACATTTGTAAGTAATAAAAATATGTTTGGAAGGAAATTAAGGAAGAGGAAATGAATCAAATAGAGAAAAAATGTAAAAGGTGTAGATAGATGGATGATAATGGAAGAGACGGCAATAAGAGGTAGATGAGCAGAGTATTTTATTGAGTTGCTAAATGTGAAGGAGGATAGGGTGGGAAAGGTAGTTGCAGTGGGAAGCGCTAAGAAAATGACCGTGATGAATGAGGAAAATGGAGGAAAAATAAGGAAAGATGAGGTAAAGGCAGTTGTTAAGATGATGAGAGCAGGCAATGCACCTGGGTTGGATGGGTGTCATGCGGAGTGTCAAGTAAAGGGAGGTACAGTAATGGTGGACTGGCTGGTGAGGTTGTTTAATGTTTGTTTAAAAGTGGGTAGAGTGCCGGAGGACTGGAGGAGTGCCTATATTATTCTGCTTTACAAAGGAAAATGGGACAAGTGTGAATGGAGTAGTTTCAGAGGGATTAGTTGGGAAGGCGTATGGGAAGTTTTTGATTGAGAGGATTAGGAGAGGAACAGAGGGAGTAATTGGTGAAGAACAGTGTGTTTAGGACAGGTAGGGGTTGCGTAGATCAGATTTTTGTGGTAAGACAGGTATGTGAGAAAGCTTTAAGAAAAAGTAATTTTTATTGATTTGGAAAAGGCTTATGACAGAGTAGACAGGGAGGCACTGTGGGAGGTATTGCTACATGGGATAGGAGGAAAGCTGTTAAGAGCAGTCAAGAGTTTTTACGAGAGTAAAGGAACCTGTGTTAGAATTAGAAATAGAGAGAGCGAGTGGTTTGAGCTAAAAGTGGGACTTCACCAGGGATGTGTTATGTCGCCTTGGCTGTTCAATTTATACATGGATGAGGTGGTGCGAAAGATATATGCAAGGATAATGGGCCGGGGATTGGAGATTGT
>NC_134819.1:12693645-12696145 GCF_046742065.1 Oratosquilla oratoria
CACTTGACAAGACTAGGTCGTCACGTTTTGTGTGAAAGTATGTATGTTCGCTGCAGTGACATGACGTGTAAAGTGAAAAGTCTACGCCATGCTGCCGATTACGCCACCAGTTAAGGACAAATCAAAATCGGATTAGTATTCCACTTGAAAACTGACATGGAAGGGAAGGGAAGGGAAGGGAGTGTGGGAGAGGGTGGGGGGAGGGGCTTGTTCATAGCAAGAAGATAGAAGGGGTGAACCTCACGCCAGACCCGACTGTCGTCGCTCCATCGCTCTCCCGTCGCTGCGAAATAATGCATAAAGATAACATTTGTTGTTTTTATCTGCGTAGTTGCTTGCGGCCCATGGCTGCTGATGGACGGAGGTGGATTCAGAGCGAGGATTATGTCAAATGGAGTCACCTTTGTCCTACATGGTGTTGGACCCGGGTCTTGTGCCAAGCGATATTGAAACCAACATGTTGTTCGACACACAGACTAATAATAATAACCCCACTCAGATAATGGGCACATAGTAACTGTTCTGTGTGGTAAAGCCTTTATAATCTCATTGTCTTTCGCACACACACATAATTAGCGTCACATTTATTCAATGTTTATTTTTATCACATAAAAGAGTATGATGTCAGTATTGTGGTGTGATCTGTTTCTGTTCAAGGACACATGTGTAACACAGGGCCATCGTCGGACTCACAATGGCCGTGAGGACGTCACAGCCACACCTGCAGAGCCCAGCTCCCCCCCCCCCCACACACACACTGGGTGGCGCGGTTAGTAGAGTCCCCGACTGTCACAACGGCGGTTCGGGTTCGAATCCTGTCCAGGGCTGAAATAATTTCAGTACCACTGCGCTTCGAGTCGTTACTCCAACTCTCGTGGGCGGGGAGTTGGGTGTGTGTGTGCGTGTCAGGTCACAGCATTACCCATAGATCGGTCATATTACCCATAGATCGGTCATACGAACTCTTAGCTCTCTTTCGGGAGGTTAAACAGCTGTCGATCAGGAGTCCAACACGTGATCCAAGACCAAGGTGAATCACACTCTCTCTCTCTCTCTCTCTCTCTCTCTCTCTCTCTTTTTCTTTCTTGTAGACAAAGGAACTGCTGAGTTGCCTCTGCAAATAGTTCTCTCCGTCTCTCACTCACTCTCACTCCCTCCTCTTCCCTCCCCCCCCTCTCTCTCTCTCTCTCTCTCTCTCTCTCTCTCTCTCTCTCTCTCTCTCTCTCTCTCTCTCTCTCTCTCTCTCTCTCTTCGGAATCTCTGAAATTCGGAAATTCTCTCTATTCGGAATGAAAACTCCTTTGAGAAGACTGTGGGATGCCAAGTGCCTCTGGAATCTGGAATGTTGTGGATTTTGGGTCTGGGCATAGTATATATACATATATATATATTTTTTTTATGGAGATTTGGAAATATCGCAATTTCTTATTTTTCTTTATATTTTATTTTTATGCGTTTCTATTTATCTATTAATTTTTCACCTGTTTATTCATTTACTTTTTTTTATGTAGAATGACTGCTTTCGTAGTCTTGGTAAGTTGTTGGTTTTCCAATATTTTGGCTATTTTGAAAGTGTGTACCTATGAATATGAGTTGTATTTGAAGTGTGAGTGTACGCCCTCAGGAGATTTTATTCAGCTAAAGGTACCCCCCACCCTCCTCCCCACAAATCGAACGAGTAGCTATGGGTTGCTCAAATCCCTAAAATTTAATATCAGTAATGTGTAAGATTATAAGAAAAGAGTTACATTTCTGCCCGTGCGTGTGAGCACCGGTTACGTCCGTTACAGTTTGATTACGTAAGAGCTGTCAGTCACGACGTGCGTAACGGTGCATATCACAGACTTGTCATTTACTCGTCATTTGCACGGATTATAGAGACGACCCCCGTCACCGCAACGGTCAGGAAGCGTGGCAATCAAATATCAATTCCTTCGACCTTATTCTACGTATCAAACATTAACCTATTTTCTAAGAACTGATCTGAATGTGTCAAATTTCATTTCAATATCGACAATATAATACATACATACATATATAAATATATATATATATATTATATATGTATGTGTGTGTGTATATATACATATGTGTGTATGCTTGTGTGTGCACATATATATGTATAAATATGTATATATATATATATATATATATATATATATATATATATATATATATATATATATATATGTACGAGTATACCAAAGGCTTTTTCCCCCTTACGCGGGGGGTAGCCAAAAGAAAAAAGGCATAGAAACCACTCCCACCCATTCCATCCCCTACATATTCATCTCCCCTCCACCCTCCTCCCTCCCTCCTATCTTGGCACCTCCCGGATGACGGGTCATCCCTGCATCCTGTCCATTCCCCTAGGTCAGAAGCAGTGTCGCAAGACACAGAACATCCACAGCAAGGCCGCTTCATTTATTCAGCGACCCCCCCCCCCTCTCCGTCCCCTCATGCAGAAAAGGAGAAGACGGGGAGAAATCCCTTCGGGCTG
>NC_134819.1:12701145-12706145 GCF_046742065.1 Oratosquilla oratoria
GATTGTCTAGAAAGTGGGTTCCTTTGTAATATCTGGTACACCTCTAATGTCTACAGATGACTTTACTGGCTCAACTACCGTCTTCGACGAGTAAAGTTCTTTTTACTATTCTGTCACTGCATTTAATTGATCTCTCCTTTTCTATCTCTCAAACATATCATTTGCTTTCTTCCTAAATCATGTCTGTGCTCTGTCCCCTTAATACTTTTACCTTTCCGAATAGCTCCCTCCATTTCATCATGTTTCTCTTTCTTTTCTCTGATTAATGCCTTTTGTTGATAACTTTTATTAGTTCTGCTCTCTCTATTTCGTCTCTCCTGCTTTTAATTTGCGTAGTCCTTCTCTTAATTAGGTAATTTGTAGCTTTGGAGTATTTGTTTACACTAGTACTTTTTGTATTTCCTACTTTCTCTGCCGATTCCATAATGACACTCATTAAATTCAAATTCATGCCTTCGATGGTGGCCTCGATAATTCTTAGAGCTTCGAATATCTTTTTAATTTCCAACAGAAATTCATTCTTGTTATCCTTAACCTTCGCAAGGCTTATTTTCTTTTATTGAAATTAATTTATTTCTCGGCTCTGAAACTTAATTTAGCTGTGCAACCTACTATTTATGGTCAATACCCATGCTGACTTTATGACCGTAACATTGTTAACGCTCTTGCTCTCATCTCCTAATATGAAGTCTGCTTCGTTCTTTGTTGTTCCATTTGGACTTCTCCAGGTTCATTTACGAGCTACACGCTTTTAGAAGAAAGTGTTCATTATTCTTATTTTGCAGTTCCCTGCAAAATTCATAAAAATCTCGCCTATCATTTCTTTCACCTAATCCATGCTTCCCAATGCATGACTCACTCTAGCATTAAAGTCTCCTATTACCAACGTGTACTTACGTTTCTCTTGACGTAAACAATCACAAAAGGATTAAATTTCATCGTCTGAGCTCTGTGAAGTTGGAGTGTAAAACTAAACTATTTTTATATACACCGTGTTTTATCAATCTCCCGATATTTCCATCTCTCTCACCTCCTTTCTCTCTCTCCTTCTATCTTTCTCCCTCCCTTTCTCCCTACCATCGTCTCTCCCTACATCTCTCTCTACCTTCCATTATGGAAAAGATAAATTATTCCCATATTATACTTCCCCAATCCCCTTTCCGATTCCCTCTGTCTCTGTCCCTTCTCCTCTCTTCCTCCCTCTCTCTCATCCCCTTCCTCTCTATCTTGCTCTCTCCCTCTTTATTATTATTCGGGAAAGTTTCAAGGTCTTCTGAAATCAATAGAAGCTAAGATAAGGTGATGCGTCTCGACGACCCCATGCCCCTCGGTGCCAAAAGAGGCAGGATGAAGTGCAGCCGAGTAAGAAGTGAGGTGCTGTTGTTGATTTTGTTGAAAGTGATGCTGATGCCGTTGCCGCTGTTCCTGTCGTCGTCGTTCCCTCTGCATCATAACACTTGAGCAAAGTAGGAAACCGATCGCCCCCATGAACACTCGCCAGAGGTCCTATTACCCTAAATACGTTATTTACGTTAAGGTGTCCTGCTGCTGCTGCTACTGCTGCCGGTGCTGTTCACTCCGTCGATGAAAAGATAACGTGTGTGGCATTCTAATAGTGCGGGCATGTGTCGCTCGCTGAGTTACAAATGTGTGTTAGCAAGTGTAGCGAAATCTGCCTGTCCTGTTTAGGTCTCAGGTGTGGATGATCCTGACTGCCTCCGTGAGCTCTGTTGTTAGTGTTGTATATACAGTATATTGTTCATGTCGATAACTTGGAGATGTGTGAGGCAAGGAGCGTGGGGTAGGATACAGATGGTAAGAGATAAAAGAGGTAGAAAGAGAGATCGCTCGAAAATGAGGGAGGACGAGAAACACAGAGGGAATACATTAGGAGGCTGAAGGTAGATAAAAGCAATAGGAGGGATGGGCTAGAGCAGGTACGATACAGGAAAGCAGCTTCTACCAAGTCACTAACACTGACAATGTATCGACTCGTAATTGCCCACCCTATCCTTCCATTGTCATGAACATATTTAATACTAATTAATGCGCAATATTTGATCGTGCAGGGGCCGTGTGAGGTAGGAGGATCGTCGGGGGGGGGGAGGGGACAGGAGTGACCGACGCAGAACAGTTGGAGGGGTAGAAGTGAGGTAGCCTACTTACTCGGTCATGATCCTACCAGTGCTGAAGTTTGGCTGAAGCCGCCGGCTAATAGTCAAACATTCAGGATGCAAGGGAATCAAGGTATTGTGGATATTAGTAGAGAGAGAGAGAGAGATGGTACTAGGGAAAGAACTAGTGAACGAGACGGGGGTGAGGGAGGGGGTGAGTGAAGGAGGTGAAAAAGCGCTGAGGGGAGGGGAGGGGAAGGGGGGAGGTGGGTGAGTTGCCTGAAGGAAGTACAAAGGCACCGCGACGTACCTGTTGTACAGGTGACGACAGACGCAAGGTGGGAAGGCTGGAAGGTCTTGTGATAGGAAAGTGGGAAGGCGAGAAAGGTAATGGAGGCCAAGGTTTCAAAGTGTAAACAAGGCGGCCAGCTCATCAAGATGAATCGTCCAAATGAAAACTTAGCTTATACACAGACTCGGAAACCCTTTTTTTTTCGCAATTGTTCTGGTGAAGGGTGCACCTTTGTTGTCCAAACGGCCTTTTTCTTCAAAGGTAAATATGAAGGACACTGGAGCAGACGAAAAAGAAATGCATAAAAATTCTGTACACCAAACCTCGACAAAAAGAAATTTTCTACTATTCTGAACAACGGGCTTGCTGCGGTGGATCCTGACAGCCCTGGCCAGGCGAGGAAGCGGCATTATTTTGGCCTAAACAAAGAGCGGCTGCTTGCCCCAACTGACAGAGGAGTGGGAATGGAATGCTGCGATGGAGTTCCGAAAACAAAACACCAAAACCATTTCCTGTTTTAGTACATTTCTGTAAGCCATTCTCATTCCAAATATTGGGGATTTCCGATGATGACATTCCCAGTACGAGAATTGTTCCTCGTCGAGGTGATAAAAGATAATAATATTAATCGTAATGATAATAACCCACTAATGGGCCGGATTTGAATCTACAGATTTGAGAATGTAGGTTAAGAAAGGCATTCATTCAAGTGTTGTAAGAATCCAAACCACCTGACGTTTAACATACTAGAGTTATGCAAATGTATTTATTGTTGATGTTGTACCAATATTATTCTATTTACAAATATAAATAAACACTAAATAGAAATGAATGAAAGTAATAATAATCAAAAGAGGACCTTGTAGAGAAACGCATTAAATACTCAACAACGTAAGATGTGTGTATAGTTCTGATACGTCATCTTAGGTCAAGGTTCGTGCATTCGCAAAGATATTGCACGCAGCACACCGCGAACACCATTTCATAAAACGACAAAATGTCGACAATTCAGATCAGCTGACTCGATACATCTACCATCCACCAGCACCCCATCCCCACACACCCCGAGTCGTATGGACGAATGTGACGTCACAGCAGCTTTCATTCTTGACTACCAACAACTTACTCGTACTAACATAGATAAAGGTCATCCATTTTAAACCCTTATGCTGACACAGGAACAAACATAAGGACATTTATATTATATATATATATATACATATATATAGACATATATATGTATATATACATATATATATGTGTGTGTGTGTGTATACATATATACATATATGTATATATACATATATATACATATTTATATATATATATACATATATATGTATATATATATATATATATATGCAAGTAATCACATCACCGTGATACAAAAATGCAAAATAACCACAGGAGAAGGGAAACTTGTAGACAGTAAGTACTTTCGTATATTACATCTTCAGACTAAATGACAGAGATACAAAGTTGTGTTTAAAACTTTGTATCTCTGTCATTTAGTCTGAAGATGTAATATACGAAAGTACTTAGTGTCTACAAGTTTCCCTTCTGTGGTTATTTTGCATATATAATATATATATATATATATATATATATATATATATAAAAACATATACTGGTATATTATATATATATATATTACACACACACACACACACACACACACACACACACACACACACACACACACACACACACACACACATATATATATATATATATATATATATATGTATATATATGTTCATATATATACATATGTATGTATATACACACACATATGTATATATATATATATAATATATATATATATATATATATATAAATATGTATGTATATACACACAAACACACACACATATATATATATATATATATGTATATATATGTGTATATATATATGTATACATATGTATGTATATATACACACACACACATATGTATATATATATATATATATATATATATATATATATATATATATATATAATGAACTCCGCATTAATCCCCGTCACTTCAATTATACAGTATTCTGGCGGCCGCCGTCACGTTATACGTGTCGTGTGAGGCGACAAAATGAAGAGGGGGTTGCGCGGATAGTCGAGGCAAGAATTGAATTGGTCAACCCTCTTACCAGAGAAAAAGACAAATGATGATTATAAGTATAATCAATAGAATATGGGAATAAAGTAGCAGATGCACGAATCTGTTGTTTGTAAGATTTTGACATTTTTTCGGGGGGAGGGGGGAGGGGCTTCAATATTTGTACAGTCGCTTCCACCTCTAGGTAGGCTACTGCAGAGGATGAAAATACTCAAGGTGACTGAGGGATGTCTGTAGCCTTAGTAGGTTGTAGTTTTACGTGAAACTAGAGTAGTGACTAACATTGGGCGGAACTTTCAAAATCCCGCCACATAATGACGCCACTCCCGATCGATGATGAAGTGTTGTTTAGGTAACGAGACAGCGAGAAATCGCCGTCTGAAGATGGTGAAAACGTTGCCGTCTAAATCTACCCTCTCGATGCCTTACCAACGTAAAAACTACGTGACGGGGACGAGCCAGTCTGGCAGAGATTGAATA
>NC_134819.1:12713645-12726145 GCF_046742065.1 Oratosquilla oratoria
CCTTTCTTTTTTTTAATTTTGTTTTTCTATCTTCGCCGTCTTCTGAAATCGCAGTTATCATTTTCTGTTCTTGCCAAAGTGCTGGATGCAATAGGCCGGGGCGCCGGTTACGCTTGGTTCTGTGAATCGGAGGCATCTCTGTGTGTGTGTGTATCACTGTGGACACCTCAACCTGACCCACCAGAGACGAGAACTGCATATTTCGTTGTTGCATAGTTGATGCATTAATATCTAAATAAAATTGTAGGACGAGAAAAACACTGAAAATTGTTTGCATACTGGTACTGTGGGGCAGGTTTAAATATCCGCAATAGTCCGCGAGTCTGTGTGTGTTTGTGTGCTTACCATCAGTACCCTTCTTGCTTCCTCACTTTTCTTCCACTTCACCTCCATACAATTTCCCTTCCACCAGATAATGGTCTAATAATTATAATCCACTGTCCTTTTCCCTGAACACATTCACGTCTACTCTAAAGATTATCTTTTTTTCTGTATTGTCCATCAACACCCTCTTGACAAACTTCCATCCACCTTCTTGGCCCATGTGATCTTATGTTTGTTTGTCTTAAACACTATTTTCATCATTTCCCTTTCAGTACACATCATCGCCAACATCTCTCCGCTGTCGTATCTTCTTCCCATGCCTCCTTATTGGATTATTTCCTACTTTAGCATTAAGATCCCTCAATACCACGACGTTTACATTTCTCTCAAGGTTCTCTGCTCATTCGTTTAAGGTCCGAATAGCTTCTTTCTCCACGCTTTTTCATTACCGGGGCCACGTGTACTCACAAATGTCCTTATCCCATCCCAGTTTCACCTACTCCCACGGTATCAGCGATGACACTTCTCCCTACTCCACCAACCCTAACTCGTCAATCAGCAATGCTCCTTTCCTCTCTCGCCCTCACGCCATTGTTGACATCCTTTCCGCCACGCTCCCAAACCCAGCTCACTTTTCATTTTCATTTTCCTTTCACTCAACGATAGGACATCTATTTTTCTTATCATGAACGTACTACCAATCTCTTCCCTTTTGCTTTTATCCCGTATCACAGCCACGCACATGACCCAATTAATAGGATTCTAGTCCAGCCCCCAGATCCTCTTATGCCTCATGATTTTTAGTAGAAGAGAAATACCGAGTGGGATTCCCTTGATCCCTCACCCTGTGTCATTTAGACGTATTCTACGACACGCATGGGGCATTGTGGCTGTATTCTTTTCCCCACCGCAGGGTGATGCAGACAAAACACTCACCATTTCATGTACAATTAAAATTCGTTTAACGCTTCTGCCATGCCAGCACATCGTGGATGGAGGGTAGTGAAGTAATTGTGATAAAGTACTAATAAATGTGACTGGAGTATCCGGTGAACTCGAGTTAGACCGCCGGGTGCCGGGGACGAAAAATTCGAAGGATCAATATACAGGGAGGTCCCATGGACATGGGCCATTTTTTAGTGCCCTGTGGCTTCCATCAAAAAGTGAACCGCGCGTGGGCTCTTGTAGAATTTTTTTGTTACCTGGAGCCTCCATTTGGGAACTACTGTGTCGTGGTAGAGAAAATAGACCAGGTCTCCCCCTCCACCCCGTCTCTCTCTCACTTTATCAATACTGGATACTCTATAAAAAGTGCTTGGGAATCAAGGGACCCTGATAGAGTATTTTATCTGTGTTTCTTGTGTGTCACCTTTCCACAACTCGTAGTGTGGACCATGGCTAGAGAAAATGTCACAAGAAAATAATAATGAATGTAGTTGGGAAAGGTTAGGTCAGCTAAGGTGAAGAATTCATTTTCGTTTTTTTTTTTTTTTTTTTTTGGGGGGGGGGGGGGACGCCTTATGGTCCGAGACCGGACTACACAGTCCCACGAAGTAGATCCCTGTTTATGAAAGAAACTGTATTTATATATATATATATATATATATATATATATCTATATATATATATATATATATATATATATATATATATATATATATATATATCGTGATTGTTGTACCAGTAATGCTATTTATACAAACCACTACCTTATTTTATTGTATTCATAAAAGATAGCCGATTGTTAATCTGCAGTTACCTTGTACAAATTTAGCCTCATAAATCTCTGGGTCTCTTTGCTCTGGCTAAAGACACTGTTTTATGTTTTTTAGAAGATTTTGAGATTCACAATAAGTACTGGAAACGAACCTACGTCCAGTTGAGCCATGCAAGAGTGCTATATGGTCCTGTGCAGGGGTGGGTAGCCTCACAATCTCCGCAACAGTAAGCATGTTGGACATCCAACATGGTGAGGTATGCGAATTTAGCTAATTCAGTCTAAGAATATTGCAATCAGTTCAACCATATATGAGGACAAAGTCATACCTAGAATTTTATGCCAGCCGTTCTTATTTTTCGGTAAGTGCAAGGAACCTCAATAGAGGAGTAATGGCTTCTGGCCTTGCCCCTGGATATTTCCGCAAGGGGAAACTGGTTGAAACTGGTTATGTGGAATGCGGAAATTAGTTCGGCTTCCTGTATATGGGTCCTTCAGTGTTTGGGGTGCGGGGAAAGAGCGCAGTGTTGAATAAGTAATCAAGTATTTTTAAATGTATATACATGTATGTATAAACGTGAATGCACACACACAATAATATATTACGTTTGTGTGAATGTGTGTTGTATGTATTATATATGTATATATTCAGTGTACGTTGCGTGTGCTTTCGTACATGCCAGAGTTGACAACTGAGTCGGGTCTGTTTCTTGTCGAACGCGTAACCGTCAACGCAGCAACCGTCGCTGATCGTGGGGAGTAGTGGGGCGTGGGGGGGGGGGGTGTTGGGTGGGTACCAAAGGGAGGGATGGATGGGTAGCAGAGAAGCGAAGAGGGGAGAGGTATGACGTCATGAGCATAAACTGTCGTGTTCAGTTGTGTGTATGGATACTAAGGGGATTGTTCTGTTGTGAGGCTAAGGTGAAAACAGGAAAGTTAAGACTTTATGTTGGAAATCGTAACGGGGTTTGTTTGCTATTTGTCGTAATTTTTTCCGCCATATACTCATACCCACCGACACTGCTCACCTCCAGCATCATTATATCCATCATCGTTACCGTCACCAACACCATATATATATATATATATATATATATATATATATATATATATATATATATATATATATATATATATACATATATATATAATATATATATATATATATATAATATATATATATATATATAATACATATATATATATATAAACACATATACATATATATATATATACATATACATATATATACATATTATATATATATACATACATATATATATATATATATTATATATATATATATACACACATATATATATATTATATATACATATATATAATATATATATATATATATATATATATATAAATATATAATATATATATATATATATATATATATATATATATATATATATATATATATAGAGAGAGAGAGAGAGAGAGAGAGATGTATCCTACCATTACCACAAACACCACACAATCTCCATCATTTATGTTTGCCTTTATAAGAACATAACATCACTCGTCATTTTTATGAGAATTTGTGTTTATGTTGTCGGCACAGTCGTTATCGATGTCGAACGAAAGGGAGCATCGTCGCAGGCCAGGGCTATTGCCAGTTCAGTTTTATTTATTTATTTATTAATTCTTGCAATTGCGAAACAAATTAGTTTATGAGCATTGTCACAATATTGATTTATAATAAAGGGAGGCAGAACGAAGTAAGGGGAATGAAAATGGTAGAGGTAGGGATGAACTTGAAGATAAAGGAGAGGAAGCGGGAAGAGGTGGTGGTTGGGGAGCGGATGAAGGAGGAAGCGGGAATTGAATTTCTGACCCTTCGATATCGGAAGGTGTGCTGTTGCAGACATCCGACATGGACCCTTGATTTATCAGAACTATGTAACCATAACCTTTTTCGTTATTGCATTAATACGATTTTTTACATAAGATAATTTTAGATATAAAGAGAACACTTAAAGAATTACAAAGGCGGAGCATGCAACAGGAGACCTTTTGGTCCATAACTAGGTCGGATGCGAAAAAAATATAATAATGATAAATGAATAAATAAGTTATAAAAATGAAAATAATAAAATGAATAAATGCACAGGTATATTTAAATGATAAACAAACAGGTAAATAGTAAATAATAAATTGACATAACTAATACTAAAAGAAAAGACACCAAATAATAATAAACAAACAGACAAATAGCAAGCAAATGAATTATATAAAATATATGGCAAGTATTACAGCATCTTGCGGTGTTTATCTAAACGAATCTTAAAGCTTTGAACTGAATTACATTGCACTGCCTCTGGCGGAAGTTTATTCCATTAATTAACTACATGGTTGGCAAAGCTGTTTCTACCCACTTCCAAATTAAATAAATTTCCTGACAGTTTGAAACCATTATTTCTTGTCGTGTTCTCATTCAGTGTGAAAATTTTGTCACTTTTGATCTCAATTCCCTTTAGAATCTTGAGGACCTGTATCAAGTCATCTCTGAGCCTACGCCTTTTTTTTTTCAGGGAAAACAGATTCTTATGCTGTAGTCGATATTCGTATGATTTATTTTTGATATTTGGAATCAGGTTTGTGGCTTGCCGTTGTACTTTTTCCAATCTGTCAATGTCTTTAATGGGATTCGGTGACCGTACGGAAGCAGCATATTCCAAATGTGGACGAACTAATGATTTATATAGCTTGTTAATGAGAGGAGGAATTTTGAAGTCAAAAGATCGCGCAATCAGTCCTAAAGTATTATATGCTTTCTCAGAGGTTGAAATACACTGCTTGGATGATTTGATATCGTTGCTGATAATTACGCCGAGGTCCTTTTCACTATCCACTTTTGTTAACGAATTTCCAAATAACTTGTAACCATACTTAATGTTATTTTTACCTATGTGCATAACCTTGCATTTACTTGTGTTAAATTTCATTAGCCACTTTTCGGACCTTTACTGTAATTTATCTAAATCTTCTTGAATATCTAACTGATTTAAGTGATCATTTGCCACTCCGCACATTTTTGTATCATCAGCAAATTTGGAGACAATAGATTTTAGTCCGTGGTCAATAGCATTCATATATACTATAAATAGAAGTGGCCCAAGAACGGAACCCCAAGGAACTCTACTCGTAACATTTTTCCATCTAGAAGTTTTGCCATTTAAAACAACTCTGCTTTTGATCATTCAACCAATTACCAGTCCAACTTAATAGGCTACCACTTACTCCGTGTGAAGCTAATTTAGTAAGTAGCCTTTCGTTGGGGACGATATCAAAATCTAAACTATAACATTGATTAGATAATAACGGAAGATGTATTTCCATAGTATCGGTATATCATTATTCAAGGTCGGGTGCTTGCCGTGTTACAATTGTGAATCAAAATTCTTGACCCACCCAGTAGGTTTCCGCATACAAATTATATCAGTGCCGGAAATACCCTTCTGTGACCTATATAACAGCAACCTATTCAGTACGTAACATTCGTAAATGAACCTCTTCATTAGAGAGTTCTACCATGCAGTCCATAATGAAACTCTCTTTTCCTTGCCATCATTATAGTAACAATAACAATGCTGATAATAGCATTATCATTGATGATAGTAATGATTTTTATTTGGTTTAACGTCGCGAATTCCTATGAGGCGGCAGGACAGTACCCCGTACTAAGGATTTTGAAGCGTGAAATTTAACGAACCATGCACTTGGAAAAATTCGCTTGTGGCAGGGTTCGAACTGCCGTCACCTCCACCTCCGCCCCAAGTAGCAAGTTAGTGATAATAGTAAGGTATTTAACAAGATCCAGACAGGATAATACTCCGGAGTATGCGCTACCTAACGGTACGGTTACACTAGTCAACGGATTTGCATTCCGAGCCTAGGGATGGATTTCGTCCAACACAGGATTTGGGTTGGAATCCAAGCATACAGGTAGAGACGCCCAGCGCAATACAGTTGTAGTCCACTTCGGAAGAGATTTGAGGGAAACAGAATATATATTTTAAGAGTATTCATATTTACGACACACACACACACACACACACACACACACACACACACACACACACACACACACACACACACACACACACACACACACACACACACACACACACATATATATATATATATTATAATTCAGTAATAGATTACTAATAGTATAAGATTATCTTGAAATAGAAAAATATGGAATGTGTAATGTGGCACATTGGTAATTTTTCTTAAACTCGAAAACTCTTCTCACCATTTGCTTGATATCTACACTTATAGCCGTGATGGAGTGGAATACTGAAGTTATCTATGCTCCAATAGAGAATATACGACCACAAGAGGCGCTTTGGAATGTGAGGAATCCCGACTATATTTAGAAATGATGGTAATATTATCTCTCACCGAGTCAGCCCATCTATTACCATTTTCTATGGATGACAAATATCTCCCGCTTAGTGTTCGATAATCTGTGTGATTCATCAAAGTGGTCTTGGATCACGTGTTGGACTCGTGATCGACAGCTATTTCCCTCCCGGAAGAGAGCTCAGAGCTCGTATATGACCGATCTATTGGTGCTGCAGTGACCTTACACACACACACACACACACACACACACACACACACACACACACACACACACACACACACACACACACACACACACACACACACACACACACACACACACACACACACACACACACACACACACACACACACACACACAACTCCCTGCCCACGAGAGTTGGAGTAACGACTCCCAGCGCAGCGATACTGAAATTTCAGCGCTGGGCGGGATTCGAACCCGGACCACCGTAGTGGCGGCCGTATATTGTGTGTGTACATAAATATATAGAGATATATATGTTAGATATATATGTATATATGTGTATACAATATATATATATATATATATATATATATATATCATATATGTATATATATATATATAATATATTATATATTATATGATATGTATATATCATATATAATATATCATACAGTATATATGATATATCATATATATATAATATATTATATATTATATATATCATGTATCATATATGTATATATCATATATATATAAATACATTATATACTATATAATATATAATGTATGCATGTATATATATAATGTATATATATATATATATATAATGTATATTATATATATGTATATATATATAAGTGTGTGTATATATGCATATATATAGGTGTGTCTATTTTATGTATATATATAGTATGTGTATATTATATATATATATATATGTATATATATATATATATATATATATATATATATATATATGTACATATGTAGCTAACGTTACTCCCATATTCAAAAAAGGTGACAAAAAGAAACCAAATAACCAATAATAATTTCAATCGTAGGAAAAATTATGGAAACTATGATCAGAGATGCTATCGAACATCTTTTAGAAAGTAACTTTGATCAGAGATGCTATCGAACATCTTTTAGAAAGTAACTTTGATAAATGATAGCCAGTATGGATTCAGACGGAAACGTTCTTGCGTGACTAACTTACTCGAATTCTACAACACAGTCATCTCGAAGTATGGCAAAAGAAACAATATAGATATAATATATCTAGACTTTGCAAAAGTTTTTGGTACCGTCCCCCACGAAAGACTACTTACTAAATCAACTTCTCATGGAATAAGTGGTAGCCTATAAAGTTGGCCTAGTAATTGGTTGAATGATCGAAAACAAAGAGTTGTTCTAAATGGCAAAACTTCTCGATGGAAAAATGTTGCGAGTGGATACGCATTCGGGTCGTAGATGTGAGCGGTCGAAGAGTCATTTACTACGACCACGTAAATTTGGTCGAATCGCTACTATTTTTCGATCTACGGAATCGCTACTATTTTTCGATCTACGGAATACGAATGAGCATCGAAGAAGACGCCGACCATTGCAGAACCCTGAGTGAAGCAAATTGTAAAAAACAAAAGAAAAACAAAACAAAAAAAAAAAAAAAAAAAAAAAAAAAAAAAAAAAAAAAAAATCCACAATGCTCATATTCGTGTGTGTGTGTGTGTGTGTGTGTTTACCCAGTTGTGTTATACGGAAAGGGAGCTATGCTTGTAGTGACTCTTCTTTGTATCTTTCAGCATCAAGTTTGCTCTTAAATTCTTGTATATTTTTTGCACACACTGTTGCCTCATCCAGTTCCAAATATCCACCACTGTATATGCGAAACTATTCTTTTTCAAATCTCTTCAATAACTATCTTTTTTTGGTTTCTTTTCATGTCCTCTTGTTTTTCTCTTATCCCACTTTAATAAATCATCTCTGTCGAGGACTTTCATAATTATATAAATGGTCAGTAGATCTTTGTTCCAGGTTGTTAGTTCCAGTTTGAACAATCTTTGTTCGTATGTCAATTTAGGGAGAGTTGGTGCCAACATTGTAGTTGCTCTTTGAATTCTTTACAATTTCTTTATATTCTTTTTAGTATTGGGTGTCCATAGTGTCTGAGCGTACTCCAATCTTGGTCTTATCAGTGTAACTAATATTTTCTTTACCATTTCCTCATCCAGTTAGTCAAAGGCCACTTTCATTGGTCTTAAAAAACAAGGTTTCTCCGACTATTTTGTTGATATGCTTGTCTGGTGACATGTTTTTGCTGATAATTACTCCTAGGTCCCTTTTCGAGCTAACTTTTTTTTTTTTTTTAACTTTGTACCAATTTCATATTACCCTGAAATTCTATTTCTACTTTTTCCAAACTCCATTATACTACATTTCTTGATGTTGATGTTCACTTCCCACTTTTGACTCCATTCTCAGACTTTATTTAGGTCTTTCTGTAGTGATTCACACTCTTCCTCTTTACTTTCTTTAGTAGTTTGCTTCATCTGCAAAGAAGTTCATATAACATTCCACACCTTCATCCATGTCGTTTATATATATATGGCAAACAGAACCAATACAGAACCTTGTGGGACTCCACTTATTTCTTCTCAGGTCGAGTTTTTATCTCTAAATACTTACCCTCATTTTTCTCCCGTTCAAGAAATCTCATCCAGTTCAATAACTTTCCTTGTACAGCACCTATTGTTTCAAATTTTCTTAGCTTTTTTTTGTGGTAATTTATCAAATGCTTTTTGTAGATCTAGGAAAGTATAATTCGCCCATCCGTCCCTTTCTTTCGAGTAAAAGCAAATCAAGTAAGTGTAAGTGGGACATGATCTTCCTTGTCTAAATCCAAATTGTTTATTGGATTCAGTATATTTCTTCCAGATGTTTAATCCATCTACTTTTGTTAACTTTTTCACATTTTTGCTAATGTGTTTGTAAGGGAGACCGGTCTATATTTAGTTGGATTTTCCTTGTCCCCTCTTTTATATATTGGTACAATATTTGCATTTTTCTAATCTTGTGAAACCTTTTCTTCATGGAGTGAGTAATCAGTTATATATTTTGTTCGTTGGTTCATCTATACATTCTTTTAATATCCAACTTGCATTTCCATCCGGACCATGTGATTTTATGATGTCAAGGTTTTTTATTTGGTCCCTTTTTTCCTTCTGTTACATATATTTCTTTTATTGGAGGGGGTCTTTCTGTCCTTCCCAATTTTGTGTACTTTCAGTTGTGAATACATCTTTAAAATGCTTATAATTTCAGCCATTTCTACATCTATACATTCATTATTCCCTTGACGCAGTTTTACTATTTCTTGATTATTTTTTAGTTTGTCATTCACACACCTGTAGAATATTTTAGGTTGGTCTTTGCATTTTTCTATTATGTCTTATTCAGTTTCGCTTTTTTCCCCTGCGTATTGTTACATATTCACTTCTTAGTTTAATATATATTTGCCACTTACTCGTTTTTTTTTCCTTTTCCATCTTTTCCAAGCTTTGTCTCTTCAATTTTTGGCCTCGCTACATTTTTTGTTGTACCAGCACTTAATGTACACCCTGTCTTGATTTTGCTTTGGTACGTATTTGTCTATTCCCTCATTATAAATTTCTTTTAATATGTTCCATTTCTCTTCCATCTTTGTTTCTTCATTTAAGAAAATTTCCTAATTTACATTCTGAAAGAATTTTCTGAGTTTCTCAAAATCAGTTTTGTTGTACATTAGTCTTCCTTTTCTATGTTTCTCATTTCTCTAATCAATTTGTTCTTTTAGTTCGAACTCTATTAGTATGTGGTCACATTTCCCAATTGGTGTCTTGTATTCCATTTTATCCACAATTTCAGGCTCTGACGTAAATATTAAATCTAGTCTCGATATTTCTTCATTGTTTCTATATCTGGTATTTTCCTTTACCTATTGAGTCATTGTGTATTCAATGGTCATATTCAGTAGGATATTACCCCAAAAGTCTTCACCTTTCACTGTCATTTCTTCCCAGCATATTTCTTTTGAGTAGTTACCCATGATTATGTTTCCTCCTTTCAGTAATTCAATGCATTCTTTGTGTCTTCCAACATTTTGGAATGATCATTCTCTGTCCAAGACTATTTTTGGGGCACGTATATTACTACAAAATTTCTACTTTCATATCACTGTTTTCAACTTTTATCATAATTCCACATTATTTTTCCCTTCTGTTATCTTTGTCACATTTAAGCCTTTCTTAGTCAAAAACATGACTCCTCCACCCTGTTTCTCCATTCTTTTTTCATCCAATGGTTATATAGCCTTTGTCCCACAGTAGTGGTAGTGGACCTTTTAATTTCGTCTCCACAATTCCCAATATATATATGTGTGTGTGTGTGTGTGTGTGTGTGTGTATGTGCACGCACGCGCGCGTGCGTTAGTGCAGATTAAGCAAATAACACCCTTAATACAAACTTAAGAAAAATACAACAATGAAAAAGTTCGTCGTTTCTTTGTTGCCTTCCACTACCTGTTGAAATAAAAACTGTCCAAGAAACTTGTTTCATCACCTGTACTTTCCACCACAAAGAGATACTCTGACTTTTACAAACTCTCCCAACCACAACCACCTACAGGTTCAACAAACACAAAACAAAGCGAGGAGAATATATAGCCACTGACGACAAAACTCCACAGAGCCTAAGACAGCAGAGAACATGCGTATTACACCAACAGCGGTCTACCCACACCAGAATCTAGACCAAATGACGCAAACAACAATTCCCCATACCCATGATGGTCAAGGTCAACGAAGACCGCAGACCTTCACGGAAGCTGCCACGCACGTCAATGAGCATGGAAGGACACACACATAACATGGAACAGCTTAGTGACACCCCCACTTCCTCCCGCCCCCCACCCCCCGCCCGGGTCGAAGTCATTAGCATTCCGGGGAGCACACATAAATGAGGGCGCAGAGTGAGAGGGGAAGGGGTTCTGTGTGTATATTTTTAGTTATTTGTAGTATACAGGAAAGGAACTACGCTCGTTGGGTCCCGTGTCCTATTCTCTAACATACCTAGACTCAAATTCATGTGTGTGTGTGTGTGTGTGTGTGTGTGTGTATTTACCTAGTTGTGTTTACCTAGTTGTATTTTACGGGAAGGGGAGCTATGCTCGTGGGTTCCCGTCATCATATCTCATTTTATCTAAACTATTTTTAAATTCATGTATTGTTTTTGCACACCACTTTCTCATCTAACTTGTTCCAACTGTTTATTACTCTGTGAGGAAAGCTGTTCTTTTTCAAGTCTCTTCTATAGCTGTCTTTTTTTATTTTCTTTCCGTGTCCTCTTGTATTTCTGTCATCCCATTTTATCAGATTCTCTCTATCAGTAATTTCTATGCCTTTCATGATTCTGTAAATAGCTATCAAATCTCCTCTCTCTCTTCTTTGCTCTAGTGTCTGTAGTTCAAGTTTTTCTAGTCTCTCTTCATATGATAGTTTTGAGAGTGTTGGTGCCAGTTTTGTAATTGCTCTTTGTATTCTTTCAAGTTTTTTTTATACATTTTTTTGTACTTGGTGACCATATCGTTGCTGCATATTCCAATCTTGGTCTTATCAGGTGATTAGGATTTTCTTCACCATTTCTTCTTCATTGTTCTTATTAAATTATAAGTTTCTCCAAAAATCTTATTTATATGTTTCTCAGGTGACATATTATTCATAACAATGACTCCCAGGTCCTTCTCATTTTCTACTTTTTTTATTCCTTCTTCTCCCAATTTATATGTTCCTGTTATTCTGTTTTTGCTTTTTCCAAATTCCATTATACTACACTTTTTTGTATTGAACTCCATCTCCCACTTCCTACTCCATTCCTGTACTATATTTAGGTCTCTCTGTAGTGATTCACAATCTTCTTCAGTTTTCACTCTTTTCAGTAGTTTTGCATCATCTGCAAAGAAGCTCATATAGCTTTCAATTCCTTCATCCATATCATTAATATATATAGCAAACATTATTGGGGCCAGAACTGTTCCCTGCGGAACACCGCTTATTACTTCATCCCATTTTGAGTGCTGGT
>NC_134819.1:12731145-12736145 GCF_046742065.1 Oratosquilla oratoria
CCTGGCAGACTTGTGACAATCTACAAAATAAGTGCTTTGTTTGGTGAGGCCTATCTCCATGCTGCTGTTCCAAACACAGCCATTAATGGGTTTAAGAAAACCGGTATCTGCCCATTGAATAAGCATGTTTTCGGAGAAGCTGCATTTTTACCTGCACACCCAACAGACTCTCCATTAGATGCTGATCAGAAAGAGGAAGATCTAACGACCATGTCGCCCCTCCTATCATGGTCACTGAGGATGAACCTGAACTGGAAGTAGCTGACATATCGAAAAACCCATGTGCTGTTCCTGTTCCTGAAAAACCAAGTCTGTTCAGGCCAGGTAGTTCACCCAAGGAAATTGTTCCCTTGCCAAAGGTGACCATAACGACACGAAAGAAAAGACCTAGGACTCAAGGGGGACCCCTCAACATGACAGGATCCCCATACAAGAATGACAGGATCCCCATACAAGAATGAGCTCGAGACAGAAGTTCAGAAGAAAAAAGAAAAAGAGGTCAGTCTAGCAAAGAAAAAAAAAATAGAAGCCAAAAATAAAACAGCAATCATATCAAAGCAACTACAACGTGAAAAAAGGAAAATAAAACCAAAAACTCAACAAGCAAAAGCTGGACCATCCTGGCTTCATGAAAGCAGTAGCGAGAGTGAAGAGGATGTAAAATGGGCACAGTGAAGAGGATGTAAAATGGGCACAGAAGCAAATGTATGATGGTAAAGGATGCTGAAAGAAGGATTTTCTTTGTCATTTATTCCAGGAAGGATCTCTTTTCTTATTTTTTGGTCGAGGATTATGATGAACCCTTAGGAAGTACCCGAAAAAATGACGGGGTAAGACGGACCCCTGGGGTCCGTCTTACCCCGTCATCTTTTTTCGGAAACAATAAAAGTTACCTTTTTTATTTTAAGCATAGTTTAATTTTTTTCCTCAAATAACCGTACCTAGGTTGCGTATTGGAATCATAAGACCCCAAAGTACCACCACAACCCCTAAAACATTAAGAAAATATCAAAATGTGGCTTCCAGACCCATTTCTTTCTTAAGGGGTCCGTCTTACCCCACCTTCCCCTATATATATATATGTGTGTGTGTGGAGAATGGTTGTATATGGATGATGTTGTGACTGCATGAGGAGGAATAGGCGGGGGGGGTGGGGGGTGGGGTAGTATGTGTGAGTAAATTTTGACGCAGCCCGAAGGGATTTCTCCCCGTCCTCTCCTTATATGCAAAGGGGGACGGAGAGGGGGGGTCGCCGATTAAATGAAGCGGCCTTGCTGTGGATGTACTGTGTCTTGCGACACTGCTTCTGACCCAGGGCGGTGGGCAGGGTTCAGGGATGGCCCGTCATCCAGGAGGTGCTCAGATGAGAGGAAGGGTGGGAGGGGTGTGGAGTGTATTTGGGGATGAAATGGGTGGGAGTGTTTTTGTGCCTTTCCTTTTGTGGCTACCTCCCTTGGAAGGGGGAAAAAGCCTTGGTATATGTATGTATGTATATATATATATATGTACATATGTATTTATATATATATATGTATTTATATATATATACACACACATATATATATATATATATATATATATATATATATATATATATATATATATATTTATATATGTATATATATATATATGTATATGTGTGTGTGTGTGTGTATGTGTGTGCGTTTGTGAATATGTGTGCGTGTGTGTGTACATATGTGTATATGTATATATATGTATATGTGTATATATATATATACGTATATGTGGGTGTGTATATGTCTGTATATATATATATATATATATATATATATATATATATATATATGTGTGTGTGTGTATGTATGGAGTTCAACAGGGTAACAGCACATTCGCGAACGTTTCCGTATTTGTAAATTTTGAGAATCACGGACTCTTTAGGTGACGTAGCGCCTCTGTTCATGTCGTGAGCAAACACAATCACCTGTTCGCTGTTTGCACGCAGAGATGCACGTCTCTTTATACTGGCTGCCGTCAGGCAATGCTATTCATCTGGAAGAAACCCCACGGAGATAGCGAGTGGACAGACCAGCTGAACTGTTGCTTACTCTGCATTATATCCTGTTACATGCTTTCTATTAATACATTTACACACTCATCACAGTGCTAGACATGCCAGCCTTTCTTGACGTAACTTTTGATCTGTTAAGGAATGTTTTTCTTTTATTAGTCGTTGTTATTTTTCGCGATGGACTCTGTACGCAAATATAAAACATCTGGAACAATTGGGTCATAGAAAGTTAGATAAAGTGGCAGCCATTTTTTTGATGAGTAATTGGAGTGATTCAAGAATAGGAAATACAGTGACCTGTGGCCATTTCCAGCTGTCAAGACTTCTGCGAATTCTTTAAATAAATAACAATCCCATCGTGAATCTACTCAGTCATGCACGTATTTTGTGTGCACACACACACACACACACACACACACACACACATATATATATATATATATAAATATATATATATATATATATATATATATATATATATATATATATATATATATGCAGAAAAAACCACTGGAAGCTTAGTCCGAACGTTTTCGTCTATTTAAGACATTATCAAGGAATACACAGTTACAGAGACAAAGGTGGATATATATGCATAAAGTATCCACCTTTGTCTCTGTAACTGTGTATTCCTTGATAATGTCTTAAATAGACGAAAACGTTCGGACTAAGCTTCTTATTTCCCAGTGTTTTTTTTCTGCATATTTCACGTGTGCCTTGTGAATTACTGCAATATATATTGATATACATACAAGCAAACACACATTCACACACACGCACATGCACCCACATGTGTTATTGTGTGTACAAGTGTATGTACAGTCGCTCCTTTGTATAAGAGGCCGAGCTGGGCTTGAAGGGGATTGTTAAATTCCTTTAACATTACTCTGTGGCTCGGAGTCGAACGGGCTCTTTGAGAGGGGGAGTCCCTCCGATACTTTGTTCTGGGGCCCAAGAGCTAAGAAAGGGTCCCACAGCAACCCAACGGCAACATCCATCCCCCCTCGATAACGATCACTTTTTACCCCAGCCCAACATGCACTTATTCACAATCACAAACATCACCATACTTATCACACCACACTTACTTCTTTGTAATAGTATTCATAATTAATACCACACTTACTTCTTTGTAATAGTATTCATAATTAATACCACACTTACTTCTTTGTAATAGTATTCATAATTAATACCACACTTACTTCTTTGTAATAGTATTCATAATTAATCACGGTAGACTTACCTGACATCAAGTCCTCAATTTTAAGAAAAATCTGTGCCTACCTTGGGGTCTCAAAGGGGTCTTGTGCCGCGTTGCAAAATTTCTTTTGAAGGCCCTCTAGTCGAGTCTCGATCGTCCCCACGTTGTTCCAGAGCCGTTCCTCGGTTGTCCCAAGGGAGACAGCGCCCCCGAGATGTGGCTTGCCATTTCACGCCCATCAGGTCACCAGCCAGCGAGATGTAGTGAAGATGGGAAGCTGCATAGTGATCAATTTGCTTCGTAGCAGAAATTGAACTATATTTTCATTTAGGTAGGCGCCCGTTGCACGGCACAGCTCAGTGAGAGCATAGAGCTGATTTGTTAACGAATGGCGGCGGAGCCGGCCAACCGGACTTTTCGTGCTTCTCGACATTTCTCCAGTGTCCCCCGATGTGACTTGTAATTCTTTGTGGCTCCCGCTTATCAATTATTAAAAAAAAATGTAATTTCTGATATTTACTACACATTGGGTTAATGTGCCATGATAGGTCCAAAAGGGCCGAGAGCCACGTCTATATATTACGAAATATATTTCATACTTCCAGATATGATAGTATTTATCGTTTTGCATCCGGTTCCGTTGCGGACCGACATTTTCATTTTGTCATGTGCACAGCCACAGACATGTGAACCTGACACCGCTGTTCCTTGGGTCGCACTGTTTTCTGGTGGTAGTTATTAATGTAAATATGAATTACTTGATGGGGCACGTTGATCTGTCCGCAGATTTTTTTTTTATATATTTTTTAATTTTTTACTTGTATATATATTTTTTTACCATTTCTTTTTCTCGTTGCAGGTAAGGATGGGAGTCGTTGTGCTGTCATAGTGGTAAGTGTGCTTGAGCGGTAGATAGAGAGCATCGGTGAATATTGTGCGCGAAAGAATGTGACACAGGACTGAGAAAACTGAAATGTGAGTATATATGTCGGCAGCAATTTCATTATTCAAAAAATATATTCGACAATTTACACCGACTTTATCTATTTATTTATCTATATTTGTTTTTACACATTGTGTAGTTGGATTCACCAAAAGTACTACATAGTCTGGTAAAACTGTTGCAATGTATTTCTTAAAAGACGTGTTCACGATATGATTTGTTCACGTCGTTGAGATATGACACAGTCAGTCTCCCACGACTCATACGGAGATGACAACGACTTTAGCATTTAGTAGTGGAAATAACCATACATATGTTATTCACTTACAGTAAATAATCTCACCATACATCTGTTATGACATTACATATGGCATCACACTAGCCTCACATAACGCTACGGAACTCGGGCCGCTTACGCACAGCCTCAGGTTCTACGAATCATAGCCATATCGCCAAATCTGTTTTGCCAAATTTCAGTGTCGCCAAAATTATATAGCCATATACTCACGTCGCCCATTTTTGCCAGATTTGCCATGTCGATATTTCTTTTTTACAAATTGCCATTGCGCCCAATTGTTTTGACAAATTTCAATTTCACCAGGTTGTCTTGCAAAATTCCCATTACGCCAAAATTTTCTTTTGCCAAAATCCAATTTCGTTTTTTTTTTGACAAATTCCCAGTTCTTTGGCACGATGACAAGTTTTAATTTTATTCAGTTTTCTATTTTTCATCTAAAAATATTTTATATACAAAAATATCAGTAATTTTTTCCATCTGGAAATTTCTATAGATTGCTATTATTACGTGACCGTTACAAAATACATAT
>NC_134819.1:12738645-12751145 GCF_046742065.1 Oratosquilla oratoria
GTTCTGGACTAAAAGGTCTCCTGTCAGCATGCTTCCATTGTAAGTCGCTATAATTCATTGTAACTTTGTTGGTGAACACCCCCCCCCCCCCCGGCCAAAGAATGAACCCCCAACCCCGGCTACACCATTGAAACGGAATGGCCCTGGATGGCGGCATGCAGGTATTCGCCAGTGCATGATAGGGCCACATTCTTCCTTCTCTCACTGCCAATTGTTACAGTGCCCATTGAATGCATGCATGCATGTGTGTGTGTGTGTGTGTGTGTGTGTGTGTGTGTGTGCGCGCGCGCGTGCGTACGTGCGTGTGTACGTGCGGGAGCCCAAGCGCTTTTACTCTTTCGTAAGAACTTGTACGTTATGTTATCGTGTGCCAACCTGCAGTGCTCGTGCCGTGGAGGCATGCACGTATGACGAAGTAGGATGAAATTATATTTTGATTGTTTTACTCTTGTTTTAATTATTATCATTGTTATTATTATTGTTCCTGCTGGTGTTATTGTTATTGTTTTATTTTATATATCTTTATTGTTATTAGTTTTTTGCTTGTGTATTTATTAACTTGTTTTATTTCATTGGTTCATTTATATATTTATTTATTCATTTAGACAAATTTGTTTGAACGTCACAAGGAACTCAGTTAAGTATTGTTGCTGGTGAGGGAAGGTGTTCTTCTTTTCCGCCCTCCATGTGAAGGACTGTAGAATACCCCAGTTCCTCTGTCCTTGTGACCCAGTGAGTTTCGTGCTTAGAGAGAGAGAGAGAGAGAGAGAGAGAGAGAGAGAGAGAGAGAGAGAGAGAGAGAGAGAGAAAGAAACTTGAGTCCAATCATAGACAGAGAAAAATAAATTATTTTTAGCAAGAGTTAATGGGATAAAGAAGTCATGGATCTAAAGAAAGAGATTATAAATCTAAGGAAGGAATACCTCGAAGTTAACAAAGAGGTGTGTGATTTAAAGAAAAAGAATACTGAAGTAAATAATGAGATCAGTGAATTAAAAAACGAATTGAAGTAAAATGTGAAAATGAAAGGAAGAAAAACAGACAATTTAGATTTAGACCGGGGAGATCATGTGCCACAAATTTGACTTGTTTCTACTCAAGACTAATAGGTATAATACAAGAAAGGGACGGATGGGCTGATTGTGCTTTCCTAGACTTACAAAAAGCCCTCAACAAAGTACAAATTAAGAAAACTGAAACCATAGGAGGGATACAAAGTAAACAACTGAACTGGATGGAGGATTTTTTTGCATGGAAGGAAAGTTAGGGTAGTGCTCAGAGAAAAAGAGTTCATCTTGGGAAGAGGTGATTAGTGGAGTTCCACGGGGATTAGTATTGGCTCTAATAATGTTTGCTATTTATGTGAATGACGTGGATGAAGATGTGGAATGTTACATGAGCTTCTTTGCACATGACGCAAAATTGCCGAGGAAAGTGAGTACTGAAAAGGATTGTGAATCAATGCAGAGATTTGAATAAGATTTGGAAATGGAGTCAGAAGTGGGAAGTAGACTTCAACATAAAGAAATGTAGAATAAAGGAATTTGGAAAAAGTAAAAAAAAAAAAAAAAAAAAAAAAAATCAGGACAACAAAGGAAGGAAAGGAAGTGGGATCTAAAAAAGACCTGATAGTAATTATCACAAATGACATGTCCCCTGATAAACAGATAAACAAAATTGTCGGACAATCCTACAACTTGCTAATATCAATAAGTATGGCTTTTACTACTTGGATGAAGAAATGGTGAAAAAAATACTAGTCACACTAACAAGGCCTAGACTGGAGTATGCTGTGACACTGTGGTCACTCAGTACCAAAAAGAATATAAAGAAAATTGAAAGAATCCAGAGAGCAAATAAAAAGATGGCCCCAACACTTTCAGAACTGTTATATGAGAAGAAATTGTCAAAACTGAAATTACCGACTCTGGAACAAAGAAGAGAAAGAGGGGACTTGCTAACCATCTATAGAATCATGAAGAATCATGAAAGGCGTGAAAGTTTTTGATAGAGAAGACTTACTAAATTGGGATAAGAGAAATGCAAGAGGACATGATAATAAACTCAAAAAGGACAGTTATAGAAGAGATAAAAAAAAAAAAACCAGCTTTCCACACAGAGTGGTGGACATCTGGAACAAACTGAACGAAACAATAATGTGTGCAAAAACTATACACGAATTTAAGAGGAAACTAGACACTGCGAGATACAAAGACAGGACACCACGAGCGTAGCTCCCCTTCCCGTAAGATACAACTAGGTAAACACACACACACACACACACACACACACACACACACACACACACACACACACACACACACACACACACACACACACACACACACACACACACACACACACACAAGTACTAACCATTCAGCAAAATCTACAAGTTTTGAATTGCCAAGATGAATGAAATCGCCTTAGAGCATACAGGGTAATTGGAAAAGTGTTGGATTCCCGTTCTTGTTCGTTTCTCTAGTTTTGAAAGTTTCAATATCCAGTGTGTGTTTGGAGTGCATACACATTATGTACGATCACGTTATTCATGCGGGTGCGTATGGTATCGCGCGTGTGACGTCACAGGTCTTGTGTACACAAGCGCATTTGTTAGCCATATGTCAGTCCAGGCTGTTATCTTGAAATGTACATTTGCATAATAAGTTCGGTGCACTGGTCTGGATCCGTGTTTGGTTTTGTTCGTTCATTTAGTTTTGTGGCTCAGCATTGTGTGTTTGTTTATTCATGAGTGTTTATGAATTTTCGTCCTGTGTAATACACACTCAGGTATGTTACCATAACATGTAGCAGCGAATGGAGAATGAAAGTGGAGGTGGGTTGTACACCAAGGAAGGCGAGTAAATGTCTGGGTGAAAAAAATAGTGTCGGGGTATGTGGAATAAGAATGAGTACAAAGAGAATGTTAGATGGAATGTGTATGTGTGTGTGAGAGAGAGAGAGATAGATAGATAGAGAGAGAGAGAGAGATAAAGAGAGAGAAGCTGAAAGTGACAGATTGCGTGTAATTGAGATGAGGTGTTTGTGAAATTGAGGCGTTTCCAAATTGGATAGTGAGAATCGTGGGGGTGAGGCAAAGACCGGAGCGTTGGAATAAAGTTGTCTGGAGACCGGGGGGGATGGGGGGGGGGGTTGAGGTGGTCTGGACATGTGGAAAGAACGAGTGAAGAAAGGCCAATGAATAAAGTGTGGGAAACACATGTGAATGGAATAAGCCCGAGAGGAAGGCCCAGAATGATGTAGGTGTGCCACTAGAGAGGGTAAATATGTACAATATATAGGAATGTGTGAAGGGAGATTGTGAATGGGTGAGTGAAGGCGCGGTCTAAAAGGAAGTTCCCCGCAATTATTCCGCAGATGAGGGGTCCCCAATATGGTGAAGCTGTGGGGTTAAACCTGAGGTGAGTGGGATATGCCTTGCTGTACTGTGTTTGGCTTGCTCAGTGTGGCTTTGAGGTGAGGGTGGGTGGATGTGATGGGGGAGGGGTTAGGTGACCCCTCGACCCCAGGAAGGATAAATGGATCTTATAGTGTGGTTCTGTACTTAGACTAGGGCATCAACGTAAAAAGAGGATCGTTGAGTTCTCTTAGTATTATGTGCAATTTGAACCGCATCCGTATCGGGTGTCAGTGTCAGTTTTAATTATTAGTACTGCAGGATATTTTATTCATCTCTCTGGTGCCCCTTCGAGAGGGAACGGGTACCCAACAGATGTATTTGTGGGATAGGATGGTTGCACGTATTCTCACGCCTTGTGAGAATAGATGCAGACACATACAAACGTCTGTCTCTCGTAGAGAGGGGTGGCCAATTCTAAACGTATTTTTGCATTTGCACTGATTGAGAGGAAAACACGAAAAAAGGGTTCTGTAGTCGGCCTCATTTTTTTTCTTGCGACACATAAGGGACATGGCGACGCTAGTCTTGTCCCCCGCCACAGGGCGCTAAGGGACTTAGTCATAAGGTAGTGCAATGTGACCCCCATGGGTAGGGATGTCGCTTAAGTTACCAGGGGGGGAGGGGGTCACCCAAGTTGCACCACCCACGGGCCTCTTCGAGGTCACCTTCTCATAACACGTCCTCCCCCCCCTCCCCCCACGCGAACAGAAGGTTCCTCTTGTCTCCCACAATTAGAATAGTTTCGTTGGTGACGTCATAATAGAGTCCATGTACGAAACAGCCGCTGTACAGGGTGCAGGTCTGGTCTTTTCCTCATCGTCGCCTCGTCACTGGCCTCTTCCTCCTCCTCCTCCTCCTCCTCAACCTTGTCACTCCTAGGCTTCACTTTCCCAATATAATGTGGAATTACTTCCAAATTGAGTTTCATTATATTCTACTTTCTACAAACTGCCTAATCTAACCTAACCCAACCTAACGTAGCCGAAACTAACTCGAGTGATTTTGGCGAAACAGCCTAATCTAAGCGACTTTGGGGAACAGCAGTATGGCAAAACGTGCCTTGGCGAAATGCCCCTTCCCACTCCACTCTCCCTTTCTGATTCGTCATGACTTACTCATCCGCCTTCGCTTGCACTTCCGTCTCCCCTCACTCCACTCCAACCTCACCTGCATCCATAAATAATTCAAAAGCTACCATAGTTTCGAGCTTTCAGCCAGACATATTTTGAGGGGAAAAAATACTATTTTTTTTCCTTTTTTTTTTTTTTAATCGAGAAGGCCTATGTCAATTAGTGGACGCTTCTGATGACGTCACAGAGGGAAGGGGAGCTTTGTGTGTTTGTCGCCAGATGGTGCTGTGGTCGCATTGTCTCACTCCCCCTTCCCCGCCCACCAACGCAAGAATATAGTTTTCTTTCTCACCTGGTCTTGTCCTTGACTTCGGAATAGCTGATTTAATCTGTAGAACCTAACCTTCTTTATTATACCGGCTAAACATCGTCATGCAAATAGAATGTGTAGACAACCGCATAAAATTATCAGAGGAAAGTTGTGACGTTTCCCGGAGTCAAGGAAGAGACCCTCTGGGAAAGAATTCTGTTTTCGCCCCGCCCGGTGTCGTTAGGAGAGACAGTTACGATAATTGACGTTAGGTGAGAAAGTGGAAGTTTCGTTGCTGTTGGCCAGCAGTGCAGAGGCAAATTATGGTAATTTGAGAACTGGAGTGGAGAGTAATGACATTGGAAACGGCATTTGAATTGTGCTTTGTAATGGTGATTTAAACGACACTATTTGCAGTGGCGTATTATTATCCGTAATAGAAAACAATTGTTTTGTTTTGTTTTGTTTTTTGTTTAACTTCCGGGTCGGGATATTTTGCATCTAAGGGATCCCATCCATGGTATGATCTAGTCCTGAGGCCGCAAGATCCGACCAGATTGGATCGTGTATATACTGATTTTGGTGTTATCCGACCGACATACACGATCCGACTAGATCTGTCCGACGGCTTCAAAACCAGATCGTACCGCGGATGGGGTTCCTTAGGATTTCAACCATTCACATAAGTCGATAACAGGTTATTTTTCCCCAATTTCGTGTTATATTGCTGTTAAGAAAAGTCACTGAAGTTAGTGTTTAGATATTTTTACTTTCCATCTGATTATATATGTAGTGCGTACATTCTTGTTCCTCTGAAATAGTGTTTACCAAAAGGAAAAGTGCCACCTTCATGACCGAAACAGGCTAGAGTCCTTTCACTACCTACCTAGGTGGGGTGCCATGGAAGTAAATAAAATCGCCTGGCAACAGACTGGGCTAAAGTAAAAGGCACCACCCGGTACGGAAGGGGTGTCTTGCCTCGAACAACAGACGAGTCGAGTGTCACGCTACGAGTCGTTCGGGTCCGTCTGTCAGTTCTGCTCAGCACCGAGAATGGGAGGTCATACATTTTAAAAAGACACTGTTTCAAATGTGGGAAATGTGCAAACAAAAACTCTTTGAAAATATTCAAAGGATATTTTTTTCAGATATTAAATATCTACCAAAGGAAAGGCAGTCTCCAAAATAGTCTCGTCAAAAATTATTTTAAGCGTTGCGAAAAAGAGACGGGCTTATCGGGTATTCAGGCGTTTTGAATATTCTAATGGTTAATATAAAGATATGTAATGAGCCAGGGGAATTTAAAAAAGATCATCAAATAAAAGACAATTAGAAATCAAAATTTATAAATCCAAAGAAATTTCAAAGTTACAAATACATTCAAGATAATAAAATTATAAGGAATATTGGCCCATTTTACGCCTCCTGACGTATTATGCTCCTGTTATGGTCACGTGACTCCGGGTGTTGAGACCGCTTCGGGATTGTGTGGCAGGACGGACGATCCTGAGCTACATTGATCAGGGCGATCCCTTACTTGGTGCTGACGCCTCTGCTGACTCTCGGTGACTGATGAAGAACTCATCTGAGTCCAGACCGATCCGTGACGTGACTTCGTGACAACGCAACTCGTTTGGTGGAAGCACACCTGTAGAGGTTTCCCTCTGTTGAATAAAATCGCCCGGCGACAGCACTGAGAGCGGTTATGTTTAGACACTTGTTGGAACACACCTGTTGTGTGTGCTAATGGTTGCGCTATCCTTGTCCCCTGCCTGTCCTTGGTTCTGTTACGTTGGGCCTTCTCGTTGTCGGCATATTTATCGACGTCAGTGTTACGATACAATCTGGTTGGATCCGACCATATTGGATCGTGTAAAAAAAATATTTTAGTTGAGTCCACGTTACGAAACTGTGAGTCTGTATATTTCGACTGTAAGCTACAATCCTCTTCAGTAGTAGAGAGAGGAGGGCACTCTACAGAAGGAGGAACAGGGAAAGACTAAAGGACGCCTCCTCTTACTCGAATGGTGACTCAGAGGTAGACCTGTTCAAAAAACAACTTTTTTCATATTTTCATACGTTACTGTACTTTTTCTCATGCTCTTTGACCTGAAAAAGCCAAAAAATCACATCCATTTCTATCTAGGATGTATGGAAGCATTACCGCATGGAGGCTTACATTTTTTTGCTCTTACCAAAAGGGCCAATTTTGAGGCATTTCTAAGCATATTTTATGGTATAATCTTTTGTCTATCCAAGATAGAACAACAAAATAGTACCAAATTAATGAGGAGGATCTACTCTACTTGAATCAACCGTTAGAATTGATTATTTTTTCCCTGTGTCTTTTAATAGATACAAAATTGTTGAAAAACTGGACTTTACTAAGCTGGAGACATGGCTTTTGCATGGAACAAGATAGAGCAACAAAATAGTTATCTAAATAAGGCATTTTTAATGCTCTTTTGAATGTGTACAATCTGATTAACATTGTACAAAAAATTGCATGTTATGATATTTACAGAAAAATAACAAAATTCCATACATTTTACATAAAGTGGAAAGTGTAATTTTGTAATAAGTCAAACCATCAACTGAAACTACCAAAATAATCATCATTATATGCATCAAAATAATGTTACAGTAATTTTTTAAGTGTTTGCTTCTTGAAGCTTTCAAAGCGCCGTCTGGTGTATTCCACACGGAGGAAATATTCCCTCTGCTTGGGATCTGTGGTGATGACATTTGCAAAATGACTCATCATCTCAATTCCACGCTCAGCGATGTCATTCACTACTCTGAGGTTCCTCACATATTCCAAGGCTTTCTTGTAGTCCTTCTCTGGCCGTGATTTAATCTGATCCAGGAACCAGTAAGGTCCAACACTGAGGATGTTTAACAGAAGGTGGGATTCTAGACCAATGAGATCTACTAGTATGGTCTTGGCTGTCACCTTCTGAAACACAGGTTTTCCCCTTCTGAAGCTGTCTGGCTTCTGAGTGGCATGCAGCTGAGCAGCAATGTCCTGTTTCTGTTTGTCACTCAGCCTGCTGCTGAAGAGCGCGAATGGCACGGCCTCCTGTGTCAAGTACCACTTGTGATTTTCCATCTTCTGAAGAACTGCTTCAGCAACCTCTGGGTCTGATCTCTTGTACCTCATCATGTCATAGATGAGCTGAAGTTCATTCACAGGAGCAACTGCAGCAGATGTTGACATCATTCACATTGGTGTGTAGGACATTGCTAGGAAGATGTTGAGTTGTTCCAGCTTTGCAACAGTCTCTTCATCATACTCAAGCTGGTCACAAAACATTAGCATCTTCATGGAATACAAGTTCCTGGCCATCCATCTGGGCTGGTGAATGGTCCCTGGTCGACTCCAGTGAATTCCATGGGGAGGTAAGCCTCCAAGAACAATTACTGTGAGCTCAGCCATTTCCTTGTAGTCGGCTCTCAGTGGCCTCTCAGACGTGAGGATGTCATGAAGTATTTCCTTACAATTCATTTCTTTTCTCTGAGCCATTTGCATCTGATCATCAGGGTTTTAGGGGGTGTCTGTTGTCAGTTTCCCCCACACATCCTTGAAGTGTCCGAACCAGGGATTCTCTAGACTTCACCTTGCCGAACAGCTTTTCCCAGACTGCTCCAACTAGCACTTCCAGGATTTGGTGTCTGCATGCCAGGTAAAACACCTTAGTGTTCAGATTTTCTCAAGCAGTTTGGCAGCTCCCCTGTGCACTCCTGTTACTGGATGTAGTGTCAAAAACAAGGGCAGTTGTGGCACCTGTAAGACCCTATGTCTCCAAGTCCATTGGTGCCTCAGCTTGAGCTGTGCCTGTTGAGCGGCCGATGACAGGTACTCCCAGTAACTTCCCTTTAGGATAGGCTGGTGGTCCAGACACGAGCACAGCTAAAGTCTCTGAGGTGGTCCCAGGTTCACTACCAAGGATGTCTCTGAGCATCTTCCCATCCCAGTGTAGAACAGCAAGCTGGGGAAGGTCATCACTGAACTCTGCCATGTAACTCTGGCTGATGTTGTACCTGGACAGCATTCTGTTATGACATGTTGTTGATCTAGAAATGACTAACTTGTCCAGATCAGCCCCACCAGCTTTCAGTGTAGCAGAAGCTAGGGCAGTAACTTGATTGTCAGACAAGCCAAGATGATCAGCTGTATTGGAGATGGCATCACATTCTATGACTCTCCTGAGGAATGTCAAAGTCACAGTGTCTTCATGGTAAGAACACCCAGGACGAGGCTGCTGGTAATCCATATCCTCTGTGTCAGAGTCACTGTCACTGGAATCACCCCAAGTAATGTTATTCACATGAGTAACCGCCTCTTGTTCTGCTGAAGCTGCAAAATAATACAATGTGGTAAGCATATAAAACTGCAAAATAATACAATGTGGTAAGCATTGTAAAACTGCCAACATATTGTGATATTCAAAAGTAAGATTAATAAAAGTATGAAAGTATGATTACCTTGTTTTTGCCAATGCAGTTGCCTCTCAGTCTGGCCTACATGTTGCTGGGATCTTGTCTCAAAGATCTTGTCACGACCCAACATGTGACCTTTCCTCTCAGTCCTCTGGTCCTGGTAGAACCTGATGTTCTCATCGTCTCCCTGGATAACATTCTGTTGCTCTCTATATCCTGGACAGCATCTGGAGCTCCTACATGTATGTCGAACAGGCTGTCCAATTCCAAGACAAATGCACTCCTCTTTCCTCCATGGTCACTTGCTCTTCCTTTGCTCTTTATCAGTGCTCTCTGTTTGTCATGTAGTTTCATAAAGAGCTTCATACAGTTCTGCCTTGTCATCATTATCCTAGCCATCTGCTAGAATGGGATGATAGTTTCAACCATTTCATAGGTGAGGTCTTGAACCATGGATTTCCCTGTATTTTCTGGTAAACTTTGGAGATAAAGGAAGTACTAGAACGTGGTAAGCTTGGAACCACTGATGCAAGCTGAAGGTAAATATGGGTGGGTAAAAGCAAGGTGGTGAGATGTACAAGGGGAGAGGGTGGCAGTGAATTGGAAGTAAGTCTTAAAGGAGAGAGGCTGGAGGAAGTGGATAGCTTTAGGTATTTGGGGTCGCATGTGGCAGGGAAGGGAGGAGTGGAGGTAGAGGTAAATTGTAGATTGAAAGAAGCAAGTAAATGCCCTGGATTAAAAGATGCCATGAGAAACAGGCATCTGGGAATGTATGCTAAGAAGAGATTGCATGAGGGGTGATTGTGCCAACGGCTTTGTATGGAGCAGAGACGGGGAATCTAAGTGAGGCAGAAAGGATAAGTTTGAATGTTTGAGATGAAATATCTGAGAAGTATAGTAAGGATTACTAGATTGGATAGAGTGAGAAACAAAGAGGTGAGGAGAGTGGAAGTGGAAAAGGAGATGACAAATAGGTGAATAGAGATTAGTAAAAGAGCTGTGGAAGGCAGAGGTGGAGGGAGTGAATTTGAGGGGACGACCGAGGATGAGATGGATGGATGGGGTGAAGGGGGCATTGATGAAGAGGGGAATGTCTGTTGGGCAAAGAAGGGAGAAGGCAGGAGATAGGGATGAATGGAGAGTAGCAATGCATAGGTACTGTTATGCAAGGAAGGGAGGGGATGCTTATGTGTGAATAATATTTTGATGCAGACCCGAAGGGATTTCTCCCCACCTTTTCTTGTTCTGCACGAGGGGACGGAGAGGGAATTCGCCTATTAAGTGAAACGGCCTTGCTGTGGATGTACTGTGTCTTGCTTCATTGCTTTTGACCCAGGGTAGTGGGCGGGATACAGAGATGACCCGTCATCCATGAGGAGCTAAGATGAGAGGGAGGAAGGGGTGGTGGAGGGGAGTGGAAGGGGTGGGAGTAGGTAAGTACGTGCCAATGACTTGGCTACCTCTCTCGTAAGGGGGAAAAACTCTTGGTATATATAGATATTACTATTATTACTAGTACTGTTATTGTTTGTTCAGTTTTGTTTTGGTTTAGTTTTTGTTTGTTCAGTTTTGTTTTGGTTTTAGTTTGGTCTTGTTTTTGTCGTTTTTTACTGTTTCGTTTTATTGCTTTATTCCCTTGTCAATGTTATTGATTATTGTTATTATTATATAATTTGTTTACCTTTTCATACATTCATCGTTTCACGCAGGGTCAGGTAGCAGGATTGTTCTGATAGTGATGTTGATGATGATTGGATGATTGATTGATAATATAATTCAAGGGATTGATCTGATGCCCCATTTTGTTGGCCCTTCCGGCTCCCCTCGTTTGGATTTCGAAAGCAAAAATCTACGTCTGTTGAAATAAAGTTATTAACGATTTATTTCATGCGAGGAGGGAGGGAGGCAAGTGGAATGTACTAGTCGTAATTGTTTTTAATGTTGCAGTGAAAATGTGAATTTGCGGACAACTGAGTCTGTTGTAGGTAATCAGATTATTTTTTTAGGAGATTAAGGTCAGCCCGTTGATCCTTGTTAGAAAAAGTAGGAACAAATCGTTTTCCATTATGTGCTTTGTCAGGAGAATGGGTGTCTTTTCCGAGATGGTTATCACCCCCAAGGTAGGGAGGAGACAATAAGGAGGAGCTAGAGGAAGGAAAAGAAAGTTTAGTCAAATCTTCTGATCTTCAACAAACGTGCTAGGGCGTTGTCGTTGTTCTCTCCGTCGTTTCGGTAATTATAAATATGTTTCTACGGTGGTTGTTGTTGTTGTATTTGCAACTTCGACTGGTCGTACTTCTTGCACTACTGTTTGTGTTACTGCTGCCGATCCCCCACCTCTTTCCATTCTCCTCTGACAAGCTACACCATCCCACTTCCTCTCTGCAAGGTGTGTCTTCCATAAACAACGGCACGGGTTCAAACGAAGCTATTAGATTGACATTTCACCCCCCTAAAAAAAAGAAGAAAAAAAAAAAGAAAAAAAAAAAAAAAAAAAAAAAAAAATATATATATGTATATATATATATATATATATATATATATATATATATGTATGTATGTGTGTATACACTGACGATAGTACTACTAATTTGCTTTGCTGATACTATTACCAATTGTATTTCTTTTCTGGAGACCATGGTGTCCGTCTGTAAAGAATATTGTACAATATTTACAAAGGAAGATGAAGAGAGAATTGCGAAGAAAAGATGGAACTGGAGACCAGAAGGTAGCAGATCTAGAGGTAGACCGAAGAAAAGGTGGAAGATGGAGTTGAAGAAATCCTAGCGGCAAATGGATTAGGAAAAATAGAGGATTTGAGGGAAGAAGAAAGCTTTGAGTGCTGGCCCGACTGAAAGGCTGAAGGGCTACCTGGGAGCAGAAGTAAGAAGTAATTTACCAAGGAGGTATGCCGACAGGAGACCTTCTGGTTCATAACTAGATCGGATATGAAAAATAGGTAATGATAATAAACAAATAGATAATAATAAATGAACATTTAATGATAATAATAATGAATAATGGAAAATAATAACAGATAATAAATAGATAATAATCTATCAATAAATAAATGAATAAATGACAGGTATTACAGCATATTGTTTAGGTGTTTATCTAAACGAATCTTAGAATTTCGAACTGTACTACATTGCACTGCCTTTGCAGGAAGTTTATTCCATTCATTTATTACAAGGTTGGCGAAGATGTTTCTACCCACTTCCAAATTAAATCTAATTCCTGACAGTTTGAGAACCATAAT